>NC_073259.2:38130530-38433560 GCF_029289425.2 Pan paniscus | reverse complement strand
TTTTAGTAATGTTTTAGTAACTTTTAGTCTCCACTAAAAATACAAAAAAAAAAACATAGTTGGGCGTGGTGACACATGCCGTAGTCCCAGCTACTCAGGGAGGCTGAGGGAGGAGAATTTCTTGAACTCAGGAGGCAGAGGTTGCAGTGAGCCAAGATAGCATCACTGCACTACAGCCTGCGTGACAGAGGGAGACTCCATCTCAAAAAACAAAACAAAACAAAAACAAACAAACAAACAAAAAACCCCTAAGACATGGGAGCTGGGCGTAGTGGCTCATGCCTGTAATCCCAGCACTTTCGGAAGTTGAGGTGGGCTGACTGCTTGAGCCTAGGAGTTTGAGACCAGCCTGAGCAACATAGTCAGAACCCATCTCTAGAAAAAAATTTAAAAAATTAGCGGGGTGTGGTGGCACATGCCTGTAGTCCCAGCTACTAAGGACGCTGAAGTGGGAGGATCACCTGAGTCCAAGGATTTAAGGCTGCAGTAAGCCGTTATCGTACCACTGCACTCCAGCCTAGGTGACAGAGATCCTGTCTCAAAAAAAGAAGGCCGGGAGTGGTGGCTCATGCCTGTATCCCAGCACTTTGGGAGGCCGATGCAGGCAGATCACTTGAGGTCAGGAGTTAGAGACCGGCCTAGACAACATGGTGAGACCCCGTATCTACTAAAAATACAAAAATTAGCCAGGCATGGTGGTGCACCTGTAATCCCAGCTACTGGGGAGGCTGAGGCAGGAGAATCATTTGAACCCGGGAGGTGGAGGTTGCAGTGAGCCTAGATCGTGTCACTGCACTCCAGCCTGGGCAACAGAGCAAGACTCTGTCTCAAAAAAAAAAAAAAATTAACTGAGCATGATGGAGTAAGCCTATGGTCCCAGCTACATAGGAGGCTGAGGCAAAAGGATCACTTGAGCCCAGAAGTCAAGGCTGCACTTAGCTGTGTTTTCACCACTGCACTCCAGCTTGAATGACAGAGAGGTGCTGCCTCACAAAAACAAAAACAAAAGCTAACAGACATATTAGCTTAGGCCTACACAAGATCAGGATCATCAATATCACTGTCTTCCACCACCACATTTTGTCCCACTGGAAGGTTTTCTGGGGCAATAACACACATGGTGCTGTCATCTCCTATAACAATGCCTCCTTCTAGAATACCTCCTGAAGGACCTTCCTGAGGCTGTTTTACAGTTAACTTTTTTTTTTTTTTTGAGACAGATTCTCGCTCTGTTGCCCAGGCTGGAGTGCAGTGGCATGATCTTGGCTTACTACAAGCTCTGCTTCCCAGTTCAAGCAATTCTCCTCCCTCAGTCTCCCGGGTAGCTGGGATTACAGGCGCGTGTCACCACACCTGGCTAATTTTTGTATTTCCTAGTAAAGAGGGGGTTTCACCACGTTGGCCAGGCTGGTCTCGAACTCCTGACCTCAGGTTATCCACCCGCCTCGGCCTCCCAAAATGCTGGGATTACAGGCATGAGCCACTGAGCCTGGCCAATAATGGTTTTTAAAGTATAGATTCCTGTAAGATATCTAAATTTACAAAGCATCAAACATCTCTGTATAAGCCAATTAAATCTCACATATAAAATCTCTATAATTTTATAGGGATCCTATGAAAGGGAACTCAGGCTGCTTTTGGTCTCACACTTGACTGGGGTGCTCAGTCAAGTACTCATTAACTGTTCAGCTGTGCGTGAGGCACTAATTATCCCCCATCTTCTGTTCTGCACATGACTTGCAGCCTCATTCGGTCAAATATTTGAGAATGTACTATGTCAGGGACTGAGGATGCAATGATGATAAATACAATCCCAGGGCTTGAGGAGTTCATAGTTTAATAAGGAGGAGGGCTGGCTGGGCACAGAGGCTCACGCCTGTAATCCCAGCACTTTGGGGGGCCGAGGCTGGCGGATCACCTGAGGTTGGGAGTTTGAGACCAGCCTGACCAACGTGGAGAAACCCTGTCTCTACTAAAAATACAAAAATTAGCCAGGCATGGTGGTGCATGCCTGTAATTCCAGCTACTCGGGAGGCTGAGGCAGGAGAATCGCTGGAAGCCGGGAGGCGGAGGTCATGGTGAGCTGAGATTGCGCTCCAGCCTGGGCAACAAGAGCAAAACTTTATCTTAGAAAAAAATAAAAAATAAATGCTACTACAAAAGTTAAGTTTGAGCTGGGCGCAGTGGCTCACGCCTGTAATCCCAGCACTTTGGAAGGCTGAGGCGGGCACTCACTTGAGGTCAGGAGTTCAAACCCAGCCTAGCAAATATGGTAAAACCTGTATCTACTAAAAATTAAAAAAAAAAAAAAAATTAGCCAAGCATGGTGGTGCACGCCTATAATCCCAGCTACTCAGGAGGCTGATATAGGAGAATCGCTTGGACCTGGAAGGTGGAGGTGACAGTGAGCTGAGATCACGCCACTGCACTCCAGCCTGATGACAGAGTGAGACTTCATCTGAAAAAAAAAAAAAAAAAAGAAGCCAGGAATGGTGGCTCACGCCTGTAATCCCAGCACTTTGAGATGCCAAGGCTGGTGGATCGCTTGATGTCAGGAATTCAAGACCAGCCTGACCAACATGGTGAAACTGTCTCTACTAAAAATACAAAATTAGCCAGACATGGTGGCACACACCTGTAATCCCAGCTACTTGGGAGGCTGAGGCAGGAGAATCACTTGAACCTGGGAGGCAGAGTTTGCAGTGATCTGAGATCACACCATTGCACTCCAGCCTGGGCAACAACAGCAAAACTCCATCTCAAAAAAAAAAATAAAAAATAAAAAATAAAAAGAAGGCCGGGTGTGGTGGCGTGAGCCTGTAGTCCCAGCTACTTGGGAGGCTGAGGCAGGAGAATCGCTTGAACCCAGGAGGCAGAGGCTGCAGTGAGCCGAGGTCGCGCCACTGCACTCCAGCTTGGGTGACAGAGCAAGACTCTGTCTCAAAAAAAAAAAAAGTAAGTTTGGAGTTAAAAAGGAAGGAAATAAAGGTGCATAAATTAACATTTGAGAGTACAAGGCAGGCGGATCACCTGAGGTCAGGAGTTCGAGACCAGCCTGGCCAACATGACAAAACCCCGTCTCTACTAAAAATACAAAAATTAGCCCGACGTGGTGGCACACGCCTGTAATCTCAGCTACTCAGGAGGCCGAGACAGGAGAATCACTTGAACCTGTGAGGCGGAGGTTGCAGTGAGCCAGGATCATGCCACTGCACTCCAGCCTGGGTGACAGGGTGAGACTCCATCTCAAAAAAAAAAGACTTCAAGACCAGCCTGTCCAACATGGTGAAACCTCGTCTCTTACTACAAATACAAAAATTAGCTGAGCATGGTATTGGGTGCCTGTTATCCCAGCTACTCGGGAGGCTGAGGCAGGAGAATTGCTTGAACCTGGGAGGCGAAGGTTGCAGTGAGTCAAGATTGCACCACTGCACTCTAGCCTGGGCAATAGAGCGAGACTCCATCTCAAAAAAAAAAAAAATATATATATATATATGTATATATATACATATTACGTGTGTGTGTATATATACATATATATGTGCATATATATATACACACTATATATAGTATATATATACACACACATATATATGTATGTGTATATATATGTATGTGTGTGTGTGTATATATGAATAAAGGAAGGCTTCCCAGAGAGAATAACATTTAAGAGAGCCAAAGGCTAAGAAAAAGTTCATTAGGGGCCAGGCTCGGTGGCTCACGCCTGTAATCCTAGCACTTTGGGAGGCTGAAGCAGGCAGGTGGCTTTAGCTCAGGAGACCACCCTAGGTAACATAGTGAAACCCCGTTTCTATCAATTAAAAAAAAAAAGTTCATTAGGGGGTCAGGAAGTGTTCTAGGCAGAGGGACAAGCAGAGGCAAAGGACTGAGACTCAGACAGAATATGGTTCATCTGAAGAACTGAAAGAAGTTCAGTATAGCTGCAGCATTGAGTTTGATCAGAGTTGGAGAATGGAAAGACATGATGCTGGAGTTAAGTAGGGCCAGATTATATGTGAGCTTATGAGTCAGGCTAAGAACTCTGAACTCTTGAGATAGTTCATTACAGCTGACTTCCCACTCCTTTCATCTCCACCCCCACAGCTAGCTAGAGAAAAAGGCTGCGATAAATGAGGGTATGGAAACCAGAGGACATGTAAAAATTAAGTGACAGATCTTTTGGGTGTAAGTTCCTCTACATGTATCACTAATTTGCCCCACAATGCCATCTTGGGGTGGCATCTAAGAAGGTGAAATTTCAAAAGAGTTGTCCTAGGTGCAGCTGTGAAATAAGATTATCTTCAGAAACAGTAAGGAAGGTACAGAACTCCCGTTGCTATTCAGCACACTAATGGCAACATATAAATTAACATGTCAAGTTAAATTTGTTCTAAGTTTCATTTGATTATAACACTAATTCGTTTACTGAAGTCTCAGCAAACATGCAGAAATTAGTGTTGCAAATTTGGTCATAAACTCACAATTTTTAAAAATTAAATACCTCTGGCCGGGTGCAGTGGCTCACGCCTGTAATCTCAGCACTTTGGGAGGTTGAGACAGGTGGATCACCTGAGATCAGGAGTTCGAGACCAGCCTGGCCAACATGGTGAAACCCCATCTCTACTAAAAATAAAAATAAAAATAATTAGTCAGGCGTGGTGGTGCACGCCTGTAATCCCAACTACTCAGGAGGCTGAGGCAGGAGAATCGCTTGAACCCAGGAGGTGGACATTGAAGTGAACTGAGATCATGACACTGCACTCCAGCCTGGGCGACAAGAGCAAAACTCCATCTCAAAAAAAAAAAATTAAATACCTCAGGCTGGGCTCGGTGGCTCACACCTGTAATCCCACTTTGGGAGGCCAAGGCAGGTGGATCACCTGAGGTCAGGAGTTCAAGACCAGCCTGACCAACATAGTGAAACCCAGTCTCTACTAAATACAAAAATTAGCCAGGCTTGGTGGTGGGCGCCTGTAATCCCAGCTACTTGGGAGGCTGTGGCAGGAGAATCACTTGAACCCGGGAGGCGGAGGTTGCAGTGAGCCGAGATTGCACCATTGCACTCCAGCCTGGGCAACAAGAGGGAAACTCTGTCTCAAAAATAAAGTAAATAAATAAATACCTCACCCTCATCTATACCAACTACGAGGTGGGCAAGGGTGACTTATGTGAAGGTACTCCCCAGGCAACTGAAGCCTTTTGAGACCCTGCCGTCCCAGAACCAGGGAGGCTAGGCCTTCATTGTGGGCGACCAGATATCCCTCGCTTACTACAACCTGCTGGACTTGCTGATCCGTGAGGTCCTGGCCACCAGCTGCCTGGATGTGTTCCCCCTGCTCTCGGCCTACATGGCACACCTCAGCGTCCGGCCCAAGCTCAAGGCCTTCCTGGCCTCCACTGAGCACCTGAACCACCCCATCAATGGCAACGGGAAACAGTGAGGGCTGGGGGACACTCGGCGGGAGGCAGGGGCCGTTTGCCTCCCTTTCTCCAGGACCAACGAAGTTTCTAAGAGAAAAAAAAAAAAATTAAAAGAAATATTGGGCTGGGTGTGGTGGCTCACACCTGTAATCCTAGCACTTTGGGAGGCTGAACTGGGTGGATCACCTGAGGTCAGGAGTTTGAGACCAGCCTGGCCAACATGCTGAAACTGCCTCTACTAAAAATACAAAAATTAGAGGGGGTGTGGTGGTGGGTGCCTATAATCCCAGCTACTCGGGAGGCTGAGGCAGGAGAATTGCTTGAACCCGGGAGGCAGAGGTTGCAGTGAGCTGAAACCACGCCACTACACTCCAGCCTGGCAGACAGAGCGAGACTCCATCTCACAAAAAAAGAAAAAGAAAAAAATATATATCGGCTGGGCACGGTAACTCATGCCTAAAATCCCAGCACTTTAGGAGGCCAAGGTGGGTTGATCACCTGAAATTAGGAGTTCAAGACCAGCCTGGCCAACATGGTGAAACCCCATCTCTACTAAAAAATTAGCCAGGTGTGGTGGTGGGCACCTGTAATCACAGCTACTCGGGAGGGAGGCTGAGGCAGGAGAACTGCGTGAACTCAGGAGACAGAATTTGCAGTGAGCCCAGATTACGTCACTGCACTCCAACCTGGGCAACAGCACAAAACTCTGTCTCGAAAAGAAATCACTCCCAATACTTGTCTTCCTGTGCCAAACTCAGGATATACAATATCTACTAGGAGCTGAAAACAAGGAGGCAAAGCCAGACATGTCTACTTGTGTTTATTCTCATTTTTGCTTTTTTTTAAAAAAAAAAAAAAATGAGGGATGGAGAGGGAAATAACCCATAAACACCGCGAACAGGAACCAAGACTCCAAGACTTGGGGCATACTCCCTCTACCCTCAGCCTCAGTTCTCCAAGAGATTCCCACCCACCTGATTTTCTTTTAAACAAGACACCCAAATCAGCAGCAAAGGTACCTGGGGTAGTCACTGAGATTTTGAACACTGGGAATGGGAGGGGGAAAGTCCAAAAAGTAGAAGTTGGGAAGAAAAGGGAAGGATTGAGGGAGACGCTAGGCTCTGGAGGACAGATTTGGGCCGCAAGAGGTGGAAGTAAGCCAGTATGGGGGGTACCCCTCCTGACTGCTGTTGCCCGTATTCCCCCAGACCCCAGAGAGCCCCATGGTTTGTTCTGCAGTCCATTCCCTATTCCCCAAAGGCCTCAGAGGCCTAACTCCAAGTCCTCTAACTCCTCTTCTAGCGCCCTCCTCCTTGCTAGCTTTTCCAGCTGCTCTTTGCTGGGCTGGCTGACTTCCCCAGCCTGGATCCGCTGCTGCAGCTCTTCCACCTGCCGGAGTTTCTTCTTTAGGTTCTTTATCTTCTTGGCTTTCTCAGTGGTGGCAGCTGAGTCAGGCTGGTCAGATGCAGCTGTGGGGGCTGCCCGAGAGCCCTGTGGAGCACTGGGGAGTTGGGCTGTCTCTTCCAGGGACACCTTATCAAGAGTCCTGCTCAAGGCCTCTGCCTCTCCTTTCTCTTGCTGCTGCCGCCTCTTCTCCTTTCGCTTCAGGTTACGTTTGGCTGTCTTGGAGAGGCCTGGTTCACCACCTTCAGGCCTGGATGGGGTGACAGGAGCAGTGGCCTCAGGGCTTAGCCCTGGGGGCAACTCTGGTTTACTCTTGAAAAACTTCACATACTTGTTTTCATATCTGCAGGAAACAAAGGATGTCAAGAGTTTCAGAGAATTACTGACTTTTTGATCCCTTTTCTTAAACTTCCAAACACTTCATCCTCATTACATTCTTGCTTCCTTTTTTTGTTGTTGTTTTTGTGGGGTTGTTTGTTTGAGATAGAGTCTCGCTCAGTTGCCCAGGCTGGAGTGTAATGGCACAATCTCAGCTCACTGCAACCTCCACCTCCAGGGTTCAAGCGATTCTCCTGCCTCAGCCTCCCGGGTAGCTGGGATTACAGGCGCCTGCCACCACGCCTGGCTAACTGTGTATTTTTAGTAGAGATGGGGTTTCACCATGTTGGTCAGGCTGGTCTTCAACTCCTGACCTCAGGTGATCCACCGATCTTGGCCTCCCAAAGTGCTGGGATTACAGAGAGCCACTGCGCCTGCCTGTTTGTTTTTGAGACAAGAATCTCGCTCTGTCGCCAGGGCTGAAGTGCACTGGCGCAATCTCAGCTCACTGCAACCTCCCACTTCCCGGGTTCAAGAGATTCTCCTGCCTCAGCCTCCTGAGTAGCTGGGATTACAGGCTCGTGCCACCACGCCTGGCTGATGTTTGTATTTTGTAATTTTGTATTTTTAGTACAGATGGGGTTTCACCACTTTGGGGAGGCTGTTCTTGAACTCCTGACCTCAAGTAATCCACCCGCCTAGGCCTCCCAAAGTGCTCAGATTACAGATGTAGGCCACCGGGCCTGACCACCTTTCTCTCTTTATGGTCCCTCCCCAACTTTCCTCTGCTCTGCAGGAAAGATGCAGCGAAGTCCCTAGAACCTAAAGCTCTGGAGGTTCTAATGAACAGAGGTCAAAAGTATAGGACTAGTGATCTGTAACCCTCACTCATCCCTGAATCCCAGACTCTTTCTCTCCTTTCTCAGATAGTTGCCCCTCCTTCCATTTCCTTGGGGCTTAGGAGAGTCCTCCCTGAACTTGTAGGCATAAGGATATTCTATCCTTCTGTAGGGACCCCATCAGAAAACCCCTACGCAAAGCCTAACCACATACACTGGGACCTCCTCCTGGGGCACATATCCTTCTTTCACCCTCCGCTGCTTGCGCCAGGTCCCGTCAGGTCGCTGTGTTGACGCGATATACTTGCCTAAAATAAGAAAAATCAAGTTGAAAATTACTCTTATTTTCAAACATTTTACAAGATGAGACAAGAATGTATAAATGTACATACCATCTCTCAGCACCCATTCATCCAAATGCAACCATTAAGGCTCCTTTTCTCATACCAACACTCAATCCCTCTCTCATTATTTATTTACCGAGTGCCAATACACCGTACAAGAAACCATCCTTGCCCTCAAGAAGATTCTATTTGTAGGTAAGACAGGATAGGCACAGAGGAAGAATTTTGTTAAAAAACCAAGGCAATAGCATGGGAACATGAAAGGCAGTAAATGAACAAGAGGCTAAAAAGACACAAAAACCACGGGGAGGAGAAATGACAATAGCGGATGTTGTAAAGAAGGAGAAATTTTATTTCGATGGAACTTAAAAAAATAGGTCAACTTTTAGGAATTCATACCATAGATATATACACACCAGTACACGAGGATGTATTTAAAGGGTATTTGGTTTTTGTTTCATTTTGTTTTGTTTTTAGATGGAGTTTCACTCTGTCACCAAGGCTGGAATGCAGTGGTGCAATCTCAGCTCACCACAACCTCCACCTCCCAGGTTAGGTGATTCTCCTGCCTCAGCCTCCCGAGTAGCTAGGATTACAGGCCCCTGCCACCATATCCGGCTAATTTTTGTATTATTAGTAGAAATGGGTTTCGCCATGTCAGCCAGGCTAGTCTCGAACTCCAGACCTCAGGTGATCTGCCCGCCTCGGCCTCCCAAATTGCTGGGATTATAGGCATGAGCCACAGCGCCTGGCCTTTAAAGGGTATTCATTGATGCATGATTTAAATTAGCAAAAAGCTGGCCAGGCACGGTGGCTCACGCCTGTAATCCCAGCACTTTGGGAGGCCGAGGGGGTTGAATCACGAGGTCAGGAGTTCGAGACCAGCCTGACCAACATAGTGAAACCCCGTCTCTACTAAAAATACAAAAAAAAAATTAGCCGGGCATGCTAGAGAGCGCCTGTAGTCCCAGCTACTCAGGAGGCTGAGGCAGGCAAATCACTTGAACCCAGGAGGCGGACATTGCAGTGAGCAGAGATTGCGCCACTGCACTCCAGCCTGGGCAACGGAGTGAGACTCCATCTCAAAAAACAAAAAACAAAAAAACAAAAGAAAAAAAATTAGCAAAAAGCTGAAAGCAACTTAAAAGGCCACCAAGTGGAGTTCGAGACCAGCCTGGCCAACATGGTGAAACCCTGTCTCTACTAAAAATACAAAAATTAGCCGGGTGTGATGGCACACGTCTGTAATCCCAGCTACTGGGGAGGCCAAGGCACAAGAATCGCTTGAACCTGGGAGGCAGAGGTTGCAGTGAGTCTCAAAAAAAATAAAATAAATGTTCTGACACTGACTAGTGTTCAAGATATACTAAGTGAAAAAGCAAGCTGCAGGATAACATGTGGAGTAGTGGTCCTCTAACTTTTTTTATTTCAGGACCCCCTTTACACTGTTATTTTATAATATGCATATCATTATACAATATTTATTTATTTTTATTTATTTATTTATTTTGAGACAGTCTCGCTCTGTCGCCCACGCTGGAGTGCAGTGGCGCAATCTCGGCTCACTGCAAGCTCTGCCTCCCGGGTTCACACCATTCTCCTGCCTCAGCCTCCCAAGTAGCTGGGACTACAGGCGCCTGCCACCACACCTGGCTAATTTTTTTTGTGTGTGTAATTTTAATAAAGACGGGGTTTCACCATGTTAGCCAGAATGGTCTCAATCTCCTGACCTCATTATCCGCCTGCCTCAGCCTCCCAAAGTGCTGGGATTACAGGTGTGAGCCACCGCGCCTAGCCTATTATACAATATTTAAAAGAGATCATATTCATTAATCTCATCACTAAAGTATTTAAGTACATGGAAGCTATCAAGCTCAGAATGGGAAATATAAGTTTTCCAAAATTCTTGGCAGGGCACAGTAGCTCATGCCTGTAATCCCAACACTTTGAGAGGCTGAGGCGGGCGGATCACCTGAGGTCAGGAGTTCGAGAGCAGCCTGGCTAACATGACAAAACCCTGTCTCTACTAAAAATACAAAAATTAGCTGGGCGTGGTGGCAGGCGCCTGTAATCCTAGCTACCCAGGAGGCTGAGGCAGGGAGAACTGCTTGAACCCAGGAGGCGGAGGTTGCAGTGAGTGGAGACTGCGCCACTGCACTCCAGCCTGGGTGACAGAGCGAGACTTCAACCCAATTAAAAATATATATATATATATATATTTTATAGAATTTTGGAAAATTTATTTATTTTATATTTTATATATTATTATTATATAAAATAAATAAGTTTTCAAAAATTCTAATTTTCTATATATATTAGATATATATATTATTATATATTAGATATATATATTAGATATCTATTAGATATATATATTATTATATATAATATAAAATAAATAAGTTTTCAAAAATTCCAATTTTCACCTAAGTGTTTGAATTTTATCATTGGCGAGAAAAACTATCAGTTGTTTTCCTTCACTTTCACTTCCTTCATTTTCAGGAAAATGATCATTGGATAGTCAGGTCTGAATTACCATAGTTTGTCAGTGTTTTTTTTTTTTCAAGTAAAAAATACTGCTCCATGAGAAGAAAGTTTGTTCAGCTTGCAATTCAGACAACCATCCTATTTTGGTATGCAGCAGAAGTGTTTCATGCTTACTTCCCATGAGTCACAGAGAACATTAAAAAAATATGTATTCAAGGGCTGGGCTTAATACAATTAATCATTTTCGTTGTATCATCAATGATATCCTTAGGTGAAACTGGCATTTACAGCAAGTGTGTGGCAGTGAAGAACAAAATGATTAGTATAATTTGGTGCCACTGCCCTGACAAATGCATGCTTACAGGGCCAGCAGTTTCACCAACCATGTCTTTTGCACCATTGGTGCAAAGTCAACCCCATGAAAAAGACAAATAAGCATGATTATGAGAATAGTTTTGCTTGCAGACCTTCTGAAAGAGTCTCAGGGACCCCCTTAAGGGTCCTGAACCACACTTTGAGAATCGCTGATATAGAGTATGGTACTATTTTATTTTATTTATTTATTTATTTATTTTGAGATGGAGTTTCGCTCTTGTTGCCCAGGCTGGAGTGCAATGGTGCAGTCTCGGCTCACTGCAACCTCCTCCTCCCAGATTCAAGCGATTCTCCTGCCTCAGCCTCCTGAGTAGCTGGGATTACAGGCATGCACCACAATACCTGGCTAATTTTGTGTTTTTAGTAGAGACGGGATTTCTCCGTATTGGTCAGGCTGGTTGCAAACTCCCGACCTCAGGTGATCCACCCGCCTCAGCCTCCCAAAGTCCTGAGATTACAGGTGTGAGCCACCGCACCCAGCCAGTATGGTACTATTCTTGTTGGAGTAAGGGGCAACACTTAAAGACATGTAGTCTTTGTACAGGGACAAAGAAAAAGGTATGCAAGGACACATATCAAACTGTTAATACATATCAAACATATATATATATGTTAAGAGAGAAAGTTAACATATATATATATGTTTTGTTATAGCTCTCTTATTTTAAGTATTACTTTTGTAAAAATAAAGAAAAAAAGATTTTTAAGGCCAGATGCGGTGGTTCACACCTGTAATCCCAGCAATTTGGGAGGTTGAAGTGGGTGGATCACACAAGGCCAGGAGTTCCAGACCAGCCTGGCCAACATGGCAAAACCCTGTCTCTACTAAAAATACAAAAATTGGCAAGGCAAGGTGGCTCACACCTGTAATCCCAGCACTTTGGGAGGCCGAGGCAGGTGGATTGCCTGAACTCAGGAGTTCAAAACCAGCCTGGACAACATGGTGAAACCCTGTCTCTACATACAAAACCCTGTCTCTACATAAAAAAAAAAAAAAAAAAAAATTAGCCAGGCGTGGCGGCATGTGCTTGTAATCCTAGCTACTCGGGAGGTTGAAGCAGGAGAATCACTTGAAACAGGGGGTCGGAGGTTGCAGTAAGCCGAGATTGAGCCACTGCACTCCAGCCTGGTGACAGAGCGAGACTTCGTCTGGGGAAAAAAAAAAAAAAAATTGGAGGCCAGGCGCAGTGGTGCACACCTGTAATCCCAGCACTTTGGGAAGCTGAGGCGAGTGGATCACTTAAGGTCAGGAGTTCGAGACCAGCCTGGCCAACATGGTGAAACCCCATCTCCATTAAAAACACAAAAATTAGCTGGGTGTGGTGGCAAGTGCCTGTAGTCTCAGCTACTCGGGAGGCTGAGGCAGGAAAATCACTTGAACCCGGGAAGTGGGGTTGCAGTAGGTCAAGATCATTGCACTCCAGCCTGGGCAACAGAGCGAGACTCCGTCTCAAAAAAATATATAAAAAAAAAATAAGGCTGGGCATGGTGGCTCATGCCTGTAATCCCAGCACTTTGGGAGGCCGAGGTGGGCGGATTACTTGAGGTCAGGAGTTCGAGACCAGCCTGGCCAACATGGTGAAACCCTGTCTCTACAAAAATACAAAAAATATCCAGGCGTGGTGGCGGGCGCCTTTAATCCCAGCTACTTGGGAGGGTAAGGCAGGAGAATCACTTGAACCCGGGAGGTGGAGGTTGCAGTGAGCCAAGATTGCACTGCTGCACTCCAACCTGGGCGACAGAGAAAGACTCCATCTCAAAAAGTAAAAATAAGTAAAATAAATAAAAATAAAAAAATTAGCTGGGTATGGTGGCACGTTTGTAATCCCAGCTACTGGGGACGCAGAGGCATAAGAATTGCTTGAGCCCAGGAGGTGGAGTTTGCAGTGAGCCAATATCGTGCCACTGCACTCCAGCTTGGGCAACAGAGTGAAAATCTTTCTCAAAAAAAAAAGAAAGAAAGAAAAAAGAAAAAAAGACTTTTAAAATAAATGTCTAGGGCCTCCTACATGAATTATATATTATTACATGAATTGGTTTTTTGTTCAAAATGCAAATATCATTAATACATTAAAACAAAAAAGTCCAGGCGCATGGGCCCACTCCTGTACTCCTAGCACTTTGCGAAGCCGAGGCAGGCGGATCACCTGAGATCAGGAGTTCGAGACCAGCCTGGCCAAAATTGTGAAACCCCATCTCTACTAAAATACAAAAAATAGCCAGGAGTGGTGGCTGGGCGTCTGTAATCCCAGCTACTCCAGAGGCTGAGGCAGGAGAATCACTTGAGCCCAGGAGGCGGAGGCTGCAGTGAGCCGAGATCATACCATTGCACTCCAGCCTGGGTGACAGAGCAAGACTCTGTCTCCAAAAAAAAAATAAAATAAAACAAAAAAAGTTGTTAAAGGCAATGGGTGATTCGACAGGTGGAGGGCATGGAAGAAAGAAAAATCATGAGCAAAGGGGCTCAAACTTGAGCAAAGAAAGGCATGGATGTGGGAATGGGCGTGAGTAGGGAACAGAAAGTTGAGAGGTTCAGGTGAATGAGACAGTTCATGTTAGGGAATAGGAAGCCTGGTTGGAAATGAAAAATGGGGTAATCGCAGAAAGCCTTAAAAACAAGGTCAAGAACTTTGGACTTTACTGGGTGAGTAAAAGAGAACTACTATGGATATTTTTTGCCCAGCTGTGACAAGAATAAAAACCAAAGAAAAAAAACTAGGAGGCTTCCTGGAGGGAGGACTGAGACAAGAGCTGGGCTTTGAAGGAAGAGTCAAACTAAACAAAAAGGGAGACAGAGTAGATTAGAAACAGTTCGTTCTCAAACAAAAACTCACGCATGGGAATGTAGATAGCATTTTCAGGCAACGACAAATAGACCAGTCAGGCTGAGCCAGAGACAGGGCTGGACTGTTCAGACCTTGAATACCAGTTAAAGATTTTAATATCTGGCACATGGCATGCACTCAACAAATATTTGTCAAATGAATGAATCCTTTATGCGAAGTATTGTCTTAGGGCTTTGAATAAATGAATGAATCCTTTATACAAAGCAGTGTTTCAGAGTATTTAATCTAGCATAATAAAAGGGTGACTTGGAAAAAAAAAAAACACCAGAGACATGGAAACTAGTTAGGGAAAAAATATTGTGATAATCCTGGCATGAAGGGACAGAATTGGCTGAAACAGGGGCACTGGAACGTAAGAGACTAAGGGCAGATACATTATCAAAGAATCAACATTTGGTAATTCACTAACTAGGGAAGGAGTAAGAGGATAAGAAATCAAAGATTCAGTACACTTTTTATTTTAGTAATCTCAATGTCCACAATTTACCATAAACAGTTACTATCGGAAAAAATAAAAACAAAAAAGAGAGGAAGAGATAATCATATGAATATGATAAGCATTATCAATAAATAGCGAAAGGTCAGGCACAGTGGCTCATGGCTGTAATCCCAGCACTTTGGGAGGCCAAGATGGGAGGATCCCTTGAGCCCAGGCATTCAAGACCAGCCTGAGCAACATAGGGAGACCCCTGTCTTTACGAACTATACAAAAATTAGCTGTGTATGGTTAGTGGCATGTACCTGTGCTACCAGCTACTCAGGAGGGTGACCTGTGTTGATGAAAAGAGTCAAACTCTGTAAAATATTTTTAGAGATTCTGAGCCAAATATGAGTGACCATGGCCTCTGACACTGACCTTAGGAGGTCCTGAGAACATGTGCCCTAGGTGCTTGAGGTACGGCTTGGTTTTATACATATATATATATAAAAAATTTTTTTTGAGACGGAATCTCACTCTGTCTCTCAGGCTGGAGTGCAGTAGCCCGATCCCGGCTCACTGCAATCTTCGCCTCCCCAGTTAAAGTGATTTTCCTGCCTCAGCCTGCCGAGTAGCTGGGACTACAGCGCATCACCACACCTGGCTAATTACTGTTTTTGTTTTTTGACACAGTCTAACCCTGTTGCCCAGGCTGGAGTGTAGTGGCATGATTTTGGCTCACTGCAACCTCCGCCTCCTGGGTTCAAGTGATTCTCTTGCCTCAGTCTCCCGAGTACCTGGGACTACAGGAGCCCACTACCACGCCCAGCTAATTTTTTGTATTTTTAGTAGAGACAGGGTTTCGCCATGTTGGCCAGGCTGGTCTCAAACTCCTGACCTCAGGTGATCCACCCACCTCAGCCTCCCAAAGTGTTGGGATTGCAGGCGTGAGCCACCACGCCTGGTTTTATATATTTTAGGGAGGCATGAGACATCACTCAAATACATTTAAGGAATACATTGGTTTGGTTCAGAAAGGTGGGACGACTCAAAGCAGGGGGCTTCCAGGCTATAGGTAAATTTAAACATTTCTGGTTGACAATTGGTTGAGTTTGTCTAAAGGCCTGAGATCAATAGAACGGTTCAGGTTCAGATAAAAGATTGTGGAGACCAAGGTTCTTTTGAAGTCTTATGGTGGCTACCCTTAGAGACAACAGATGACAAACGTTTCCTATTCAGTTCTTTAAAAGGTGCTAGACTTTTAGTTAACCTCTTCGGCATTGGGAGAGCCTGGAAGAAATAGATCTAGCTATGTTAATACAGAATTTTATTTATTTATTTATTTATTTGAGACGGAGCTTTGCTCTTGTAGCCCAGGCTGGAGTGCAGTGGCACCATCTCAGCTCACTGCAACCTCCGCCTCCCAGGTTCAAACGATTCTCCTGCCTCAGCCTCCCGAGTAGCTGGGATTACAGATGTGTGCCACCACGTCCGGCTAATTTTTATATATTTTTAAGTAGAGATGGGGTTTTGCCATGTTGGCCAAGCTGGTCTTGAACTCCTGACCTCATGTGATCCACCCGCCTCGGCCTCCCAAAGTGCTGAGATTATAGGTGTGAGTGACTGAGCCCGGCCTGTTAATAGAGATTTTTTACAGATGCAGTTTCCTCCACAAAGGTCGGCTTTGCAGGGCCATTTTAAGATACGGCAAGAAACATGTTTTGGGGTAAAATATTTTTATTTTCTTGTTATGTCAGAGTCAAATTGAAAAGTAAGTAACGAGGCCAGCCATGGTGGCTCACGCCTGTAATCACAGCACTTTGGGAGGCCAAGGTGGGTGGATCACCTGAGGTCAGGAGTTTAAAACCAGCCTGGCCAACATGGTGAAACGCTGTTTCTAGTAAAAATACAAAAATTAGCTGGGAGTGGTGGCGGGCGCCTGTAATCCCAGCTACTCAGGAGGCTGAGGCAAGAGAATCACTTGATCCCAGGAGGTGGAGGTTGCAATGAGCCGAGACTGCGCCACTGCACTCTAGCCTGGGTGACAAGAGCGAAACTCCATCAAGAAAAGAGAAGGGGAGGGGAGGGGAGGGGAGATACAGGGTTAAATAACCCATCTGATGAGAACTTATGGTTTGTAGGGCATGACTCCCCAGACCCCTTAGATAGGAATTTTGGCAAGATAAAAAAAGTCAGAGCTTAGTCCTCATGTGGTAGGATCAATTGAGTCTTGGACAACATATTGAGACCCTATCTCTATTTTAAAAACTTTTTTGAAAATAATGTGCAAGGCAGGGTATAGTGGCTCATGCCTGTAATGCCAACACTTTGGGAAGCCGAGGCAGGTGGGTCACCTGAGGTCAGGAATTCGAGACCAGCCCGGCCAACATGGCGAAACCCTATCCCTACGAAAATAAAAAAAAAATTAGCTGGGCATGGTGGTGCATGCCTGTAGTCCCAGCTACTCAGGAGGCTAAGGTGGGACAATCACTTGAGTCTGGGAAGTGGAGGTTGCAGTGAACCGAGATCACGCCACTGCACTCCAGCCTGGGTGATAGAGCGAGACTCCACCTCGAAAAATTAAAAAAAGAAAAGAACATGCAATAATGAAAATTCTATTGGGGTGATAAGATAACTTTTCTGTTAAAAATTTCCATTAGGCCAGGCGCGGTGGCTCACGCCTGTAATCCCAGCTACTTGGGAGGCTGAGGCAGGAGAGAATTGCTTGAACTTGGGAGGCGGAGGCTGCAGTGAGCCAAGATCGTGCCATTGCACTCCAGCCTGGGCAACAGGAGCAAAACTCCGCAAGAGGGGGAAAAAAAAAAAAGGCCTTCTTGATTTACCTCTTGCTAGTTTTCAGCCTCTTAGCATAAAGCCACCATACTCTCTGCTCTAGAAACAAATATTTGGCTGGGTGCAGTGGTTCACGTATGTAATCCCAGCACTTTGGGAGGCAGAGGTGGGTGGATCATCTGAGGTCAGGAGTTCGAGACCAGCCTGGCCAACATGGAGAAACCCCATTTCTACTAAAATACAAAAATTAGCAGGTCATTGTGGCAAGCTCCTGTAATCTCAGCTACCTGGGAGCCTCAGGCAGGAGAATCACTTGAACCCGGGAGGCGGAGGTTGCAGTGAGCCAAGATCACGCCATTGCACTCCAGCCTGGGCGACAAGAGCAAAACTCCATCTCAAAAGAAAAAAAAAAAAATAGAAACTAAAATATTCACAAATCTCAACCTGACCCATGTCTCTACTCTCTGTACCTTTTTGCTTTTGCTTCCTCTGGCCTGGAATAGACTATATTTGCTTATCTTAAGTTCATTCCCACTGGTCTTTAAAGGTCAAATTCAAGTATCAACTCAAGGCAGCCTTCCTGACTTCCTTACGCCAAGCCAGGTTAAAACTTGCTTTCTGTGCACTCGCAGCACCTGTTTTAGCTTTTATCATGCTCTAATGCTTAACATAATTATTTGCTTGTTGGAAAGCAGAAACTGTCTTTGAACTTTGTAGCAAAGAGCCTGGCCCACAGAAGACAGTAAATATGGATTGAATTAATGAATAAATGTGAGTATCTCATCAGGGAAGAGCAAGAATCCAGAATGTTCTGGGCAAAAAGCATATGTAACGTGAAAAGAGACTCAGGGTAAATTAGTGAGACTATGAAAGGTCTCCAACCTCCACTGAGTTTGGACTGAAGCCTTAAGCTGTAGAATACTGATGGCCAATAAGGGAGTACAGGTGATCTGTTCAAAGCAATGATTTAAGATTAAACTGAAAAATGTGTACCATAAACTAAAGGTAGAGAAAATGAAAACAACAGCTGCAATGTGAAAAGACTTGACTTCGATGGTTTCTACACGTAATGAAAGGAAAATGAAGGAGAAATTCATTGTGAAGATTAAATCAACAGGATCCAAAGACTTACCAAGATGTGAATTAGAGAGGAAATAATCAAAACAGTGACACAGTGGATTTAATCTCGTGCTTTTCACATGTATTCTTATTTTTCTCAATATACGGTAGGGCACATGGTAATCACATTTATTCACACGTGGATTTTAAATTTTTATTGAGCACTTACTCTTGTGCCAGACACTGTAACAGAAGCTAGGGATACAACAATGAATAAAGCAAGCAAGGTTCTTGCCTTCTTAGAGTATACATTCTAGTGAGAAAGATAACAAACAAGAACACAACTATTTATAATTATCACTCTTGAAATTGGAAAATTGGGAAAATAAAAACTACTGATACAAACAAAGTCCACAGGGGAAAACAACTTTGTGGAAACAACAATTCAATTCAGACAAGTGTTTTACATGGAATTTGGGAGAAAGGGACAATACTACAAACATATATTTAAGTTGATTGCATAGAGATTATAGCTGAAGGTTTAGGAGGACTAAAGATAGACTGTAATGAAAGGCAGAGCAGAAGCTTCTTGAATGGCCATCCTGTGTGGAAGCCCTCAGAGATACAAATAGCCCATTATCACAAAGGAGCACCTATTTTATGTTATCTTGGTTCCATCCTCTGGCCTTGATGGTATCCAAGGGTGAAGTCAAAAAGAAGGGAGAGGTTTGGCGGTTCCCACCCCTAGAAATAAAAACCAAGGGCAAAATATCAGGACTTTCAGATAATATCTTGCAGAGAGTCAAAAACTAGAGATTGGGGACTGCTACTGTAAGAATCTTTTTAAGCTTTGTCATTTTCTCACATCTGCCGTTTTTTAATTCTCAATCTATTTCCTTAAGTCTGTCAGCAATAAAAACTCTTACACTGAAAGGGTCCTTGTTTCCAGGGGTTGCAGGTAGACAGTGAAAAGACAACATAGCAAGGCATGGAGGAACTCCAAAGAGGTAGGGGACATGGTTGCTAAAGGTATGAGACCTTCTTCAAATAAGAAAAGAGATCTAAGTCACAGGTCTCAGCCTGCGGATGATCTCAGGGCCAAAATAAGACCTGGATGTGGTTTCCAACACAGAGAAAATATAACAAAGGGAAGATTAGAGCTGGAGGAATGACCCTGAAATAATGATCATAATCATTTCCCTCAAGGAAGAAAAGGTGACAGCAACAACAGGAAATGATTCATAGGAAAGGAAGACCAGGACATGCTAAGCCATGGAGACCAACAGTTTTAAATAAAGGTAGGTAGGTGATGGCCGGGCGTGGTGGCTCACACCTGTAATCCCAGCACTTTGGGAGGCCGAGGCGGGTGGATCACGAGGTCAGGAGATGGAGACCATCCTGGCTAACACGATGAAACCCCATCTCCACTAAAAATAGAAAAAATTAGCCGGGCATGGAGGCACACGCCTGCAGTCCCAGCTACTCAGGAGGCTGAGGCAGGAGAATCGCTTGAACGCGGGAGGCAGAGGTTGCAGTAAGCCAAGATCGCGCCACTGCACTCCAGCCTGGGCAACAGTCCAAGACTCTGCCTAAAAAAAAAAAAAAAAAAAAAAAAAGTAAAGGTAGGTGATTAACAGTATTAAATACTGCAGAGAGATCAAGGAAAGGAGAACTGAGAAAAAGGTTCTGGCTTTGGCATTTTGGAAATCCCTGGTTATCTCCACAAATACAGCCTCAGAAAAGCACCGTGGTAAAGAGGCCAGACTACAAATTAAACAAAATAAACATTAACAGCCTCCTAGCTGGGCTTGGTGGCACACACCTGTAATCCCAGCTACTCGCGAGGCTGAGACAGGAGAATCGCTTGATCCCGGGAGGCAGAGGTTGCAGATCATGCCATTGCACTCCAGCCTGGGTGACAGAGCAAGAGTTCATCTTTAAAAAAAAAAAAAAAAAAAAGCCTCCTAGAAGAAAAGTACCGTAAGTGCCAATAGGGTTATCAAGATGAGTAAGATGGTCCCAATTTTCAAAAAATTTACAGACTAAGTAAGGAGGAAGTGGGCAAATTAGGCAAGCAAAGCATAAGACAAAAGTAAGAGTGTCGTAAGTATCCTGAGAGATGACAGGAGATAATCAGGAAAACCTCATTTGACACTAAAGACTAGAAAGTAGTAATAATTAATGATAACAACAAATCAGCAGCCAGTATTTCTGCAGGCAGAGAAAAGGGAAAGGGGATAAGAGGAACAACAAAAGCAAAATCCTAGCAGTGGAAAACTCAGTATTTAAGAATGATTAGTAAAGAGTATTTATTAATAAGTAGCTACATTACAGGAGGAACTTTGTATACATTATCCTGTTAAATCTAAACGATAGATAGATATTATCATTTACAGCCAAGGAAACAGTCTTCAAGAGGTTAAACACATGGTCAAGTCTTGGTGCGGTGGCTCACGCCTGTAATTCCAGCACTTTGGGAGGCCAAGGCGGGCGGATCACCTGAGGTCAGGAGTTCGAGACCAGCCTGGCCAACATGGCGAAGCCCCATCTCTACTAAAAATACAAAAATTAGCCAGACGTGCTGGCACATGCTTGTAATCCCAGCTACTCGGGAGGCTGAGACAGGAGAATTGCTTGAAGTCAGGAGGCAGAGGTTGCAGTGAGCTGAAACCACACCACTGCACTCCAGCCTGGGTGACAGAGTGAGACTCCAGCTCAGAAAAAAAAAAGACATGGTCAAGATCCCATAGGTAGCACATATCTGTAACCTGAACTCAAGTGTGATGCCAAAGCTTACACACCATCGCACTGCTGTTCCACATCAGCCATACAGCCCAGTTTCACTAGAGGGTATGGGCAAAAAAATTAGCCAGGTGTGGGGCACATGCCTGTAATCCCAGCTACTCGGGAGTCTGAGGCAGAAGAATCACTTGAACCTGGGAGGTGGATGTTGCGGTGAGCCGAGGTCAGGCCATTGCACTCCACAGCCTGGGCAACAACAGCAAAAGTCGGTCTCAAAAAAAGAAAAAAAGAAAGTAGTCTGAGGTTGGGCGTGGTGGCTCATGCCTCTAATCCCAACACTTTGGGAGGCTGAGGCAGGCAGATCGCTTGCATCCAGGAGTTCAAGACCAGCCTGGGCAACATGGTGAAACCTCTTCTCTACAAAAATTAGCTGGGCATGGTGGCGCACACCTGTAATCCCAGCTACTTGGGAGGCTAAGCTGGGAGGATCACTTGAACCCAGGAGGTCAAGCCAGCAGTAAACTGCAATCACACCACTGTACTCCAGCCTGGGCAACAGAGTGAAACTCTGTCTCAAAAATAAAAAAAAATTTAAAAAGTAGTTTGTCAGTTGGGCGCAGTGGCTCACCATGCCTGCAATCCCAGCACTTTGGGAGGCCAAGACGGGTGGATCACCTGAGGTCAGGAGCTCGAGACCAGCCTGGCCAACATGGTGAAAGCCCGTCTCTACTAAAAATTAAAAAAATTAGCCGGGCGTGGTGGTGGGCGCCTATAATCCCAGCTACTTGGGAGGCTGGGGCAAGAGATCACTTGAACCCAGGAGTCAGAGGTTGCAGGGAGCCAAGGTCGCACCATTGCACTCCAGCCTGGGCAACAAGAGCGAGACTCCATCTCAAAACAAAAAAAAATTAATTAAATAAATAAAAAGTAGTCTGTCACAGCCATAAAGAGCAAAATAATGTCCTTTGTAGCAACATGGATGCAGCTGAGGGCCATTATCCTAAGCAAATTAACACAGGAACAGAAAACCAAATACTGCATGTTCTCACTTATAAGTAGGAGCTAAACACTGGGTACTCACGGACATAAAGATGGCAGCAACAGACATTGGGGATTATTAGAGGCGGGCACGGGTTTAAAAACTATCTACTGGGGCCAGGCACAGTGGCTCACACCTGTAATCCCAGCACTTTGGGAGGCCAAGCTAGATGGATCGCCTGAGGTCAGGAGTTGGAGACCAGCCTGGCCAACACGGTGAAACCCCAACTCTACTAAATACAAAACTCAGCCGGTCATGGTGGTGCATGCCTGTAATCCCAGCTACTTGGGATGCTGAGGCAGGAGAATCACTTCAACCCGGGAGATAGAGGTTGTAGTGAGCCAAGATCACACCACTGAACTCCAGCCTGGGCAACAAAGCAAGACTCCATCACAAAAAAACAAACAAACAAACAAAAAACTTAACTATTGGGTACTAAGCTCACTATCTGGGTGATGGGATCACTCATACCCCAAACCTCAGCATCACATAATTATACCCATGTAACAAACCTGCACATTTTCTTTCTTTTTTTTTTTTTTTTCTTTTCTTTGAGACGGAGTCTCACTCTGTCGCCCAGGCTAGAGTGCAGTGGCGTGATCTCGGCTCACTGCAAGCTCCGCCTCCCGGGTTCACGCCATTCTCCTGCCTCAGTCTCCCGAGTAGCTGGGACTACAGGTGCCCGCCACCATGCCCGGCTAATTTTCTTTTGTATTTTTAGTAGAGACGGGGTTTCACCGTGTTAACCAGGATGGTCTCAATCTCCTGACCTCGTGATCCGCCCGCCTCGGCCTCCCAAAGTGCTGGGATTACAGGCGTGAGCCACTGCGCCCAACCACAAACCTGCACATTTTCTAAATCTAAAATAAAAATGGAAATCAACAATAGGCCAGGCATGGTGGCTCACGTCTGTAATCCCAGCACACTAGGAGGCTGACGTAGGAGGATCACTTGAGCCCAGGAGTTCAAGACCATCCTGGGTAAGATGGTAAGACCTCCATCTCTATAAAAAATTTAAAAATTAGGCTGGACATGGTGGCTTACACCTGTAATCCCAGCACTGGGAGGCCAAGGCGGGTGGATCACCTGAGGTCAGGAGTTTGAGGCCAGCCTGGCCAACACGGTGAAACCCCGTCTCTACTAAAAATACAAAAATTAGCTGGGCGTGGTGGCACATGCCTGTAGTCCCAGCTACTTGGGAGGCTGAGACAGGAGAATCGCTTGAACCTGAGAGGCAGAGGTCGCACTGAGCCAAGATTGCACCACTGCACTCCAGCCTGGGCGACAGAGCAAGAGTCCATCTCAAAAAAACAAAAATAAAAAAGGTAGTCCTATCATTTAATCACATTTCCCAAAGCTTTTGTTATGTAAAATACTACTCCCATAAGATAGTAAACAGGGGTTATCCCTAAAAATTGTTAAATAAGTTTGGGAAATTCTGGGTTAAACACCAAAAAAGATTTTGCGTTTGTTTTTTTTAACAGCAAGGCTTAAATGAGTTACTATGTTCTTATTCAGGTAAATATGCAAGATGGGAATATGGTTTACAGTGTTTCTCAAAATTTGTGCACAGAAACATTATTTGTATTTTATTTTATTTATCTTTGAGATGAGGTCACTGTCACCCAGGCTGGAGTGCAGTAGCTGGACCTTGACTCACTGCAGTCTCCACCTCCCAGGCTCAAGCAATTCCTCCCACCTCAGCCTCCCAAGTAGTTGGGACTACAGGAGTGTGTGTGTCACCACACCCAGTTAATTTTTTGTATTTTTAGTAGAGACGAGGTTTTGCCATGTTGCCCAGGCTGGTCTCGAATTCCTGGGCTCAAGCAATCCACCCGCCTCAGCCTCCCAAAGTGTTGAGGTTACAGGCGTGAGCCACCACTCCCGGCCTCTATTTTAGTTATTTATTTTGTGTCACATCTCAGAAGATTACTAGGTGTTTCAAGGATTCATATTTTGGAAAATAACAGCCAATCTTAACAGTATAATTCAAAATATGTCATTTTACCTTAATGTTATATATGCATATGTGCTTAGAAAAACTAGGCTGGGGGCCAGGCGTGGTGGCTCACGTCTATAATCCCAGCACTTTGGGAGGCCAAGGCAGGCAGATCACCTGAGGTCAGGAGTTCGAGACCAGCCTGGCCAACACGGTGAAACCCCATCTCTAACTAAAAATACAAAAAAATAGCTGGGCGTAGTGGTGCGTGCCTGTAATCTCATCTATTTGGGAGGCTGAGGCAGGAGAATAGCTTGAGCCCAGTTGGCAGAGCAGAGATCGCGTCACTGCACTCCAGTCTGGGTGACTGGAGACAGAGCAAGACTCCGTCTCAAAAAAAAAAAGAAAAAGAAAAAAGAAAAACTAGGCTGGGTGCAGTGGCTCATGCCTGTAATCCCACCACTTTGGAAGGCCACGGTGGGAGCACTGCTTGTGAAAATGAGTTTGAGAACAGCCTGGGCAACATAGCTCTATAAAAAAATTCAAAAATTAGCCAGCCATGGTGGCGCATGCCAGTAGTACTAGTACCAGCTACTCAGGAGGCGGAGGCAGGAGAATTGCTTGACCCCAACAGTTAAGACTACAGCAAGCTATGACTGTGCCACTGTACACTAACCTGGGCAACAAAGCAAGACCTTGTCTCTTTAAAAAAAAAAAAAGGAAAAGAAAAACTAGTTGTTCATGCCTATAATCCCAACAATTCAGAAGGCCAAGGTGAGAGGATCACTTGAACCCAGGAGTTGGAGACCTGCCTGGGAAACATACCAAGACCTCATCTTACAGATAATTTAAAAAATCAGGCCGAGTACGGTGGCTCATGCCTGTAATTCTAGCATTCTGGGAGGCCAAGGTGGGCGATCCTTTGAGGCCAGGAGTTCAAGACCAGCCTAGACAACATGGTAAAACCCCATCTCTACTAAAAATACAAAAATTACCTGGGAGTGGGGGTGCATGCCTGTAATTCCAGCTACTCGGGAGGCTGAGGCAGGAGAATCACTTGAGCCCAGGAGGTGGAGATTGTAGTGAGCAGAGATCGCACCACTGCACTCCAGCCTGGTGACAAAGCGAGACTCCGTCTCAAAAAAAAAAAGAAAAAAAAAGAAAAAGAAAATAATCCTAAATGCCAAAAAAGATGCATGCACAAAAACATTCTAGTGTTCTTATAATAAAAATTCTGAAAACAATCTAAAAGTCCAATAACAGAAGAAAGTAAGATAGGGTGCATGCCCAAACCATAAAACACTCTGCCAGTATTTTAAAAGATGTTTACAGAGTTTTTAATAGCAAGGAAAAACATTTACCTCATAAGGCTAAATGAAAAGGCAAGATATAAAAATGTATATACCATCTGGTTCTGCTATGTTTAAAACAGTTTAGAAAGATATATGCCATATATAACAGCAGACTCTGGGTTGATGAATTAATATTGAACAAAAATTACATAACTAAATTTGTACTTAAGAAGCAGTAATCTGGTAGCAGTGTATCTGAAGAAATGAAACAAGAGAGGGACTGGAAATACGATGACCAGTTTAGGAGGTCACAGTAATATTTGTGGAACAACAGAAACTAGAATTTTAGCAGGCACTTGGAATGGCCCAAGTACTATGCCTGGTACTTGGCCATATATAGTAATTTCTTCTAACCCATACAATGACCCTTACATAATAGTAATAATTATAGAACAATGTGTTGGACACTTTTTATGTGCCAAACATGTAAATTACTTTATTTAAATTTTAATACGCATAATAATCCTGTGTTGCAGGAGTTATTCCAATTTCATTGATGAGAAAACTAAGACTTAGATTCCCAAGGCTATATAGCTAACAAGTACTGTAGATGGGATAAGGGTAACAGCAGTAGGAATAAAAGAATGATATTTTGATAACTGATATACGTGAGGAGGGCAAGAGAGAAGTAAAAGATGATAATAAAAATAATCATAAAAAAATAAAACTCCCATAAATAAAAAAAAATATTCCCATACAAATAAAAACACCTAGTGATCAGATCTTAGTTTTTAACATTACTCTTTAGTAAAAAGAACAAGGGCTTCTTGGAGAAATGGCAGACCGTAGGACTGGAGCAGAGAACAAAATCATACCTGCAATGATGGCAAATGTCAAAGGGAGATGGGCCAAGTAAAAAACTAAAAGAGTTCCCAATGTTCAAAACTGGAACATTTGAGCAATAAAGCAAATAAAATAGTATTGGATTATAACCTAACATATAAAATACACATCTATAAGTCCATATTGATATACATAAATTAATAAAGGAAAAGAAAAAAATCTCCTGTGCAGAAGAATGCCAAATAGTGTGTTTTTTTGTTTTTTGAGACAGCCTCTCACTGAGGATGGAGTACAGTGGCACAATCACGGCTCAATGCAGCCTCAGCCTCCCTGGCTCAAACAATCTTCCCCTCTGAGGCTCCCTGAGTAGCTGGGACCACAGATGTGTGCCACCTTACCCAGCTCATTTTTTTTTTAAATCTTTTTGTAGATAAGAGGTCTTGCTATGTTGCTTAGGATGGCCTCAAGCAATCCTCCAGCCTCAGCCTCCCAAAGTGCTGGGATTACAGGCATATGCCACCATGCCCAGCCCTTAATCTCTTTTTTTAAGGAGAGCACAACTCTCTACTCCTTATGCGTGGGCTGGCATTAGTGACTTCCCTACAGTATGGAAAGGAAGGGGGTAAAGCCTAACTTTACAGTGAAGCCTTACAAACAATATCTCTGCCAGATGATCACGGTCAATACTAACAGGCTGGGCATAGTGACTCATGCCTAGTAATCCCAGAATTTTGGTAGGCCAAAGGGGAACAATACCTTGAGCTCAGGATTTCAAGACCAGCCCAGGCAACATAGTGAGACCATCTTTACCAAAAAAAAAAAAAAAAATTAGCTGGTCATGATAGCACACGCCTGTGGTCCTAGATACTCAGGAGGCTGAGGTGGGAGGATCAATTGAGACTGGGAGGTCAAGGTTTCAGTGAGCCATGATGGCATCACCGCACTCCAGTCTGGGCAACAGAGGGAAGACCCTGTCTCAAAAAAACAAAAAAATTAACAGTAAAAAATCATTGTGATACTATGTACCCTGATACAATGTGATGAAAATGTCACTTTACCTCTGTGGTCTTCCTCCCCAAAACACATAACCCAAATCTAATCATGAGAAATACATCAGACAAATTCCAATAGAAGGATATCCTACAAAATACCTGACCAGTACTCCTCAAAACTCAAGGTCATGGAAAACAAGGAAAGCCTGAGAAAATGTCACAGCCAAGAGGAGCTTAAAGAGACATGAGAACTAAATGTTATGTAGTACCCTGAATAAGATCCTGGAACAACAACAAAAAATTAGGTAAAAAGGCTGGGCGCAGTGGCTCACACCTGTAATCCCAGCACTTTGGGAGGCCGAGGTGGGCAGATCACCCGAGGTCAGGAGTTTGAGACCAACCTGACCAACATGGAGAAACCAGTCTCTACTAAAAATACAAAATTAGCCAGGCATGGTGGCACATGCCTGTAATCCCAGCTACCCAGGAGGCTGAGGCAGGAGAATCACTTGAACCCAGGAGGCAGAGGTTGCGGTGAGCTGAGATCTCACCATTGCACTCCAGCCTGGGCAACAAGAGCAGAACTCTGTCTCAAAAAAATAGTAATAAATAAATAAATATAAAAATAAATTAAGTAAAAACTAAGGAAATCAGCCAGGCGTGGTGGTTCACACCTGTAATTCCAGCACTTTGGGAGGCCAGGGCGTGAGGATTGCTTGAGCCCAGGAATTTGAGATCAGACTGGGCAACAGAGCAAGACCGCATTTCTACAAAAAATACAAAAATTAGCCAGGCGTGGTGGTGTGTACCTGTAGTCCCAGCTACTCAGTAGGTTGAGATGGGAGGATCACTTGAGCCCAGAAGTTAAGACTACAGTAAATGGTGATTGCACCACTGCACTCCAGCCTGGGTGACAGAGCAAGACCCTGTCTGAAAAAAAACAAACAAACAAAACTAATGAAATGATGTATGGATTCTAGTTAATAGTAATATATCAATATTGCTTCATTAATTGCAAGCAAAGTACTATATTAACGTAAGATGACAGTAATGGGGAAACTGAGTGTAGGGTATATGGGAAATCTCTGTAGCATCTTCTCAATTTTTCTATAAATCTAAAAGTGTTCTAAAAAATCAAGTATATTTAGAATATTAAAAAAAGAAATGGCTAGGCGTGGTGACTCATGCCTGTAATCCCAGCACTTTGGGAGGCCAAGGCGGGCAGATCACGAGGTCAGGAGTTCGAGACCAACCTGACCAACATGATGAAACCCTGTCTCTACTAACAATACAAAAATTAGCCAAGCGTGGTGACATGTGCCTGTAATCCCAGCTACTCAGGAGGCTGAGGCAGAAGAATCACTTGAACCAGGGAGGCGGAGGTTGCAGTGAGCCGAGATCGCGCTACTGCACTCCAGCCTGGGCGACAGAGTGAGACTCTGTCTCAAAGAAAAAAAAAAAAAAGAAACGATACAAAAGTTTACAAAAGTTTACCTTGGGTTGGCTAGAATAATGGTGCCTTTAACAGAAATAGTGATGGAAAAACTGATACTGGTTTTGGTCAGGTTGGATTTGAGGTATGACAGTATATCCAAGAGTGAAGATATTCACTAAACAATTAGAAAAAGGCATAGGCAACTCGAGAGAGGGTAGTGCTAGAAATAATGACTGCAAAGAGTTAAGAACAAACAGGCAGCAAGGAAACAGAAATATCAGGAGATTTCTTCATATTCAAGAAATCTGGGGCCAGGTGCAGGCTCACACCTGTAATCCCAACATTTTGGCAGACTGAGGTGGGAAGATCACTTGAGGCCAGGAGTTCAAAACCAGCCTGGGCAACATAGCAAGTCTGCATCACTTCATTTTTAAAAAAAGAAAGAAACAAACAAAATCTGGCTGTGAAGAAAAAGGAAACAAAAATGATAGGCCTTGAGTTTTCAGTGAAATAAAAATGAAGTCTTCTGCCAAAAGAAGGAGAATTAAGAGGGATGGTCACACAGATCTGGAAAAGGTTGGGGAAACAGCTATGGAAGAACATAAAAAATAAATTTAAATATTTATTTATTATTTATTTTTGAGACAGAGTCTTGCTCTGTCGCCCAGGCTGGAGTGCAGTGGTGCGAACTCAGCTCACTGCAACCTCTGCCTCCTGGGTTCAAGCGATTCTCCTGTCTCAACCTCCCGAGTAGCTGAGATGACAGGCCCACGCCACCATGCCACCACACTCAGCTAATTTTAGTAGTTTTAGTAGAGACGGGGTTTCACCATATTGGTCAGGCTGGTCTTGAACCCCTGACCTCAGTTGATCCACCCACCTCGGCCTCCCAAAGTGCTGGGATTATAGGCGTGAGCCGCCACGCCCAGCAAAAAAATTTTTTAAAAAGAAAAAAATAATTAGAAGCCATGATCTTGGCAGAAGTTAAGTTATATTGAATCTGATAGCTCTGTACTTTTTCTCTAGCAACATGCTGTGGCCTAGAAGTGGAAGCCAGGAAAACATCTCTAATCATACCCATCATTAGAGATAACAGAAGTGCCTGCTTAGTATAGAAAATCAAAATGAATAAAGAAAGCAAGAGGATATTATCAAATTGGCTGGTCACAGAGAGAGGTCTAGCTGGGCAGCACCAAAGGCCATAAGGTACTGACAGATTCAATGAAATGGGAAGGTCAAGAACCAGAGAACTTGAGGACAAAAAGCTGATCCTGTGGGTTTAAGATAGTGAAATAGGTGACTGGTAAGGAGGCTAAAGTGATGGGGAGCACCTGAAGAAAAAGCGGTGTCCTAGATGAGATCCAGGTTGTAGTGATTCTGATGTGCAACTGGTTTGAAAATACAAAGGAAAGTCGACCGTCTCATGCTGAGGAACTATGAAATCAGAATATTCCAATGGTGCTGGAGACACTGAAAATGATAGCAAGAAAAAAAGGAGAGAAAAAAATATGATGCAATAGGTCTGGGTCCTTGTGGGCAGTAAATGATGACACTAAAGTTTTACAGAAACTGCTATAATTGCATGGCAATACCTTCCATGAGGATTAGAGTGACAGTGGTAGATCAATGATCTGGACATAGTAAAGGAAAACAAGAAAGCAGTTTATTCCTTTTTCTCTTCCACATAGTCACGGAAAACAGAAAACAGCTTTTAGTGACAAGGTAAGGTAAGATGTGATACCTGGATTTTCACGGAGTCAGGGTAAAGAAAATGATTAAGAGTAAAGAGAAGTATACTGGATAAGTAGTATTTTCAAAACACACATTAAAAGTTGGTAATTCATGAAGGAGCTACTGGGTAGAGAACAGAAGGAAAGAGGTAGTACCACTTTAAATTGTGAGGTTGGGGAGAAGTAGCAGCAACCTGGGTTGTCATCAGATACCATAAAATAGGTGGGCTGAGGTGTAAGGAACATGGAAAGCAGCAGAGCAAGAAGCAAAATGGCACATTTTAAAACACCGTGTGTACCAAGGCACAGGCACACTCTTGCTTCTACAGACTACAGACTACACATATGAGGGCTACAAAAACAGAAACACTTTGCACTTGCACAGCATTTTATAAACTGCTTTTACATATATTATTTGATCATCATTGAGTAGCTATTACTACTATGCATATTTTCCTAAAGATGAGGCCATTAGGAAGGGACAAAACCATGATAAAAGCTGTGATTCTCCGTTTCCAACACATACACCTCACACACACCGCAGACACTTCAGCATCTCGGCCAGCTAGGCTGCAAATTCTTCTCTAGCCAGAAGAAATAGTGGGTTTTATTCACTTGTCAAAGGGCTTCGGAGAAAAGCCACTAGATACTTTCCTGTTTGCCTTTTCCCACCTTAGATCCCTCAATTTCTATCACCATCACGGGAGAAGGTAGCGAAGGGTGGCTCCATCAGGGAGAAAACTCAAGCTGAAAGTTGTATTAGGGTCCTCTTCCCTTCACACCTCTAAACCTCAGTGACCCAACAAATGAAGATACGGGAGAGGAAAAGGTACTATGTAGAAACGAGGAGGGCTTCAGCAAATAAAGCTTCGAGAAAAATAATGAAAACGGGACTGGGGTAGGGCAGAAAGCAAGTATAGCTGAGATGGGGGAGGGGAAAAGAAGGAGGGCAGGAATTGGAGGGAAATGAGAGTGTAGAAGCCCCCAAACCTGAAGAACCTAAAAGAGATATGAGTGCTCCAACTGCTGGAGAAAAGCTAAGGGCCCGTGAGGGTCCTGAAGCAGGGACCAGCACTGAAGGACCCCAGGGTTTGGGTGACCGGAAGCAGAGACCCCAAACACGAGACCAGAAGGGGGCGCAGGAGACACCCCGTAGGAGAGAATGAATGGGGAAGGCGGTCCGGGGGGCGGGGCAAAGGAGGGGCCCCGGGATGGGCGGGGCACAGACCCCTTTCCAAGTCCGAACCCCTGCCCCGAGAGCCCGGAGAGAAGCGGCTCCGCGCCTCCCGCACTCACCGCCGGTCTCGTCAGTAACATAGGGAGTCGCCATCTTGAAAACGCAAACCACTTCCGGCGTGAGCGGGCTGGGGTCCCGCCCCCCTCCCCACCGGAAGTGGAGTCCCGATCGTAGCAAGCCACCATCTTAGTCTTAAAGGGAGAGTGCACCATTTCATGGGCGGAGGTGGAGGAGGAGGAAGAGTGGAGAAGCTGAAATAGTTAATAAAATAAAGCCGTGGGCTCTTTTACTGCCACCGATACCATTACTGAGCGCTTGCTGCCTGTAAAACAGTCCTCAGGGAGCCAAGAGAAGTTCCGAGGCACAGTCCCTCTCATCCCCAGGAACTCCTCGTACGTCCAGGACCTGCGAGGGAAAAGGGCGCAAGGCCCACCTGCACCCAAAAAGGGGGCCTTATAAATGAAGAAAGGAAGAATAGCCAGGCTCTGGCCTGCACCCAGATCTCAGAGCGGCTTGGTGACGTGGAGCAGACAAACTCCAGGACGCACTGGGGCGCACAAGTGTTTCTAGAGACGGTTGGAGACCCTATCTAACCCTAAGAAGGTGGGGAGGTCGAATTCATGTGCCGATTGCTGTCGGCCAACCCACTCAACCACCAGAGACCCGCGGGAGGGGCGTGCAAGGCGGAGGGCGCCGCGGGTCGGTCACCTGTCTCCGTAGCCGCAGGGCTGCCGGCAGCTTCCATGGCCGAAGAGGCAGCGGACCAGGTTGGGCGGGCGGCCCTGGCCTGGCTCTGCCCCGCTGGGCGGCGCCGGGGATTCGGCGGCGAAGTGATAAGGGCCCTAGTTGCTTCTCGCCCAGACCTCCTAATCCTGAGTGCCTCCTCGGGCTGGGCCTTAGGGTCAGAGGGCAGGGTGAAAGCTTCTGGGCGGACCTACTTAGTATTCTAATTAAACTCGTCCAACCGCTGAGGATCTAAAGCGGGGCAACTCGCCAATAATCCGGTCCCGTAGTGTCACTCCATTTGTAGTCCTGCCCTGCGCCGTACCTCCCTATTCTGCAGACGAACCCATATGGTCTCCCTCCGCCGCCCGTTTCAGCAACTGTTGTTCCTTCAGGGCTAAGTCCTGTTAAACTTGTTTCCCCTACAGCCTGGGAGGAGCCCGGCTGCAGGTTCCTCTCCTCAGGTGTCAACTCTGCCCTCCTCCACCCTCATGTAGCTTTTTCCTTATCAACCCTTTTACCTTCCTGCTTATATCCCCACTTTGGCTTAGTTTAATGTCCAGCAGTACCCCTGGAACCAGGGAGGAGGCAGGAGGTAAGTATTGGTGACTACCTCCAACACTAGGCAGCATGTCCCATTTAAAAAACAAAACAAAAGCCAGGCGCGGTGGCTCACGCCTGTAGTCCCAGCACTTTGGGAGGCCAAGGCGGGTGGATCACGAGGTCCGGGGTTCAAGACCAACCTGGCCAAGATGGTGAAACCCCGTCTCTACTAAAAATACAAAAAAATTAGCCGGACGTGGTGGCGGGCGCCTGTAATCTCAGCTACTCGGGAGGCTGAGGCAGAGAATTTCTTGAATCTGGGAGGCGGAGGTTGCAGTGAGCCAAGATCGCGCCACTGCACTCCAGCTTGGACGACAGAGTGAGACCCCGTCTCAAAAAAAAAAAAAAAAAAAAAAAAAAAAAAAAAAAAAAAAACACTAAAAAACTGAGCAATGGCTGACTAGGACCTTTATAAGACAAATTAGGCCTCAGAAGTTTTCTGGGGGCCGCAGCTTGCCTTCCTTCCCATCCTCCATGTCTGTGACTTCCACTAGAGGCCAATTCAGAATGTCTGGGGGTGGGGCTCATTTAAAAAGTATTTCCAGGCCGGGTGCGGTGTCTCATGCCTGTAATCCCAGCACTTTGGGAGGCCCAGGTGGACAGATCACTTGAGGTCAGGAGTTCGAGACCAGCCATGGCCAACATGGTGAAATCCCATCTCTACTAAAAATACAAAAATTAGCCAGGTGTGGTGGCGAGTGCCTGTAATCCCAGCTACTCGGGAGGCTGAGGAATGAACCTGGGAGGTGGAGGTTGCAGTGAGCCAAGATCGTGCCACTGCACTCCAGCTTGTATTATAGAGCAAGACTCAGTCTCAAAATAAATAAATAAAAAGTATTTGCATACGATACACTGTTATTGCAAGTGTTGTGACACTGTGGTCTTAAACCCTTGCTCTCTTTTCACCAATTGTACTTCAGCCCTGCAGGGTCTAACATCTTGTCCTTAACCTTGTTATGATTAGACGTGAGAGTGTGGGATGAAGCCTCTAAGAACTAACGGGATACGTTGGTCTTGACTGAACTACCTCAGGAGTGGTCTCTGCAGCTTTCAGAGGCTGCTCAATAGACCTTTGTGCAGGAGGGAAACCTAAAGTCGCCCCTGTTCACTACCAACCCTAGGCCCCCTTCCCACCCCCAGACATCCTGCCTCAGCACTGGGGTTGACAGGAAGTGAAACTCAATTGTCTGCTTAGTAGACCTGCCTGGGACCCAACCCGGGGCCCCGGATGTGGCCCCCCACCCTGAGGAGGAACAGGGCAAAAAAGGCCGGGGAGAACAGGCTGTTGTTTTTTCCTTTCCCTTTGTTCATTGCGGTTTCTTTCTTTCTGATTTTTATGATGTGGTTGATTAAAGAAATGAGCACCTGGAACCGTAGGCATTAAACGCCTCCTTCTTAGATGTTTCTTGGCTTTTCTTCCCCCACCCACACCCCCCAGTAACTGACTTGGGGTATGATGGAGCACAGATCCTAAAGAAGACACAAAGAAGTCTAGAATAAGACTGATTCCACCTTATTCCTTATTCAAGAGATAACATTACACCCCACTTTGAAGTACCAAAAACTATCTTAAAAGGAGTGTCTTCAACTTTATTTAGGGACATATCTAAAGACGATAGAGTGAGAAACACAGGTAATACATAGGGTGGCATTACTTTAAGCATTCTTTGCAAGGAAAGCTGAGTGCCTTAGAGATTAATATCGTTCCAAGATTTCTAAATGAAAGATCCAGGGACAGAAAACATAGGCAGAGGTGTTAGGGGACCTATTCTTACATTGTATGTTTGTTTAAAGTAGCTCAGAGCAGAGAGGCTTTACACACATTGCACCACTCATTGATATAGTCCCTAAACTGGGCTATGTTTTTGCTTGTATTGCAGAACTAAGTACAGGACTTAGTGTATAAAAGGCCTTAAGAAGAGTTTGTTTACTATGACTAAGGAGGTCATAGAGGAAGGAGAGATGAAGCTTTGCTAACAGTGAAGAAAATACTGTAAAGACAGGATGGGGAGTGTCAAGGGCCTTGTCTTTTTTTTTTTTTTTTTTTTTTTAGACAGAGTTTTGCTCGTGTCACCCAGGCTGGAGTGCAGTGGCATGATCTCGGCTCACTGCAACCTCTGCCTCCCGGGTTCAAGCGATTCTCCTGCCTCAGCCTCGCGAGTAACTGGGACTACAGGCATGTGCCACCACGCCCGGCTAATTTTTTGTATTTTTAGTAGAGACAGGTTTTCACCGTGTTAGCCAGGATGATCTCAATCTCCTGATCTCGTGATCTGCCTGCCTCAGCCTGCCAAAGTGCTGGGATTACAGGTGTGAGCCACCGCGCCCGGCCTTTTGGCCCTTGTCTTTTTATGATTGGGGGTGAGAGGGTGAGACTTGGAGGGGCACAGGAGCAGAGAGACAGACCCCTCTTCAACCTATGCCCGAAATCTCCAGTTTGGATACAACAACAATACTCCCAAACTATTACTCAGCAGCTATATTTCTGGCAAATGTGGAGGAGTCTGTTCCAACAAGCCTGTCTTGAAACAATCAAGAACTGCTTAGATATCCCTGTTTCCACTAGAGGGCCTCATGTATTCATTCCCTTTCCAACACCCACCAAAAGTATGTATATATTATGTGTGTGTATGTATGCATACACAATACCCACACATGCATATACCCTTCTAGTCAGAGGTCTCCCCTCCCCCTTCTTCCCACCCCCAGGTGTAAGAAGGACGATTCCAGGAACCTAAGGCTTTGTTACTCTGCCCCATTTTCAATGAAGGGTAGGAGGGAGTTAGACAGGGGTTGGGGCGGGGCCAGTGAGCAGGATGCCTGGGTCTCCAGTTCCTGCCAGTAAGTCCCTAAGCCTCCATCTCTCTCCCTTGCTGTACCACCTTCACCACCATCCATGCGACCCCAAGAGCCTTAATGACTCTAGAAGAGACTCCAGGCAGGGGAAGCTGAAAGGACCTTTCACTCCCTACTTTTGGCCAGGGCCTTCTGTGCCACCTGCCAAGGCCAGCAGGTAAAGTGGGAGGATGAGGGCGTGGAGAAAGGGTGGACATAGACCAAAGTGCAAACCTCCACCCTAGAATTAAGGAGAGGACATGAGTCTTGACAGGAGGTGTCCTTAGACTGGGGAAAATAGGTCTAAAAGGAAAGAGGAACGTGAAGAAGGTGGGGAGATTGTCTCAAGCAGGGTAGAGCCCGGGGCGGGAGGGAGGTGTTTGGTCAGGTTGTGGAGTTTGGGACTCTGGGCTTGCCCCCGTGGGATCTCCTGAGTGTGAAGTCAGTGGTGGATGGAAGGGAGTTGGTCAGGGAAGTTCAGGATGGCAGCAATCAGGAGAGAGTGAGACGTTGGTTGGGTGCCCAACTGCCGAGCTGTTCTGTTAGCGGCCCGCCCGGTATCTTGGCCTCCCAGGTTTGGGATGAAGGGAGAGGCTGTGAGTGATTAGAAAGAAGGGAAAATAGAAGCAGAGCTGCCGCCGGCGCGGGAAGAAGATGAGGAGCGCAGCAAATGGAGAAAATGTGTCCAAAGCCCCGGACATATTCGAGGGAGGGTGGAGCAGGTTATGGTGAACTGGAAACCTAGAAACGGGCCTCTCCAACTTCGAAGTTCCCAGAGTCGGGGGCGCCGGGCGCGGGCGCGGCGGGCAGGCTGGGGTGGGGGGCGGGCAGCTATGTCGTCAGGAACGGGGCGGCCCCGCTGCGGCCGCGTCTGCCTGGCCCGTCCCCTCCAGCCCAGCTCGGGCTCCAGCTCCAGCGCCGGCGCTTCAGCTGCGACCGCGAGCCCTCTCAAGCAAGGTAGAGACCCCGCGAGCCCCCCAGCGCCCCACCCTCCCCCATCGGAAAAGGACAGGGGTAGGGAAGCCGAGGACCCACGGGCTGCGTTCGTGCTGCTGGGTCGGGAAGGAGGAAGCGTGACAGCTGGAGCGGGTATCGAGAAGGGTCTGCGCTGGGACGCGGGGGTGCAGCGGGAGGGCTGGGCCAGAACCCGGTGGGTAACGTTTCCCAGACCTTCCCCTCCATCCCTCCCGCTCATTCGAAGGGATGGTGAAGCCCGGTTCCTGGGACCCGACTCCGAGGGAAGTCCTCTTCGGAACCTCCACAGTGCCGCACGGGTGGAGAAGGGTTCTTGTTTGGCCTCCAGGTCCCCAACTTCCCACCCCCATCCTCTCCCCACCTGTCACTGGGAAGTTTCTGAAAATACCTGAGTCTGAATCTCACTTTTCACCTTGATAGGAGAAATGAGCCTTCCTGAGGAAGAATGGCAAATATTACTGGGCATCTCTTCAGCCTCAGCACAGACAAGCCCACATCCCCCAACCATGCCAGTATCGTAACTTCCTCCTATACTACGCAATGACACCCTCTACACACACACACACACACACACACACGCACACACACACACACACACACAACCCCCTCAGCCAGGTAGCACTGCAGTCTTCAGTGTTTGTGGAGGCTTAATAAGTTTTGAGGCTTCAAGCAAATGATTCCCTCTTGAGGGCTACCTACTAGCAGCAACGGTCAGGGAGAGGTGGAGGATACAGTCTATGATGTGACTAAGGAATTCAGAAGTCCAGGTAATCAGGCCTGGGCCCTCAAATTCGGAGCTCCTGCCCCCCTGGGGCAGCCTCAATATTCTGGAGACATAGCTATTTCCTGAGTAATGGTCGACTTAAAGGACTTGGAATGTGAGCAATGAACGCTTAAGTGAAAAAAGGAAACTTTAAATACTAACACAGGCTTTGGAAACAATATTTATCTCTTGGTTAAAATTTTAGTATTTGATGTTTAAAATTAGATCCAGAGAGCCATGAGCTCTAAGATTTAGTGGAATGTACTAAGGATGGGTGTCTAGAGTCTGACTGTGCCCTTAAGAGAGTAATTCTCTCTCTATGCCTCAATTTCCTCCTCTGTAAAATATGAGGGTTGGTGACTCCCAGCTCTGTGGATGTTCTAAGATTCTCTGCCTCCAAGTCAACTTCTTCCTTTCTCGCCCCAAGTGGGTAGGGGCGGGCAGGGAAACCAGAGGAGGGAAGGGAAGGGTGAGTCACAAATAGCTGGCAGGCTGGCAGCAGACCCCACCCTCCCAGCCCTGGCCTTCGCCTAGACTAGCCCAGGTTATAGCCTCAGGGTTGGGATGGACCTGGAGGAAAAAAAATGGACTTGTTCTAGGTCTTTAAGTCCCCAGGATCCCACAGTTCCTGAAGGATCCCTTCAGCTCCAGGGATAGCTAAACTTTCAGTCAGAGAAGTCAAGGAAACCACTGAAAAGATCCCAAGAGCACTCGTTTCCAAGATTCCAGCCCAGGGGTGTCCTTGAACCCTGAGAGTCTAGCTCTAGCCACCTCGTCATCCTCCCAGAGGCAAAGTTCAGAATCCTGATACTACATGTTTGCACCTGACAGATATATTAATAACAAGGGGTAAGACGTACAACTGGGCTTCACTGATGCTAGCAGTCCCTGAAATTTATGCCTTCCTTGTTCAAAGACATCATTTTTCCTCATCTCCAGAAATGTTTCTCTAGGTTCTACCCTTGTGTAATAATGATAATAGCTGATGTTCATTGAGTTCTTATTCTGTGCCATGCTGTTTGCTGAGTACATTGCATATATCATCTTATTTAATGCCCACATTGTGACTGATTTCTGTAGGTGCCCACTTTACTGATGAGAAAACTGAGGCTCAGGGAGATGAAATGACCTTTTAAAGAGCTAGGATTCTGATCCTTGCCTGTCCAATTTGCAAGTCCATTCTCTTAACTTCTACTGTATACTACTTCTCCAGGTTTAAGACCTGGGGAGCTAGGAAGGAGCAAGAAAGAGTTAGATCATTGTAAAAAGAGAGGCAGAGAAGAAGCCTGTCCTCTCTCCTTTGCATTGTAACTTGTTTGCTCCCTCCTTGTCACTTTCTCCCTCAGATTCCATTTCCTAGAACTTTGGAGTCATCTTAGAATCCCCAGGGGTAATCAGAGAGGCTAATTAAGCTATAGAGGCCCCATTAGCCATAAGACTATTAGTATTCATTAGATCTGTTGGCAGCAGAAGTTGGACTATGGTCATTGAAAAGTGCCAGATGGGTAGAGTCCTTTCTCTAGAATGTCAGTATCCCAGAACCCTCTTCTGAGTGTTCCCAGAGAGCTGCTGGAATAGGAATGGTGTGCTGCATAAAAGTAGGCAGCAGAGATGTCCCAAGGGAAGAGGCTGCAGAGAAAGTTCTTGCATCATCAGAAAGGAAAAGGGCTGGGCTGTTCTTGAACACCCAAACTGCTTCCCTAACCCAACAAGCCCTAAATGAGTGGGTGGAGATCAGGGTGTTTGATGGGGTAGTCAATAAGTGCTTTTCAGCATCATTCATTTATTTAACAAATATTTATTTAGCACCTACTCTATGTACTACAAATTATCTCCTTTCCTCTGACTGTCAGGTGGACACTCTGGCATCCTATTCCCATGTAACCATATTTGGATTAATAGCCCCAAATTATGAATCCCCAGCTTTACACAATCATGTGTACAACCAATATTGAGCACCCACTACATACTGGGAAGGGTATCCCAGGCAGACAGAACAGTAAGACTCATTGCTCTGAGCAGGGGAGAGCTTGGCATGCCTGAGGAACAGAAAGGAGTACAGTGAGACCAGATGGCGGGGTGTGAGGAGAGAGTGGAACAAGAGGAGGGCAGAGTGACAAACAGAGGCACTACCACATGGCCTTGGGCTGGAGCCTTGGATTTTCCATCTATCAACTGCCTTAGGAAATCCAAGCTTCTCTGAGCTCCAGTTTCTTCATCTGTAGAATGGTTATGCCAATAATTTCCTATGTCTGATGATTTGATTCTAATTGTTAGTATAATAATAACTAGCATTTCTTGTAAGCCTCCTAAATGTCAGGCATTGTATGAGTGACTTTTCATATATTGTTTTACGTAAGCCACACAACTGTGAAAAATGGTTCTCATTCTCCCCATTTTGCAGATATAACTTCCCCAAGTCACACAGTGGTATCAGAGCTAAGAATGGGACCCAGATATGACTGATCCTAGTTCTGTTCCAAAACCGTGCTGTATTATATTAACGTAAGATATGTTATTATCATTATTGAATCAAGGAAAGTCGCCCACTGCACCTTGGTCCCTGGATCCAGTAGCCAAAACCTGGGGCTCCCTAAGCACTGCTGACCTAGCGGAGTGGAAGGAAGTTCCCAGGAGCCGAGACACTAGCAGCACTCGGCTCCATCGTCCCAGGACTGGGAAACACTAGATCTGTTGGCAGCAGAAGTTGGATTATAGTCATTGAAAAGTGCCAGATGGGTAGAGTCCTTTCTCTAGGATGTCAGTATCCCAGAACCCTCTTCTGAGGAAGAGACTCTGTGGGTACCCAGAGTCTCTTCCCCTGCCTCTTCCCTACCCCGCGCCAAGTCCCCACCCTTCCCTAGTGGAGCTCCGCGGAACGCAGTCCAGGCGGGGCCGGGGCTAGGGACCTTGCCAGAGCTGGTTCTGTGTCGCGCGTCAGAAGCGCTAGAGGTCGTTGCGTGGCGTGGGTGGCTCGGGGAGTGGGTGGCTGAGCGGAGCTGGGGTCCCTGGCCAGAGGCGGAACAAAATGGGGTCATGGCCAGGAAGACGCGCTAACGCAGTAAGAGTCACTCAGAGGGCCGGAACTGCCGGAACTGCCGAAGACCGGAGATGGGAGAGAGCTCAGGATGGGGAGAGTCTGCAGAGATTGACGATGGCGGAAGAAAGCGCAGAAACAGACAAGGGACACACCCACAGAAACATATATAGACTGAGAAAGCCGGGTGCGGGTGGGAAGGTGAGGGTGGTCAGATGAATCAAGATAGGTTGGGGGAGAGGGAGAAGGATCCAGAAATGGAGAGACAGAGATGAGTCAGAGAAACAGAGACAGAGGACAGACACTGTCAGGGAAGGTAGAGGCATAGGGAAAAGGGACACAGGGAAAGGAAGATATTTAGGGAGGGACTAGGAGAGAAGGAAAGAACAAAAAATAATAGTGGGAGTAGAGACAGAATGGAACAGACAGAAGAAAAGACACCCAGACAGCTGGCTCTTCCCACTGTACGCTCTGTCACCTTTCCCCAGGCCTACCCTCTGAAGAGGTCCAAGCAACGGAAGTACTACTACGAAGCTGCCTTTCTGGCCATCCTTGAGAAAAACAGACAGATGGCCAAGGAGAGGGGCCTAATAAGCCCCAGTGATTTTGCCCAGCTGCAAAAATACATGGAATGTGAGTCTTCCTGTCAGGCCTTCAGTTCTGGAGACCCTGCCCCAGAGAATCCCTCCTCCTCCTCATTACACCCCCTGCCCCCCAGCTTCCTCAGTGGCTTTGAGCAGTGTGCTGCTCAGATGTGCCCATGACTGGAAATGGGAGGAGTGGGAGATGGGGAGATGTCAGAAAAAGATCCGGATCTACCACAGTCTAACTGGGCTGCATTGTGCAAGGTCTCGGCTCTCTACCCACCTTCGCTATACCTGGACTGCTTGCTCCAGCTCTCAGAGAAGAGGAGTAAAGAGTGGTACTGTTTTGGAGGATCTGAAATATTTTTCCCTCTGTATTTCTGTGTTTCTTCTTGGAATTTCTTCATCTCATTTGAATCTTTTTTCCTGCTGGATTTCTCTGGCAAGAGAACTCAGCTGGACTAATAATGCTGTTCTCTTACTCTCTCTACACCCTAGACTCCACCAAAAAGGTCAGTGATGTCCTAAAGCTCTTCGAGGATGGCGAGATGGCTAAATATGTCCAAGGAGATGTGAGTGGCAGCTGGGAAATCTTCTTCTTGATCAACTCTTCCCATCTTTGTTTTTGATCCCCAACTTCCAGGAATTATTCTGGGCCTGCCCCTCACTATCCCCTCTAGAGATACCCTAGTGTCCATTGTCACTCTGACTATTGCTTTAGGATAAAACAAGGGATTCTATTAACTCAGGACTTAATCAAAGAAACCATACTCCTGCCTCAGATGCTTCTCAGCTCTGCATTTATTATCCCTGTCCCCGCTACTCCCAATTCTTCAGCCCCAGCTCTGACCTTGCAGACTCCCCAGGATAATGCTCACTCTCATTATAGGCCATTGGGTACGAGGGATTCCAGCAATTCCTGAAAATCTATCTGGAAGTGGATAATGTTCCCAGACACCTAAGCCTGGCACTGTTTCAATCCTTTGAGACTGGTCACTGCTTAAATGAGACAAATGTGACAAAAGGTATGGTCAAGCAGGTAGGACTGGGCTAAGCCTCTGGCAGAAAAATCAAACTAGTATGGATTTGGGGATGAGAATTAACTTGAGTCACATGTTGTGCAGGTTGGGGGAAATTGGTGGAGAATAGTCAGGCTGGTCTAGGAGCTAAAGGGAGGAAAGGTAAAGGGGAAAGGTAAGTCGAGGGCAGTGGCTCACACCTGTAGTCCCAGCACTTTGGGAAGCTGAGGTGGGAGGATTGCTTGAGGCCAGGAGTTCAAGGTGCAGTGAGCAGTAATCATGCCACTGCACTCCAGCCTCAGTGACAGAGCGAGACCCTGTCTCTCAAAAAAATCAGTAAATCTTTTTTTTTAAAAAAGGGAGAGGTGGGACAAACAAAGGATAAAACATGAGCCAAAGTGGAGAGAGCCCTGACTTCTGATCTGCTTTTTTGTAACCAGATGTGGTGTGTCTCAATGATGTTTCCTGCTACTTTTCCCTTCTGGAGGGTGGTCGGCCAGAAGACAAGTTAGAATGTGAGTTGCCCTTCTGAAGTGAGGTGGCAGGGCAGTGAAGGGAGAGAGAGGTGTTTCCCATCCTCCTTTCCCTTATTCCTTCAGGATTCCTAAAGGCTGACAGGTCTAGACAAAGGTGGGGCCAGAGAATGAGCCCATTTCCTGTGTTCTCCCAGACTATTTATACCTAATACCCTTCACCATAGTCACCCCAGTACCCATGTCTTGTGCATTCCCATGTAGGCGGCCTAGGATGTCCTTGGGATATGGATTGTGTATTGTCTCCCCTGACACATTCACTGAGGGTGGAGTCCATGCCTGTTTTCCTTTCCTTTTTGTCTCTCTCTCAGTCCCATCCCAGGCTCTAGGCTTCTCACCCAAAAGCTCTCTCCCTGTCTCTTTGTTTCCCCCATATTCTGGTATGAATTCTTTGGGTATCTCTCACAAACTGACCCTGGCCCCCCTAAAACACCCCACAGTCACCTTCAAGCTGTACGACACGGACAGAAATGGGATCCTGGACAGCTCAGTGAGTTGGGGACCCTGTATGCTGGGCAAGGGAATATGTGTTAATTTGTCTGCACCCTCCTGCCCCAACTCTTCCAGGGTCTTAAGAAACAGAAGAGGATGGGGGGAGAGGTTGAGTCCTCTAGGACTAAATTTGAAAGTAAGTCCCAAGCTCTTGACCCCTCAAAGAGAATGCTGGAGACATGAATTGGGTCTGCCTTACAAACATACAAACACATTTATTTACTTGGCAGACGTACCTGAGAATGAGAGGTGTGAATCTGGGGTGGAACCCAGGAACACTGATTTCTGGAAAAGAGTTTGGATGGTGGTAGTAAAGGGGATATGGCTGTGGCTCTTGCCCTTTTTGCTCCAGGAAGTGGACAAAATTATCCTACAGATGATGCGAGTGGCTGAATACCTGGATTGGGATGTGTCTGAGCTGAGGCCGGTAAGGCAGCTCTTCCTTCATGTCCTTTCTTGTACCTTCTTCCCTGGTGAGTCCTGCATCTGCCTTACTTCATCTCTGACAGGCAACCTGGTTCCCTTGGCTAGGATGGCTGGGCTGGATATCCTAAGAGGCAGTGGAGAGGTGTTGGGTCTGAAGACCCACTCATACTGAAAGTCCCTTTCCACTCTGTGCTCAGATTCTTCAGGAGATGATGAAAGAGATTGACTATGATGGCAGTGGCTCTGTCTCTCAAGCTGAGTGGGTCCGGGCTGGGGCCACCACCGTGCCACTGCTAGTGCTGCTGGGTCTGGAGATGGTGAGTAGGAGAGACTTTGGGGGATGAGTAAGACAGCCTTGGGTTATGCTTGCCAGGATTGGTCCTGTAAGGGCTTTGACACTCCCTGGCATCTACTGTGCCTTCCTAGACTCTGAAGGACGATGGACAGCACATGTGGAGGCCCAAGAGGTTCCCCAGACCAGTCTACTGCAATCTGTGCGAGTCAAGCATTGGTCTTGGCAAACAGGGACTGAGCTGTAACCGTGAGTAATGGGAGCTGGGAGGTAGGGGAAGAGGGTCAGCCCAGCTATCTGTGGGAGCTTGACGCTGTAAACTTAGAAAGACCTAGGTTTGAATCCTGGGCTCTGCCACTGACTAGTTATGTGACCTTGGGAAAGCCACATCACTTCTTTAAGCCTTAGTTTCCTCAACTGAAAATGAGGTAATTGTGAGCATTAAAAAAGTTGTGCAAGAAAAGTGCTTCAGATGGTGCATGCACATACTATAAGATGCAATAAAAAATATCTATTATGATTACTGTTGCTGTTAGACCTGGGCCTCCCAAGCATTATCCAGCTCAGTTCCTGCCTGGCACATGGATGGTGTGGGGCAGGCATGCAGTAGCAGCTGATCTTTTAGGAGGAAGAGTAAGGAAAAGGCGTGGGTTTTGGAGGTGGGCACTTCACCCCGAACTTTTATTCTGCTACACCCTCAAGCAAGGGATCACATATCTGATCCTGCCTCACCCTCAGGTAAGAAGGAAATAGGGGGAGAGGCTCAGCTAAGCCTCCCAACTTCTTCCTTCTCCCTCAGTCTGTAAGTACACTGTTCACGACCAGTGTGCCATGAAAGCCCTGCCTTGTGAAGTCAGCACCTATGCCAAGTCTCGGAAGGACATTGGTGTGAGTGATCTCATGCCTCCACCCCCAACATCACCTACATCCTGGCCCTGGCCCTGGCCCTTGGCCCATTGCTGCCCTCAGCCCCTCCCTCCCCTAGGTCCTGCTCAGACCCTCCCAGACAAGGAACTGCCTTTCTCCCCAAGGTCCAATCACATGTGTGGGTGCGAGGAGGCTGTGAGTCCGGGCGCTGCGACCGCTGTCAGAAAAAGATCCGGATCTACCACAGTCTGACCGGGCTGCATTGTGTATGGTGCCACCTAGAGGTCAGTTTGGGAGCCATCCCTTCTGGGTGCGTCTTAGGGCCCCGCAGAGCTGCCTTCTCCACGGGCCTCCGGCCACACCTCCTTTACAGGCACAGTTGCCCCTGCTCCCAAGGGCTCTTTCCAGCCCAGACTGCCAGGTTGAGAGGAGACAGGGTTACCTTCGTGATCTCTCTGTGCCCACCTCGTCTTTCAGATCCACGATGACTGCCTGCAAGCGGTGGGCCATGAGTGTGACTGTGGGCTGCTCCGGGATCACATCCTGCCTCCATCTTCCATCTATCCCAGTGTCCTGGTGAGACCCTCGGCAGCAGCGGGGAGGGGACAGGAGTGCCTCCCCGATTTCCCACACGCACAGAGTGGCATTTAGAATAGAGAGCTCATACTTTTAGGATTCAAGTCAGACCCCTCTATTTAGGGATTCACGCACAATACAGCTTTCCTTCCCTCTACTTTCTTCCCCTCCCAGGCCTCTGGACCGGATCGTAAAAATAGCAAAACAAGCCAGAAGACCATGGATGATTTAAATTTGAGCACCTCTGAGGCTCTGCGGGTACAGGGCTGAGAGTCTTGGGCTTCATGATGGGGGCAGGTTTTTCACTGGAGCCCTCATGGGTGGGAATGAAGTGGGAGAGCCTGGTGGGGGGCGGTTGATGCTCACTCTCCAGAAACTCCACCATGGTAGGGGAGGGAAGGGGAGGGAAACAGGAGGGAGGGGGGAAATATCTTGGTGGAATGCTAGCCCTCTGCCCCTGTCTCCTGGGCCCACCTTAACTCTGACAAAATCCTGCTTTCTTTATCCTTATTTTCTTCCCCCAATGCAGATTGACCCTGTTCCTAACACCCACCCACTTCTCGTCTTTGTCAATCCTAAGAGTGGCGGGAAACAGGGGCAGAGGTGAGGAGAAATATATTGGGTCTTCTAAGATGAGAGGGAGGGCCTGCCTGCAACACTTAGAAGGTGGAAGGGGATGTGTGTGTCTGGAGGGGCATACCTTGAGGAACACACGAAGAGGGTGAGGTTCAGAAGATCACCCCCAACCCCCACGCCTGCCATGAACTTTTCTTTTTCCCACACACAGGGTGCTCTGGAAGTTCCAGTATATATTAAACCCTCGACAGGTGTTCAACCTCCTAAAGGATGGTCCTGAGATAGGGTGAGCACAGGTTAGGGACTGTATCACAGTGTTTTCGTGGGTCTGTGTATCTGTATATGTTAGGAGAGTGCAGGAAAGAGTGCAGGTTGGGAGAGGAGGGCTAGAGATCCCCAAGAGGCCAGAATTCAGAATATTTCCTTCCCTAGGGTCACTGGGTATCCCATCCTCCGAGCTCTCTGGCCCATCTTTGTCCTGCTCTCAAAGAATGAAGATCCAATTTTTCCCTAACCACTGAGGAGTGGCTATAACTTTCCCCATTGTTCTTTTCTGTGACCTTCATAGAAACTCAAGTCTTTTGACAAAAAGGAGGAGGGTCCTACGGAATGAGAGACAAGAAGCAATCTGCCTGCCCAGGACTTGGGTAGCCTCAGTCCTGTTATCCTTCTTCATCTTCTCTCTCCCCTTTGTCTCAGGCTCCGATTATTCAAGGATGTTCCTGATAGCCGGATTTTGGTGTGTGGTGGAGATGGCACAGTAGGCTGGATTCTAGAGACCATTGGTCAGTGCAGGGAGGGGCGTGGGGAAGGTATTGGGGTCGTAGTCTTGCAGAGCTAACTCACTCCATCCTTCTCTTCACCTGCCTCCGCAGACAAAGCTAACTTGCCAGTTTTGCCTCCTGTTGCTGTGTTGCCCCTGGGTACTGGAAATGATCTGGCTCGATGCCTAAGATGGGGAGGAGGTAAGTGGTTAGAAATTGTTTTGCTGTAGGCTGAGAGGAGTTGTGTAGGAAGGGAAAGGCACTTAGAGAAGAAACTAGACATCTGGTATGGAAAGGATTGGGGAAGAAGAGGGGCACAGACAGGTGGATACAAAAGTGGAATGTCCAAAAAGAAGAGAGCTTTGGAAGAAGCAGGACCACAGTCTGAACCTAGAAGGGTCAAGGGTGATAGTCCCCTTTCCTGTAAATATTTTTATGTTTCTCCCAACCAACTCTTATGGCTCAGAGAATCAAGGAATATGGGGGTGGGGAACAATGTGTGAATAAGGAAGGTTGTATAAGAGCTAAGCCAGATGCTGAGTGATGGAGCTAGCAGGGAGCTTGGTCATGACTCATTCACTCATTCAAACAATTAACCAGGTAGTCATTAATTAATTCACTATGATTTCTTTCCAAGTATTGCAATAGTCTCCTAACTGCTCTCCCATTTCTAATCTCTTATGCCTTTCAAACAGAAAGAGTTTGAGGGATGGTATTGGTAGATAAAGAGGTCAGTGTAGGGCAGATTGTGTTTGAGGAATCTTGGAGTTGAAGTTATTGGGTTCAGGGTCCAGCTCTAAGATCTTGCTGGAGATCTTAGGGAATAGAGATCTGCTAAGGGCAGCGGAAGGCATTCTAGGTGGAGGAAGTAGTGTAAGGCCAGAGGAGCCACCAAACAACATGGTGGTGCATTGGGGGAACTGTAAGTCATTCATCATGATTGGAACATAGGGTGAAAGGTGGAAAATGTGGAGAGGGAAGACTAGTTGAGCAGAGTCCAGATGATGGAGGGTTATGAATACTGTGCCAGGGAGTTTTTAATTTTATCCTGCCAGAGATTGCAAGCTGACAGCCCACAGTAATGATTTTGTGTTGTTTTGTATTAGTTGCCTTGCAGTGTTTTCAATTTCTTTGTACTTGATTATTTCTAAGTGGGACATGTATTCTTCAGTTTATCACAATCCCCTTGGCTCCCTGCTAGTCACTTATTCACTTTCACTTTCTTTTTTTTTTTTTTTCTTGAGATGGAATCTCGCTCTGTTGCCCATGCTGGAGTGCAGTGGTGCCATCTCAGCTCACTGCAACCTCTGCCTCCCAGGTTCAAGTGATTCTCCTGTCTCAGCCTCCTGAATAGCTGGAAATACAGGTGTGTGCCATCACGCCCTGCTAATTTTTGTATTTTTAGTAGAGACGAGGTTTCACCATGTTAGCCAGGATGGTCTTGAACTCCTGACCTCAAGTGATCTGCCCACCTAGGCTTCCCAAAATGTTGGGATTACAGGTGTAAGCCACCATGCCCAACCCACTTTACCATTCAAGCCACTCAGGTATTTGAGTGTGCAATCCCTGAACTATGAGCAAACTCTTTTTTTTTCTTTTCTCTTTTTTTTTTTTAACTCAATCAAACAAGCAGCAGTGAGGGGGAACTCGATGTAAGTAAAAGATGTAACTAAAAGAACAAATAGGAAGAAATATCTCTGAGTGCTCATTATAACTTAAGTTTTATGTATAGACATATAACCAATTCTTTGACCAGTTTTCAGATCCTCAACATCTGACTTCTTCATTTATAATATTAGATATTTTGAAATTACATATTTTATGTCTTCCCTGTATTCTGCAAACAAAAATCAAGTTAGCATAAACAAGCAAACAAGTTAGCAGAAAACATTGCAGTTTTCTGCTAACTCAACCTGAATCATGACAATAAGGATATAAATGTAGCACTAATGAAAATGTATGTTGGGCTGGGCACGGTGGCTGATTCCTGTAATCCCAACACTTTGGGAGGCCAAGGTCAGAAGATCACTTTAAGCCAGGAGCTGGAGACCAGCCTGGACAACAAAGTGAGACCAAGTCTCTACAAAATATTTTTTTAAAAATTAGCTGGGCATGGTGGCACGCACCTGTAGTCCCAACAACTCAGGAGGTGGAGGCTGGAGGATTCCTTGAGCCCAGGAGTTTCAGGCTGCAATGAGCTATGATTGGGCCACTGCACTCAATCCTGGCTGACACAGTGAGATCTCATCTCTAAAAATAAATAAACACACAAATAAATAGCCAGGCATGGTGGCACATGCCTATAGTCCCAGCTGAGGCTGAGGCGGGAGGATTGCTTCAGCTGAAAAGATCAAGGCTGTAGTGAGCCATGATTGCACCACTGCACTCCAGCCTGGGCAACAGTGTGAGACTTTAAATTAAAAAATAAAAAGGAAAACATGTTGACACTGAAAAAATCATAAGGTTCGAAGAGGGGGGATTGAAAGGATTATCACTATGGGAGCTCTGTGGAAGATGGATTGTAGGAAGGAGACAGAATAGGAAATTACCTGTTTGCAGTAGTCCAGACAAGAGATGATGAACACAGAAGCCAAGGCAGCAGCAGTGGAGTTAATGAGGTAGAAGCCACAGCTCTGGATAACTGATAGGTTGTGGAGAAGGAGGTAGAGACAAGTCTAGGACATTTCCTAGGTTTGTGGATTCAGCAGATGGAGGTGGCATTTATTTATTCATTTATTCATTTATTTATTTTTATTTATTTATCTTTTTGAGACAGAGTCTCACTCTGTTGCCTAGACTGGAGTGCAGTGGCACGATCTCAGCTCACTGCAACCTCTACCTCACAGGTTCCGGCGATTCTCCTGCCTTACCCTCCCGAGTAGCTGGGATTGCAGGTGTCCACCACCACATCCAGCTAATTTTTGTATTTTAAGTGGAGACGAGATTTCACCATGCTGGCCAGGCTGGTCTCGAGCTCCTTACCTCAGGTGATCCGCCCGCCTCTGCCTCCCAAAGTGCTGGGATTATATGCGTGAGCCACCGTGCCCAACCTTGGGGTGGCATTTATTAAGACAGGGAATATAGGAGGAAGACCAGTTTAAGGAAGAAAAATTCAGTTTGGGGCAGGTGGAGATGTTGTGGTGGGTGGTTAGAAATACATGTCAGGAATTTAGGAGAGAAGTCAAATATTTTAGGAGATACATGTTTGAGAGTCATCTGCTCCTAGGTGGTAATTGACATTCTGAAAGTAGCTGAGATTACCCAGAGAAAGAGGTAAGAGAAGGTGAACAAAGACAGCAAGATCCTGGTAAACACCCTATTTAACAGTTGAGCAGAGGAACAGGAGTTATTAAAGGGTCTGCATTAGTGTCCCATTGCTGCTGTCGCCAATTACCACAAACAGTGGCTTAAAGCAACACAAATTTATTGTCTTACAGTTCTGGATGAGAGAAGTCCAAAATGGGTCTCACTAGGCTAAAATCAAGGTGTTGGCAGGGCTGAGTTCTTTTCTAGAGGCTCTAGGGAATAATCCTTTGCTTTTTCTAGTTTCTACAGGCTGTCTGCATTCTTTGGCTCAAGGTCCCCCTTCCAACCAGTGGTCTTATCACTCCAACCCCTGCTTCCACAGTCACATCTCCTTTTACAACTCTTTTCTCCTGCCTTCCTCTTTCACTTATAAGGACCCCTGTGATTACATTGGTACCACCCAGATAATCCAGTATGATCCCCCATCTCAAAATCCTCATTTTTTTTTTTTTTTAAGACAGAGTCTCCCTCTGTTGCCCAGGCTGGAGTGCAGTGGCACAATCTCAGCTCATTGCAACCTCTGCCTCCCTGGCTCAAGCAATTCTCATGTCTCAGCCTCCCAGGTAGCTGGGCTTACAAGCCTATGCCAACACACCGGCTAATTTTTGTATTTTTAGTAGAGACAGGTTTCACCGTGCTGCCCATGCTGGTCTTGAACTCCTGACCTCAAGTGAACCACCTGCCTCAGCCTCCCAAAGTGCTGAGATTACAGGTGTGAGCTACCATGCCTGGCCCAGAATCCTCAATTTAAATGTATCTGCAAAGTCTCTTTTTCCATGTAAGGTAACATTCACAGTTTCTTTTTTTCTTTCTTCTTCTTTTTTTTTTTGTTTTTGAGAGGGAGTTTTGCTCTTGTTGCCCAGGCTGGAGTGCAATGGCACGGTCTGGGCTCAATACCACCTCTGCCTCCCAGGTTCTAGCGATTCTCCTGCCTCAGCCTCCCTAGTAGCTGGGATTACAGGCATGTGCTACAACATCTGGCTAATTTTGTTTTGTTGTTGTTGTTGTTGTTGTTTTTGGAGATGGAGTCTCACTCCATCGCACAGGCTGGAGTGCAGTGGCGCGATCTCAGCTCACTGCAACCTCTGCCTCCCAGGTTCAAGTGATTCTCCGGCCTCAGCCTCCTGAGTAGCTGAGATTACAGGCGTGCGCCATCACAACTGGCTAATTTTTGTATTTTTAGTAGAGACAGGGTTTCGCCATGTTGGCCAGGCTGGTCTCAAACTCCTGACCTCAGGTGATCCACCCGCCTCGGCCTCCCAAAGTGCTGGGATTACAGGCGTGAGCCACCTCACCCAGCAATATTCACAGTTTCTTGAGATTAAGATGTGGACATCTTTGAGAAGCTAGTATTCTGCCTACCACAAAGACTAAAAAGGAATAGTCAAAGAGAAAGGAAAGTCAAAGGAAAGTCCCTCTGTAACCGAGAGAGTGATATTTCAGAGGTTAAGTGAAGACTTTCAAGAGTTAAAATGAGAACGAAAGATACACTGTTGGCAGGAGTCATTGGTGATCTTTGCCAAAAAAGTTTCAGCAGGGTGGGATGGGCAAAAGGTAAATTACAGTGGATTGAACCCTCAATGGAGTGTGAGGAAGTGGAGACTTTTTTTTCTTTTTCTTTTTCTTTTCTTTCTTTCTTTTTTTTTTTTTGAGACAGAGTTTTGCTCTTGTTGCCCAGGCCGGGGTGCAATGGCGCGATCTCGGCTCATTGCAACCTCCACCTCCCGGGTTCAAGCGATTCTCCTGCCTCAGCCTCCCGAGTAGCTGGAATTACAGGCATGTGCCACCACGCCCAGCTAATTTTGTATTTTTAGTAGAGATGGGGTTTCTCCATGTTGGTCAGGCTGGTCTCGAACTCCTGACCTCAGGTGATCCACCTGCCTTGGCCTCCCAAAGTGCTGAGATTACAGATGTAAGCCACTGCGCCCAGCTGTGGAGACATTTTTAAAACCTTTTTTCTTCCCTGACTACAATTATAATACATGCTGGTGGTAAAAAATAACTCAAACATTTCATATACATGTGCCAAGAAAGTGAAAGCTCCCTATAATCTATGCCCTACAGTTTTGGGGGCTGTTCCTCCATGTTTTACTTCCTAGACACAAACTAACATATATTTAAACAATGAGATAATTTTATAGATGTTTTTCTTCTTTTTCTAACTTAACAGTTCATATTGATTATCATTATATTTCTATACAGTCAGGTTTGCCTCATCCATTTTAGCACTGAATAGTGTTCCGTTGTGTGAATGTGTAATCATTTATAAACAGTTCCCTATTGGTGGACATTAGGGTAGCATTCAGTTTTTTAATCTTACAAACCATGGTGCAGTGAACACTCATACATCTATCTCTGCGCACAGATATGAACATTTCTCTAGGAGAGACTTCTAGAAGTAGAATTGCTTACTCGGAGAATATGAACATTTTTATTTTATTTTATTTATTTTTTTGAGATGGAGTTCCACTCTTGTTACCCAGGCTGGAGTGCTATAGTACAATCTCGGCTCACTGCAACCTCCACCTCCGGGTTCAAGTGATTCTCGTGCCTCAGCCTCCCAAGTAGCTGGGACTAAAGGCACGCGCCACCACGCCTGGCTAATTTTTTGTATTTTCAGTAGAGACGAGGCTTCACCATGTTGGCCAGGCTGATCTCGAACTTTTGACCTCAGGTGATCCTCCCACCTCGGCCTCCCAAAGTGCTGGGATTACAAGTGTGAGCCACCACACCCAGCCGAAAATAACTATTAATAGTAAAATGTTCATGCTGGACGTGGTGGCTCATGCCTGTAATCCCAGCATTTTGGGAGGCCAAGGCGGGTGGATCATGAGGTCAAGACTTCAAGACCAGCCTGGCCAAAATGGTGAAACCCCGTCTCTACTAAAAATACAAAAATCAGCTGGGTGTGGTGGCAGGCACCTGTAATCCCAGCTACTCAGTAGGCTGAGGCAGGAGTAATCGCTTGAACCCAGGAGGCGGAGGTTGCAGTGAGCCGAGATCATGCCACTGCACTTCAGCCTGGACGACAGAGCTAGACTCCATCTCGAAAAAAAAAAAAGGTATTTTCTTTTTTAAAAAACTATTCAAATAGCTGAACATGGTGGCTCACACCTGTAATCCCAGCACTTTGGGAGGCCAAGGCTGGAGGATCGCTTGAGCCCAGGAGATTGAGACCATCCTGGGCTACACAGTGAGACCTCATCTCTATGAAAAATAAAATAATTAACCAGGCATGGTGGCACACGCTTGTGGTTCCAGATACTCAGGAGGCTGAGGTAGGAGGATAGCTTGAGCCTGGCAGGTTGAGGCTGCAGTGAGCCAGTGCACTCCAGCTTGGGCAAGAGAGCAAGATCCTGTCTCAAAAAAAAAAATTACACAAATGGGCTGGGCGCGGTGGCTCACGCCTGTAATCCCAGCACTTTGGGAGGCCAGGGTGGGTGGATCACGAGGTCAGGAGATCGAGACCATCCTGGCTAACATGGTGAAACCCTGTCTCTACTAAAAATACAAAAAATTAGCTGGGCCTGGTGGCACACGCCTGTAATCCCAGCTACTTGGGAGGCTGAGCAGGAGCATAGCTTGAACCTGGGAGGCAGAGGTTGCAGTGAGCTGAGATCATGCCACTGCACTCTAGTTTGGGCAACAGAGCCGGACTCCATCTCAAAAAAAAAAAAAAAAAACTTACATAAATAAGTCATCAGTACATTGTCACCGTAAAGATTTAAAGACTCCCCACAAAACTCCATGTACCTCCTCAGAGATAAACATTGTTTCCTATTTACAGTCATTTTTCTGTTTTTACATGCATGCACACACACACACACACATATGCATAAACAGACAACTTTTTTTTTTTTTTTGAGACGGAGTCTCACTCTGTCACCCAGGCTGGAGTACAATGGCACGATCTCAGCTCCCTGCAACCTCTGCCTCCCGGCCTCAAGCGATTCTCCCTGTCTCAGCCTCCTGAATAGCTGGGATTATGGGCACCCACCACCATGCCCAGCTAATTTTTGTATTTTTAGCAGAGACAGGGTTTCACCATGTTGGCCAGGTTGATCTCGAACTCCTGACCTTAGGTGATCTGCCCACCTCGGCCTCCCAAAGTGCTGGGATTATAGGCATGAGCCATGGCACCCAGCGAAAAATATGTTTTGATAAAATTGGATAACATTTTGATAAAAATTGCCAAAATGCTTTCCAAAAATGACTTATCAAGTCATGCTGTAGCTAACAGCAAATGAGAATGCCAATTTATTCATAAACTCATTAGCATTTGGTTTTCTGAATCTCCTTATACTTTGCCAACCTGATAGGCAACAAAAGTTAGCTAATTGTTTTAATTATGGTTCTTGAAATTGTTAGTAATACTGAGCACCTTTCCTATGCATATTGGTTATTTGTATTTTTTCTTCTATCATAGGCTTGTTTGTATTATTTGCGCATTTTTCCTTTTTTGTTTTTTGTTTCTTTCTTTGTTTTGAGATAGTCTTGCTCTGCTGCTCATGCTGGAGTACAGTGGTGAGCTCACAGCTCACCACAGCCTCGAACTCCTAGGCTCATGCAATCCTCCCACCTCAGGGTAGCCTGGACTACAGTCACATGCCACCACACCTGGCTATTTTTTTTTTTTTGAGACAGAGTTTCACTCTTGTTGCCCAGGCTGGAGTGCAGTGGCGCAATCTCGGCTCACTGCAACCTCCGCCTCATGGGTTCAAGTGATTCTCCTGCCTCAGCCTCCCAAGTAGCTGGGATTACAGGTGTCCGCCACCACGCCTTGCTGATTTTTTGTATTTTTATAGAGATGGGGTTTCACCATGTTGGCCAGGCTGGTCTGAAACTCCTGACCTGGTGATCTGCCCTCCTCGGCCTCCCAAAATGCTGGGATTACAGGCGTCAGCCATCGCACCCGGCCTACACCTGGCTAATTTTTATTTTATTTTATTTTATTTTATTTTATTTTTTATTTTTTGAGACGGAGTCTTGCTCTGTCACCCAGGCTGGAGTGCAGTGGCGCAATCTCGGCTCACTGCAAGCTCCACCTCCTGGGTTCACGCCATTCTCCTGCCTCAGCCTCCTGAGTAGCTGGGACTATAGGTGCCCACCACCACGCCTGGCTAATTTTTTGTATTTTTAGTAGAGACAGGGTTTCACCGTGTTAGCCAGGATGGTCTCGATCTCCTGACCTCGTGATCTGCCCGCCTCAGCCTCCCAAAGTACTGGGATTACAGGTGTGAGCCACTGACACCTGGCCAATTTTTATATTTGTTGTAGAGATGAGGTTTTGCCATATTGTCCAGGCTGGTCTCAAACTCCTGGCCTCAAGGGATCACCCGCCTCAGCCTCCCAAAGTGCTGGGACTACAGGAGTGAGCCACTGCGCCTGGCCTTGTTTGTTTGTTTTTTGAGATGGGGTCTCACTATGTTGGCCAGGCTGGTCTCGAACTCCTGGGTTTGAGCAATCCTCCTGCCATGTAGCTGGGATTATAGGGGCTACCATGTCCATCTAGTTTTAAATTTTAATATAATTATATTTATCTATCTTTTTCTTTTGGGCTTCTAGTTTTGTATCCATTCAAAGATTATAAAAACATTTACTAATGTTTTCTTCTAGTACAAATTCTGGCCAGGCGCAGTGGCCTGTAATCCCAGCACTTTGGGATGTTTGGGGTATGGATGGTCACATCATGCAGGTAGCGAGCATAGAACCCAGTAGGTAGTTTTTCATGCTGCTCCTCCCTTTCCCCAGCACCATTTATTGAATAATCTATCTTTTCCCCATTTATTTGAAATGACATCACATACTAAATTTCTATATATACTTGAGTCTATTTGGGGGCTCTCTATTCTTTACTATTGAACCTTTTATTGCATTCACTCTGCCTGTATAACACTGTTTACACATGGTTGCTTTGTACTGTGGTCTGTCTGAATGGGGAGTGAAAGCATCAGGGGTCAAGGGTGAGAGAGGATTATCCCCATTTGTCACCCATCTTTTTCAGCATTCTCCTGGCTATTCTCTCCAACCTTCCAGATGACTGTTGGCACCATCTTTGCATATCCACACACATTGGAAACATTCACCCTCCACACAGCATGGAGGAAAGGTCCATGGGAGCTGTGACCATGCACCCTGCCCTGTCACTGGCTAGGGCTGAGAGGCTCTGTAGAAACAGGGCAGAAGGCCCCTGGGAATTTGTGGAGCTGGGAGCTGAGAAGAGTCCTCTCTGGGACCCAGAGCTCAGTGCTAACCTGTCTTCTCCACTCCTAGGGTATGAAGGACAGAATCTGGCAAAGATCCTCAAGGATTTAGAGATGAGTAAAGTGGTACATATGGATCGATGGTCTGTGGAGGTGATACCTCAACAAACTGAAGAAAAAAGTGACCCAGTCCCCTTTCAAATCATCAATAACTACTTCTCTATTGGCGTGGTCAGTGGAATGGGGCCTGGGGAGAAGGGAGAAAGGGGGGGCCAAGCAGTCAGAGGCTGGAGGAGAGCAGAAAAGGAGGGGGAGGTTAAGTGACCTGTGACACAGGGAAATTGGGAGTGCAGTACAGTGCTGAGTTGCAAGGGAAGATCTTGGGACATGCTGTGGCGAGCAGTGTGGGGACTTGGGAAAGAGGGGAGACCGGGAGGGAGAGATTGAGCTCTGTACTGACCTTCATGTCCCGAACTCTCCAGGATGCCTCTATTGCTCATCGATTCCACATCATGCGAGAGAAATATCCGGAGAAGTTCAACAGCAGGTTAGGGAAAGGAGGGGGCAGTGTGGGCATACACAGTGTCAGGAGCCAGGTTTTGACCAAGTTTGACTCAGATTGCTCAGAAGAACAGTGGCACCTCTAGGAGGTCCCCCAACCAAAGCCACCCTTGTTCCCCATGGGACTAAAGTTAGGAGGTTGATGCCCTTCCCTGTCACGTACCACCCCTGCCAGCACTGTGTAACCTGTCCCTCCCTACTGGGCCTTGTGTTGGGGCTGACACAGAATGAAGAACAAGCTATGGTACTTCGAATTTGCCACATCTGAATCCATCTTCTCAACATGCAAAAAGCTGGAGGAGTCTTTGACAGTTGAGGTGTGTGTAATAAGACTTAACCCTACATCCTTTTCAGCTTCTTAATAGCCAAGTTTCTCCCTCCATGGCACCCTTAGGAACTTCCCATATTCTTGAACCTATGCTTCTTTAACCTCCCAGCTCTCCTACCCCAATTCTCCAAGTCCTCAAGATACACTAGTCCCTATTTCCATCCCTTGCACACCTCCAAATCCTGCCTTCTCCAGTTTGTCATCTGGTGGAGGGAGCGATCACATCTATGATCATGCCATGAGGTGAGGATCTGTACCCTCCCTAACTGGGACTGTGCCCCCTCCTCTCAGATCTGTGGGAAACCGCTGGATCTGAGCAACCTGTCCCTAGAAGGCATCGCAGTGCTAAACATCCCTAGCATGCATGGTGGCTCCAACCTCTGGGGTGATACCAGGAGACCCCATGGGGATATCTATGGGATCAACCAGGCCTTAGGTGCTACAGCTAAAGTCATCACCGACCCTGATATCCTGAAAACCTGTGTACCAGGTGAGAGGAGCAGCCTTGGGAGCTGAGTGGGCAGGACGAAGGGAAAGTGTGACTCCCTATGGGGATACCCTGTTTATGTAAAACTTAACTCCCTACTTCGTCCCCAGACCTAAGTGACAAGAGACTGGAAGTGGTCGGGCTGGAGGGTGCAATTGAGATGGGCCAAATCTATACCAAGCTCAAGAATGCTGGACGTCGGCTGGCCAAGTGCTCTGAGATCACCTTCCAGTAAGGAAGACTCCACCAGGGTCCCTGAGGGAAGGTGTGGGGCTGGAGCAGCAGAAGGGTCATGGGAATGGTGGGGAGGGGCTTTACTAGATCTCCCTCAGTGACAAAAGGTCTCAAAGCCAACCTAAGAAGCAGAGTTTTGGTATTCGATTGGTAAGGAAATCACCAATGTTCCTTGGCCTCCTATAGCACCACAAAAACCCTTCCCATGCAAATTGATGGAGAACCCTGGATGCAGACGCCCTGTACAGTGAGTATTGACGATCCCAGCCAAAAATTAAACCCTTGGGCTCCATGGATCCTAAATCCCCATTCCACAGCTTCTTTACACCCTTCTGATGCCTGAACTTCCCCTGCACATCATTCATCCTAAACCCTGATTTCTCAGCCCCTGGTTTCCCTATCGTGGCCTCTCTAGGAATCTAGCAACCCACCCCAAACCCCACAGATTTCCCTCTAAATCTCTGAAGCCACAGCCCCAAAGTATCAGGTCCTGCCTCTGAATGTGCTCCCTTCCCTTCCAGATCAAGATCACCCACAAGAACCAGATGCCCATGCTCATGGGCCCACCCCCCCGCTCCACCAATTTCTTTGGCTTCTTGAGCTAAGGGGGACACCCTTGGCCTCCAAGCCAGCCTTGAACCCACCTCCCTGTCCCTGGACTCTACTCCCGAGGCTCTGTACATTGCTGCCACATACTCCTGCCAGCTTGGGGGAGTGTTCCTTCACCCTCACAGTATTTATTATCCTGCACCACCTCACTGTTCCCCATGCGCACACACATACACACACCCCAAAACACATACATTGAAAGTGCCTCATCTGAATAAAATGACTTGTGTTTCCCCTTTGGGATCTGCTAAGTAAGTGGTACACTTCCTTCTTTTATACCTTCACTCCTTAAATGACGTAGATTCTCCCAAGAAGCAACAGAAAAACCAGCATCAGGCTCTGAGTATTTATTTCAGTTAATAGTAGTCTCCCAGGGAAGACTGGGGGAAATATAGGTGTTTCTGTCAACTCCAGGAAAATCAAAGCATCATATGAGAGTACTCAGACCTGCTGCCCACTGAGGAGGGGGCTGTTCTCACCAATGGGACAAGAGCAGAAGATGCGGGGTAGACGCAGCCAGTGACTGCTGCTATGTGGCAACTGGGGAACGGAGAAGTCTTGCTTCATAAGTCTGCGCCTGATATTGGGAGAAGGGGTAAACTGGTTAGCAATGGACAAAGGTAGCTTGTCTGTGCTTCTCCAAAGAAGGGAACACACCCATATCCCAGTCTGCTTAGCCTTGATCCTAGCTTCCTCCCCTTCTCCTCACCTCCAGGGTTTACCCTCTCTTATTTCTGTGGTAACCTCTGTCCATTCCTCCCTCACCCCGTAAGCTTTCCTGCCTAAGGACCATGCCACCCCAGGCCTGGGGGATCTGCCCTTCTTGCAGGTAGAAAACTCAGTTCACCCCAGGCCAGGCATGGTGGCTCATGCCTGTAATCCCAGCACTTTGGGAGGCCAAGGTAGGCAGATCACGAGGTCAGGAGTTTGAGACCAGCCTGGCCAACATGGCGAAACCCTGTCTTTACTAAAAATACAAAAATTAGCCAGGTGTGGTGGCAGGTGCCTGAAATCCCAGCTACTCGGGAAGCTGAAGCAGGAGAATCACTTGAAACTGGAAGGTGGAGGTTGCAGTGAGCTGAGATTATGCCACTATACTCCAGCCTGGGCAAAAAGGGTGAAACTCCGTCTCAAAAAAAAAAGAAAACTCAGTTTACCCAAACTGCCCCCACTCTTCATATTATTAACAACAGTCATTAATATCAATTATTGCACTCTTGCTTCAGAGCCAGGTGCTTTACTCATTGTTTCTAATCTTTACAACAGCCCCACAGGGCAAGTATTAGTTTACCTACTTTTCAGAGGCTTAGACAGGTTAAGCTACTTCCCCCAGGTCCTACAAGCAAGACTGCAACCCAAGTCTGTCTAACTTAAAAGCCTGGGCTCTTTCCTGGACACCATGCTTCCTCAAAGGGAGAGGTGGTTTCTTCTCCCCTTGAGGAAAAGTGAGTAGTGATAATAAGGGATAAGGGGGTCTGAGCTGTGTGATGAGGCCCTTACCTATATATCAGAGATGCAAGGACCACAGCCATCAACACCAGCAAGATGCCCACGATCAGCGGAGCCTGCCCAAGGCCTGCTTCTTGACCTGTGAGAAGAATCCCAGGCACTGCTTCACTCAGTGTCTGCTGCTTGCCAGCTGCCCTCTATCCACTCCCTTCCTCATCTTAGCTCTTGTCCAAGGACCTACCAGGCATGATAAGCTGGGTGCTGACCACTGCCAGGCTGTTGGCATCAGCCAGAGACACATTGAGGCAGTATGTCCCCGAGCCACCCTTCAGTATCTGGTGCAGAACCAGCTGGCAGGCTGGGCTGGGTAGCACAGGCTGGCACAGCCGCTGGGCAGGGGGCTGGCACCCTGGCGATGAGATCTCCATGCAGGCTTCCTTGGGCAGCCTGGAAGAAGTGTCAGCATATATAAGGGGATCTGGGAAGGGACACTAAATGCCAGAGAGCGGAGAAACAGTCAACCAAAGAGTTACCAGCACACTAGTGAGACACTCACCCGCCTTGGCAGGACACAGTCAGCTCAAATGCATCCCCCTCACTGGACGGCACAGCCTGCAGGATCTCGGCACTTTCAATACCCTCTGCAGAGTTGCAAGCTTATCAAGTTAGGATTCCTCTACCTGGCCTCCCCAAAAGCCCAGAGACAGAAAAGCCCCAGGGCTGCTCCACCAATCCCATCCCTGTGCTTTCAAATGAGGACTCTGGCATTTGGGTATTCTTCCTATCTAGGTGAGTAATTCCTCCCAAGGTGTGCTTCCACTGACCAGCCCTAGGTAGCACACAGCTGCCTCCATCAGCCCCCAAAGTAGGCAAGACTCACGGACAATGTCCAGGGTGACGGAAAAGGAACCATATCGATACAGAACACAATCCAGGGGGACTTGTCTCTTCACCAGCCTTAAGGTGGCTGTACCATCCAGCAGGGGGCCCAGGGAACCTGGCAGGAGAGGATCAAGGAGGCAAGATCAAGAGACAGATGACTCATCTGGAGGCAGAGGCCAAGCAGGCATTTTTTCAGGTTGAACCAGAGTTACTGGATTCTGGAGTCACAGGCTTGGAATCAGATAAGACCTGGGAAACCTTATTCTATAGATAAGGAAACTGAGGCCCAGAAGAAGAAAATGACTCCTCCAGAGTCACAGTTAGGGGTGGCATTGGAGTTTTAAAAAATCCTCAAATGTTTATCACACCCCACACTATGTTAGGTCCTAGGCTAGACATTCAACATGTGTTAACTCATTTAAGCATCACTGTTTCATTCCTCCCTTTTTGCTTTGGGATGGGAATCCAGGGTTGGGAAATGGAAGGATCAGGATCTCGGAATCTGGGAAGGATTTTCGTGCATTTATGCTTGAACAGAAAATGAGCTATAAATATTATATAGATGATCACAGTCTGTTCCCTGGTCTCGCCAACCGTTCTCAGCAGTAGAGAAAGCAACAAGCTCTTTCCTCATGGCCTAGGGGAAGACCTTGGTTTCCTGAACTCCAGACCTATTCCATGTCATTAAGAGAGACTGGAGGGCTTTATAGCCAGGCCAGTGAGAACTCTGAGGGGACCATAGTGCTAAGCAAAGGATTGGGTAACATCTGAGTCCTGGGTAAGACTTACAGAGTAGAGCAGGGTACCCCACCTCCGTGAACCTCATTCGCACTGATACTCTTACCTGTAATACTTTCCGTAGACATGATTGAGCTGGCATCTGGACCTTCAGGCTCAGGGATAGGTAGCTCTCTAGCTGTGGTCTCCACCCACTCTGTAGTTGTTACCTGTGCAGCTGTGGTTCCAGAAAGCACCACAATTGATACCTCTGCAGGTGTCATACCTGTAGCTTCTGGAGTTGACATCTCTGCCAGTGTGGTACCCATGACCTCTGAAACTGGCACCTTCTCAGGTGTCGTACCTGTGCTCTCTGCAGTTGGCATCTGCACAGGTGCAGTGCTTATGACTTCAGTGGTTGGCACCTGCACAGATGTGGTTCCAGAGGGCTCTGCAGTTGGCGCCTGACCAGGTGTAGTACCCACGACTTCTGTAGTAGGCACTTGGCCAGCTGTGGTGTTAGGGGCCTCTGCAGTTGGCCTGTGCCCATCTGTGGTGCCTGGAACTGGGGAGGAGCCACAGGAGGTGAGAGGAATGGCAGCCTGCAGGACCACCTGGGCAGTGACTGGGCCAGGCTCCAGGTAAGTATGAGTGACCACAAGTGCCCGAGAGATCAGGGTTCCACTACTGTCTCCAAAGTCCCAGGTGTAGGAGAGGTCAGCTTCAGCCAGATAGCCACTGGGGTCATGGAGCTGGAGGGCAAAGGTCAGAGGCTGATTTCTCAGGAAGTGCTTGTTCCCTCCATCCAAGGCCCGCAGCTGGGACACGCTCACGGAGAAAGGCACCTGGTCTGGGATTGGAGCCAGAAAAGGTGAGAACCAGGCCTGAGCCACAGCTTCTCCTTTCACAGCCACACCCTCCAACTCCAAGCTGACTGGCTGGCCCTTCACTGGCACTAAGCCTCACATTTCTCTGCCTAGGTCTTCCTGGCCCTTCTACTTTAAGTTTGCACAGCATTTCACCTTTCTCCTTTCCAGTCCATCCAAGCCTCCCTGCCTTCTCTTGCCCTACAACTGGCCTTGCCCCTTCCTAAACCCTTACCAGTAATGGTGAAGGCTGAGCTGGAATGAGCAAGAGGCACATAGCTCCGGGATCTCCGGCGATGGTAGACAGTCACTTCCATGGTGTGTGTGCCCAGCATTGCCCTGCCTGTCCCAATGCTCAGCCCAGACACTGGGCCCCCTAGAACTTGCCAGTATTGGCCTGAAGTTTTTGGAATGAAAAGCAAGGAAGAAGAGATTACTGGTCAAAGGGGACTGAGGGACAGGCTTCGAAACGGCACTGGAGATGGGAGGTCAGGAAGTACGATTACTTCTGAGGGTGTTTGGAAGGCTGTGATATGGGGGGACAGGGAAGGGGTCCTAATGAGGCATTCCATGGGGTAGGACTACAATTGAGGAAGAGTTGCCAGAAAGAATTATGATAGAGTTGAAGGGGGCTAGGTGCTAAGAAAGAGAAAAGATCTAAGAGGAAAATGAAGATTAGAGAAAATCACAGAAGTTAAGGTGGAAGGGGCGGCCAAAAGAAAGGTGATCAGGTAGAAAGAAGTAAACACAAGTGTGGATGATAGGCTGAGAAGGGAGTCCCTCACCCCAGGTCTTCCAGACATAAACAAAGCTTCTCTTCTGAGACCAAGAGCCAGATGGGCAAGGTCCACCATCAGGGAAGATGCAGGCATCGTCAGTTTCCTGGGGATACACTGGCTGTCCTCCCCACACCTGGCTCCCTGAAAGATAAATACAGAGTCACTCTCAAACCCTGGCATTCTTTTTTGTATATGAAAACCCCTAAAATTGCTCCCAGGGTATCAGAGAGGGGCTCTGGGAATATTCCCTAGCTAGAAAGTACATTCTCCATGATATAACCATTTGGGGTGGTAGTTGGGGGTTGAGGGTGTGGAAACTACATTTTTTTTTTAGAGACAGGGTCTTAGTCTGATGCCCAGGCTGGAGTGCAGTGGTGTGATCACAGCTCACTGGAGTGTCAACCTCCCAGGGTCAAGCAATCCTCCCACCTCAGCCTCCCGAGTAGCTGGGACTACAGGTATGCACCACCATACCCAGCTAATTTTATTTTTTTGTAGAGACAGGGTCTTGCTATATTGCCAGGACTGGTCTTGAACTCCTGGGCTTAAGCAATCCTCCCGCCTCAGCCTCCCGAAGTGCTGGGTTTACAGGCGTGCACCACCGTGCCTGGCCAGAAGCTATAATTTAATTGGCCAGGTGTGGTGGCTCATGGCTGTAAACCCAGCACTTTGGGAAGCTGAGGTGGGAGGACTGCTTGAGGCATGGAATTCAAGACCAGCCTGATCAACATAGCAAGACCCTGTCTCTACAAAATACATTTTAAAAAAATTAGCCAGGTGTGGTGATATGCACCTGTAGTTCCAGCTACTCCAGGGGCTGAGGAAGGAGGATCACTTGAGCCCAGGAGGTTGAGGCTGCAATTAGCTATGATCACACCACTGTACTCCAGCCTGGGAGAGAGAGAAGGACCCTGACTTTAAAATAAATAAATAAATAAATAAATAAATAAATAAATAAATAAATAAAATAAGAAAAATAAAAGAAAAAGAAGATATATGTATATATATATAGCCACATATCAAAATATTTAGAGTGATTTGCTCTAGCTAGTGGAATAAAAATAACAGCACTAGGGGGCCAGGCGCAGTGGCTCACACCTGTAATCCTAGCACTTTGGGAGTCTGAAGCGGTTAAATCACCTGAGGTCAGGAGTTCAAGACCAGCCTGGCCAACATGGTAAAACCCTGTCTCTACTAAAAATACAAAAATTAGCCAGGCGTGCTGGCGGAAGCCTATAATCCCAGCTACCCAGGAGGCTGAGGCAGGAGAATCGCTGGAACCTGGGAGGTGGAGGCTGCAGTGAGCCAAGATCGCACCACTGCATTCCAGCCTGAGCGACACAGCGAGACTCTGTCTCAAAAATAAATACATAAATAAATAACAGCACTAGATAGCATTTATTTAGCCTTTACTGTAGGCTAGAGCAGACACTACATTAAGTACTTTACACATATTATCACATTCTAATCCTTACAACAATCCTTTTATCTTCGGAAATGGAAACACAGTGAGGTGGGCAGATCACTTGATCTCAGGAGTTTGAGTCATCCTGGATAACATGGTGAAACCCCGTCTCTACTAAAAATACAAAAGAATTAGCCAGGCATGGTGACATGCGCCTGTACCAGCTACTCGGGAGGCTACTCCCAGCTACTCAGGAGGCTGAGGCGGAAGGATCACTTGAACCCAGGAGGCAGAGGTTGCAGTGAGCTGAGATCCTGCCACTGCACTCCAGCCTGAGCGACACAGCCAGACTCTGTCTCAAAGAAAAGAAAAAAAAGAAATGGAAACACAAAACAAGTAACTTGCCCAAGGTCACATATCAAGGACAAGTTTAAATATAGGTCTGTTCAACTTCTAGGTCCCCTGAATTCTGCTGTCCTCCACTTTAGGGACTGTAATTTTCTTTTTTCTTTTTGAGACAGGGTCTCACTCTGTCAGCCAGGCTGAAGTACAGTGGCGTGATCATGCAGTCTCGACCTCCCAGGCTCATGATCCTCCCACCTGAGACTCCTGAGTAGCAGGGACTACAGCTGTAATTTTCTTTTCTTTTTGCTTTCTGTTTTTTGTTTTTGTTTTTGTTTTTTTGAAATGGAGTCTCGCTCTGTCGCCCAGGCTGGAGTGCAGTGGCATGATCTCGGTTCACTGCAAGCTCCACCTCCTGGGTTCACGCCATTCTCCTGTCTCAGCCCCCCAAGTAGCTGGGACTACATGCGCCTGCCACCACGCCCGGCTAATTTTTGTATTTTTTTTTTAGTAGAGACAGGGTTTCACCGTGTTAGCCAGGATGGTCTGGATCTCCTGACCTCGTGATCCGCCCGCCTCGGCCTCCGAAAGTGCTGCGATTACAAGCGTGAGCCACCGCGCCCGGCCTTCTCTGTGTTTTTAAATTTTAACTACAATGAGTATGTATTACACATATAACTTGTTTTAAAAATTAAAGGAGGAGGCCGGGTGTGATGGCTCACGCCTGTAATCCCAGAACTTTGGGAGGCCGAGGCGGGCGGATCACAAGGTCAGGAGATGGAGACTGTACTGGCTAACACGGTGAAACCCTGTCTCTACTAAAAATACAAAAAAATAGCCGGGCATGGTGGCGGGCGCCTGTAGTCCCAGCTACTCGGGAGGCTGAGGCAGGAGACTGGCGTGAACCCGGGAGGCGGAGCTTGCAGTGAGCCGAGATTGCGCCACTGCACTCCAGCCTGGGCGACAGAGCGAGACTCCGTCTCAAAAATGAAAAAAAAAAAAAAAAAAAGTAGAGAAGGAAGGGGCATTCCCTGAGCTCACTGGGCATACCAGGGAACCTGAGCCCTAGGAATAAGGACCTAGAATAGAGAAGTACTCACCATTGATGATGGTATTGTTGACCCAGATAACCTGCCCATCTGGCAATACCTTTTGGCTTCCAGGGAAGTTCAAGGCAATAGAGAAGGAGGCATTTGCACCAATCAGTGTAGGCCCATCATTACTGACCTTGAGGGACACTTGACCACCTGGGAAGGAAAGCTACATTAGCTGGGACTCCTGGGCTTCCCCTCCCTGTATACGTTTCCCCTCCTTTTCTTCCCAAGCTACACTCGATGCAGTTCATCTTGCTTTTTTCCTCATCCCACTCCCACCATGCCCTCCCCTGGAACTTCCAAGTTCCTACCTCTCCAGCAGTCAAGTCTCTGGGCTTCTGTCCACTCTGGATACAGCTGCCTGTTCCAGGCTTTGGTTCTGAGTTGCCTTGAGACACCAAGCCAGTCCTGGTTTCTGGGTACTAAAAGGAATGTGCCATGAAGGGCCCTAGGATCCTTTCAGTTCCTTCTCAGGGATAACACTCTATTCATGTCACCCCATTCATTCTCACATTCGAAGTGCATTTTTTTTTGAGATGGAGTTTCGCTCTTGTTGCCCAGGCTGGAGTGCAATGGCATGATCTCGGCTCATTGCAACCTCTGTCTCCTGGGTTCAAGCGATTCTCCTGCCTCAGCCTCCTGAGTAGCTGGGATTACAGGCGCCCACGACCACACCCAACTAATTTTTGTATTTTTAGTTTCGCCATGTTTCATGGTTTCTCCATATTGGCCAGGTTTGTCTCGAACTCCTGACCTCAAGTGATCCAACCACTTCGGCCTCCCAAAGTGCTGGGATTATAGGCGTGAGCCACTGCGCCTGGCCTGTTTTGTTTTAAATCAAGACATAATTCACATACCATAAAATTTACTTTTAGCCAGGCACGGTGGCTCACATCTGTAATCCCAGCACTTTGAGAGGCTGAGGCAGGTGGATCACAAGATCAGGAGTTCGAGACCAGCCTGGCCAAGTGAAACCCTGTCTCTACTAAAAATACAAAAATTAGCCGGGCGTGGTGGCGGGCACCTGTAGTTCCAGCTACTCAGGAGGCTGAGGCAGGAGAATTGCTTGAACCCAGGAGGCGGAGGTGGCAGTGAGCCGAGATCACACCACTGCACTCCAGCCTGGGCTACAGAGCAAGACTCCATCTCAAAAAAAAAAATAAAAATTTACTTTTGAACATGATCAAATTTGTGTTTTAGAAAGATCACGATGGCAAGCAGTGAGGAGGATGGATTAGAGGCTGGCAGAGATTGGGGATGGGGACAGGGAAGACAAAATTATTGTAACTGACCAAGAGAGGTCTGAGAAGAAAAGGATATGCTGGACCTCCATCTGCCCCACCCAGGTCCAACAACTATCAACACCTTGCCACATTTGCTTTGTTTATCCTTACTAGTTATTGTTTTTGTTTTTGTTTTGGCTAAAGTATGTAAAAGCAAATCCCAGACATCGTGTTATTTTAACCCTACAAATTTAAAATGTATGAGTATTTTCTTGCATAAGCACAATGTCATTTCATGCTAGACAAAATTATCAAACTCAGTCCATATAAAATTTCATGAATATCTGGAAAAATGTCTTATGATTTTTAAAATCAGGATCCAAAATATAAGTACAGTCTTTTTGTTAAGAGCCTTAGGTGGGTGGGTGTGAACAGACTCTTTCCAGGATACATTAAGGAATATAGTAAAAGAAAAAGACTTGAAACTGCAGCACAGTGAGGAAAGTCAGATCAAGGAGAACTTCCTAGAAATCTGTGAGACTAAACATCTAGGGAGAAAGCAGGGCTGGGATGTAATGTATGTATTTCAGCACAGCAGAAACTACCCTCACCCCATTTTTCCCTTTCCTGCAGAAACCTCTCTCCCCTCCCCTTCCCTCCCCTCTCCTCTCCTTTCTGTATATAGTTCAGCACAGCAAAAACTACCCTCACCCCATTTTTGCCTTTCCTGCAGAAACTTCCTTCCCTTTCCCTTTCCCCTTTCCTTTCCTTTTGATACAGGGTTTTGCTCTCTCACCCTGCGTGCAGTGGCACGTTCATCGCTCACTGCAGCCTCAAACTCCTAGGCTGAAGCCATCTTCCTCATTAGCCTCCCAAGTGGCTAGGACCACAGGTGCTCACCACCAAGCCCGGCTAATTTTTTTTTTTTTTTTTTTTTTTTGAGACAGAGTTTCGCTCTTGTTGCCCAGGCTGGAAGGCTGGAATACAATGGCACGATCTCAGCTTACTACAACCTCCGCCTCCCGGGTTCAAGCGATTCTCCTGCCTCAGCCTCCTGAGTGGCTGGGATTACAGGCATGCGCCACCACGCCCAGCTAATTTTGTATTTTTAGTAGAGACTGGGTTTCTCTATGTTGGTCAGGCTGGTCTCAAACTCCCAACTTCAGCTGATCCACCTGCCTTGGCCTCGCAAAGTGCTGGGATTACAGGCGTGAGCCACCAAGCCTGGCCTAGGCCTGGCTAATTTTTTTACTTTTCGTAGAGACAAGGTCTCACTATGTTGCTCAGGCTGGTCTTGAACTCCTGGGCTCAAGCAATCCTATGACCACGGCCTCCCAAAGTGCTGGGATTACAGGTGTGAGCCACTACACCCGGCCTCTTTATCTCTTTTCTTTTCTTTTCTTTTTTTATTTTTTTGAGACAGAGTCTTGCTGTTGCCCAGGCTGGAATGCAATGGTGTGATCTCGGCTCACTGCAACCTCTGCCTCCCAGGTTCAAGCGATTCTCATGCCTCGGCCTCCCAAGTAGTTGGGATTACAGGTGCGTACCACCATGCCCAGCTAATTTTTGTATTTTTAGTAGAGATGGAGTTTCACCATATTGGCCAGGCTGGTCTGACCTCAAGTGATCCACCCGTCTCAGCCTCTCAAAGTGCTAGGATTACAGGCATGAGTTACTGTGCCGGGCCTCATCCCCTTTCTTTTTTTTTTTTTTTTTTTGAGACGGAGACTCGCTCTGTCACCCAGGCTGGAGTGCATTGGTGTGATCTTGGCTCACTGCAACCTCTGCCTTCTGGGTTCAAGTGATTCTCCAGCCTCAGCCTTCTGCGTAGCTGGGACTACAGGCATGTGCCACCATGCCCAGCTCATTTTTGTACTTTTAGTAGAGACGGGGTTTCACCATATTGGCCAGGCTGGTCTCGAACTCCTGACCTCATGATCCACCTGCTTCAGCCTCCCAAAGTGCTGGGATTACAGGCGTGAGCCACGGCGCCCGGCCTCATTCCCTTTCTAATGTGTGCTGTAACCCTAGTTGATTCTGCTGGGGGAGGATCTGGAATCATCTATTGAGCATCCCACCACTAGAGCAAGAGAAGTCATAAGATACCCCATTCTTTCTCCACTTCCAACTCTCCTCAGAGCAGCACGGGACATTCCAGACCCTCTCACCACCCCACCCCCGCCCCTTGCTCCTGTCACGAGGCCCAATCCCCCAGAGCCCTTTCATGTGATGCTCAGCTGAGACCCCTCTGCCTATCTCTCCAGCCCCACAACAAAAGGTCTGGGCTGTGTTCACCCGTACCCATCCCAAGAGGAGAGGATTGTATCTCCTTAGTGTTCTTACCCAATACCACATTCTCTGACTCCCCACTTTAAATCTCCTACCCCGAGAGACGTTTCCTAAAAGAGTCTCCCGCACATTTCACCCCTTTGGAGCCCGTGCTCCAGCTCACTGCCAAGGAAGCCTCAGAATCAGTGCCACAGAGACCTTCTATCCTTCTGCCCCTCCAAGCATATGAGATTATTTTCAGGCTCAATCCCAAATCTCCATGTAGGGAGGGAGCCCAGGTGCCCACATCCTCACTAAATCAAATGAGTGGGAGACGCCTGAAATATTGCCCCTATCTCCCATTAGGAGGACAGAAACCAGAGCAGGGAGAATTCATCCCCAAGTTCACACCTGCTCATGTCCACATATCCACACATACCTTTTGTAGCCCCCACAGCCAGCAAAGCACCTATCACAGCCAAATGAAGAAGGCATCTTTTTAGCACCAGATCCATTGTGTTCTTCCCTCCAGCAACCAAAGGCACTGGGGGGACTGGGATAGGCCCCTATATAAGAAAAGGGTGCTCATTTGCATAGCCCTTCCTCTTCTCCCTCAGAGAAGGCCTGGGAGGGGCCGGAGGAGAGGAAAAAGGAAAAACTGACAAAGGGATCCTGGTCCCTAGATATTGCTTTCCCATCCTGCTACTCAATGACAGTTTCTGGTTTCACTGGGTCACTCTCATCTTGATGCACTCCCGGGCAAGAGCTAACTGAAAGGCAGCTGCATAACACATACCAGACACAACAGTTTATCATGGGAGAGTGAATTAAACCAGGAACTTCTCAAAAAGACAGAAACAGAACCCTGCATCCCAAAACAGAGACAGTGTCGGGGTATGCTATGAGGCAGAGGCAACGACTCCTCTGAGGCCCAGGATTCCTTTGCAACGAGATTCCTGGCTTCCTGGTTTCCAAAGGAGGCTCCTGGGCCAGGTGGAATTTAACCTTAGGTCGATACATATTTTCCCCAGGACTGGTGAAAATAGTGAGTTAGAAATCAAGAAATCCCTACAGACTAGAGACATAGGTAGGAAACTTGGACCCAAAGCAGGTACTTGGGAAGAGTGTTCAGCCGCCCCACCGGGGAAGAAACTTGTCTAGCCCCCAAGAACCAAACTTGCCTGGGGCGGGATCATTTGCGGGGAGGAGCGCTGGGCTCGCCCCCCGGCTCTGACGTTAACCAATAGAAAGGCCTGGGGGCGGAGCCAGGGAAACGCGGGAAGCAGGGGCGGGGCCTCTGGTGGCGGTCGGGAACTCGGTGGGAGGCGGTAACATTGTTTCAAGTTGGCCAAATTGACAAGAGCGAGAGGTATACTGCGTTCCATCCCGACCCGGGGCCACGGTACTGGGCCCTGTTTCCCCCTCCTCGGCCCCCGAGAGCCAGGGTCCGCCTTCTGCAGGGTTCCCAGGCCCCCGCTCCAGGGCCGGGCTGACCCGACTCGCTGGCGCTTCATGGAGAACTTCCAAAAGGTGGAAAAGATCGGAGAGGGCACGTACGGAGTTGTGTACAAAGCCAGAAACAAGTTGACGGGAGAAGTGGTGGCGCTTAAGAAAATCCGCCTGGACACGTGAGTGGCCTCTGTACCCGGGACTCCTAACTGGAGACCTCCTTGATTGTCCCCCCCAACCCCCCACGGGCGGGTAGCCGTCCAGGGACCGGAAGAGAGCAGGGAGGGACTTCTTTAGAAGTGGAGAGGTGGGTTGGGGGCCAGTAGAAGGTGAAGAGTATACTTATACTCCCTGGGGAGAGTATAGGGTGGTGTGGAATCCATGGAAAACTTTCTTCCCAAACTGAGCCGGATCGTGCCCCCAAATGTGCGACTACAGACTCGGGGAGAGAAAGGAGGTCTCTGAGATGAGGTCCAAGACTCTCCATGGAGTGGAGTTATGTGGGAACCGGCGAGAATCGCCTTTCTGAATGAAGAGCCCTCTTCACTGCCCCACCCTCACCTTAGAATTCTCTCCTCTTTCCAAAGAATGGCAGTTGAACCTCACTGGCCCCTCTGGGGAGGCTGGGGGCTACTCCTGCATTTTTTCCCCTCCATTACAGTCTCCCTGCTTCACCTTCACCAGGCGGCTTTACTTACCTACCCCTGGGAAAAGAGGAGATAATGGCCTTAATATGTCCAAAAACCACACCCTGACTACCCAAGAATTAGCTCTTACCATCACCCTTTCTCTTCTCTCACTTTCCTAGGGGGTGCTGGGTGGTGTCTCCTTGGGGGAAAGAAATGACTAGGTGGGGGGGAAGGGAATATTTGTAACCATATTCCCATCTCTGCTTTCCCAACCTCTCCAAGTGAGACTGAGGGTGTGCCCAGTACTGCCATCCGAGAGATCTCTCTGCTTAAGGAGCTTAACCATCCTAATATTGTCAAGTAAGTATGCGTCTGAGAGGTGATCCAGCTGGAAAGGAGGATAAGTTCTGTCTGTACAGTGTGGGCATTTCTCTCTCTCTCACACCTCCATTTCCTCAAACTTTCCTTCTCTAGGCTGCTGGATGTCATTCACACAGAAAATAAACTCTACCTGGTTTTTGAATTTCTGCACCAAGATCTCAAGAAATTCATGGATGCCTCTGCTCTCACTGGCATTCCTCTTCCCCTCATCAAGGTAATGCTTCTCATCAGCTCCTCTCATCATGGGCATGTCTTGGGGGACTGGTGGCAGGCAATTCAGGGTGATATTTTATGATTTTGGCCTCCTTCTGAGCCCTCATCCCCTATACACACACACTCCCCTTCTTTTTGTGTCTCCTTCCCTGCTCATTATATTCATTAACCCTAGGGTTGGACTGAACAATCAAAGTTGAAACTCTAGTGAGTCAACCTAGCAACTCAGGTGGGAGGTCAGATGAAACTCAGATAAACGGGATTTGAGAGCACTTGGTAAATTCCTCCAAAAAGCCCTTCCATTTGGTGGAAGACCTAGCTAGTGAGTCCCTATTGTCTATTTTAGGGCTGGATTCTTCACTCCCAGAGCTACTTTCAATCTATTAACAAACATTTGTTCAATGCACAGCATGTAGAAAAGGGATGCAAAATTGAGTAAGACTTGGTCCTTATCCTCTCTGGGCTGACAGTCCATTGGGAGAAATAGCTTGTAAATATGTAACTATAATCCAACATAATAAAGGCTTTAGTAGAGTTTTGGGGGCACAGAGCAAACCCAATCTGCTCACTGTAATGGAGAAACACAGTCCTCTCTTTCTCCTTTGTCAGAGCTATCTGTTCCAGCTGCTCCAGGGCCTAGCTTTCTGCCATTCTCATCGGGTCCTCCACCGAGACCTTAAACCTCAGAATCTGCTTATTAACACAGAGGGGGCCATCAAGCTAGCAGACTTTGGACTAGCCAGAGCTTTTGGAGTCCCTGTTCGTACTTACACCCATGAGGTGAGTCCCTTTATGTCTTGTTTCTCTGAGCTTCCCAAGAGGTGTTAACTAGGGTATTCACAAAGTTACTAAAAATATCTGGCTAACAGTTTCTTACTAGGTAGAAATAATCTCTTGACATCCTAAAGAGTCTTAGGGTATGCATGGAATTCATACTGTGTTGCTAACTGGGCCCACACCTGTAATACCAATACTTTGGGAGGCTGAGGTGGGAGGATCACTTGAGCCCAGGAGTTCGAGACCATCATGGGCAACATAGCGAGACCCCATCTCTACAAATTTACAAAAAGAAAAAATTTAGAAATAAAATTATGACCAATTTGTCTCAAGTTTTTCCAGGAAGATCTCAAATTAGGGGTTCAGTCCAGAACTATGGACTAGAAATCAGTGGGAGGGGAAAGATGGAGGGAAGGAAACTGCTTGTTAAGAGGCCAAGAGTAAGCAGAGTAGTGTTGAGGAACTGAGATGCGGGAATTTCCATACCCTATAAACCACCCCGCCCCTCCCTATTCCCGTCCCTCAGGTGGTGACCCTGTGGTACCGAGCTCCTGAAATCCTCCTGGGCTGCAAATATTATTCCACAGCTGTGGACATCTGGAGCCTGGGCTGCATCTTTGCTGAGATGGTATGGAGGCTTGCCCAAGTTCCACCCAGCCCCCTCCCCCTCCTCCCCACATCCAAGAACAACAGAACTGCTTCTTGGCCCAGACCTATGGCCCTTCTATCACAGGGTTCTCTCTCTAAAGTAGCACCAAGGGGAATGGTGGGAAAGGATGCAACTGTTGCCCTGATATCAACCACAGTGTTAGGATATCCTCAAACAGCCTTAGTACCTGGTATACATCTCTTATCCCTGAAATGAGTTAAAGCATTTCTGCAGCTGTTTTAGCTGTAGTCTGCATATATTTGGGAGAATGATTCCATTTAGTGCCTCTTTTATTTCAGGCCTTCATTTCAAGGCTTGTAGACCTTGTTGTATGGTGCCAGCAATGTAGTGAAGACAACTGTGGTCATTTTACCCACACCCTTCATTTAAACTGCAGATTTAGGCAGGGTGCAGTGGCTCACACCTATAATCCCAGCACTTTGGGAGGCTGAGGTAGGTGGATCACCTGAGGTCAGGAGTTCGAGACCAGCCTGGCCAACATGTTAAAACCCTGTCTCTACTAAAAATACAAAAATTAGCCAGGTGTGGCTACTTGGGATTACACACCTGTAATCCCAGCTACTTGGGAGGCCAAGGCAGGAGAATCGGTTGAATCCGGGAGATGGAGGTTGAAGTGAGCCAAGATTGCACCACTGCACTCCAGCCTGGGTGACAGAATGAGATTCCATCTCAAAAAAAAAAAAAAAAAAAAAAAAAAAAGATTTAGATCATGTTCCCCTTCAACCTCTGGCTTTTCAGACTGAAGGATCCTTGAAGCCTGGCTTTATGTAGAAGCTCCCATCTCCTTTAATATAACAGTGCAGTGCAGTAGGCTGTCTTCAAATCAGCAATATGTTTTATTGTCTTTTATCTTGGTTGTAACCAAGAGCTTAAAGACCATTAGCCTATACATATGTAATGTGCATTTATCCCCCCAGTGCATTACCTTACAATTGTCCGTATTCCTCTCTCAATTCATCAAAAAATATTTGTTAAGCACCTAGTGGGTACCCAGCACCATGCTAGGTGCTGTGGGGAACACAGAAGAAATGGAAGACAGAGTCTCTGCCCGCTGTGCTCGTATCTAGAAGTGGCTGCATCACAAGGTTGGGGGATGACCGCAGTGTCTACCCCCTACCCCGTGAGTGGCTTGGGATACCTTTGCTACATGTCAGTGGCACCCCAGACATTCACCCCCTCCCAGACCCACCCAGCCTTGGGGATCTGCAAAGCCATGGTTTGGGGAAGGAAGGAGGGGGCGAGGAGACAGATGAAGGAACTTCATTGTCTCAGGTTCTGTGTGACTGACCCCATGAAAGGCCCTGGGGAGGGAGTCATGGGGCCCTGCTGACCTTTTACTGTCTGTGGGAACTCCTTTGTATAGAGGAGAGTTTTGACTGACGTCAACGTGGGTCTTGGTATTTCCTCTTTCCCCATTTTCAGGTGACTCGCCGGGCCCTATTCCCTGGAGATTCTGAGATTGACCAGCTCTTCCGGATCTTTCGGACTCTGGGGACCCCAGATGAGGTGGTGTGGCCAGGAGTTACTTCTATGCCTGATTACAAGCCAAGTTTCCCCAAGTGGGCCCGGCAAGATTTTAGTAAAGTTGTACCTCCCCTGGATGAAGATGGACGGAGCTTGTTATCGGTGAGAGTGGGCACCTGTTTTCCCTCATTCATTTCTCCCAGGGAAGGGCTTTTCCAGGATGAAGGAAGGATGAGACCCTGAAATCTGGGCCTCAGTGTTTCATTTCCCTGGTTCCTGCTCTCCCTGGTGGCACACTGATTCAGCTATGGGAGGATGGAAGTGAGAATTCTGCCTTGGGTAGAAGGAGTTCTGGTTTCCTGATTTCTGGGAACACCTGCTGCCCATTTAGTCCACTATCACATCATTGAAGTCAACATGCATCTCTCCCTCTAGCAAATGCTGCACTACGACCCTAACAAGCGGATTTCGGCCAAGGCAGCCCTGGCTCACCCTTTCTTCCAGGATGTGACCAAGCCAGTACCCCATCTTCGACTCTGATAGCCTTCTTGAAGCCCCCAGCCCTAATCTCACCCTCTCCTCCAGTGTGGGCTTGACCAGGCTTGGCCTTGGGCTATTTGGACTCAGGTGGGCCCTCTGATCTTGCCTTAAACACTCACCTTCTAGTCTTGGCCAGCCAACTCTGGGAATACAGGGGTGAAAGGGGGGAACCAGTGAAAATGAAAGGAAGTTTCAGTATTAGATGCACTTAAGTTAGCCTCCACCACCCTTTCCCCCTTCTCTTAGTTATTGCTGAAGAGGGTTGGTATAAAAATAATTTTAAAAAAGCCTTCCTACACGTTAGATTTGCCGTACCAATCTCTGAATGCCCCATAATTATTATTTCCAGTGTTTGGGATGACCAGGATCCCAAGCCTCCTGCTGCCACAATGTTTATAAAGGCCAAATGATAGCAGGGGCTAAGTTGGTGCTTTTGAGAACCAAGTAAAACAAAACCACTGGGAGGAGTCTATTTTAAAGAATTCGGTTGAAAAAATAGATCCAATCAGTTTATACCCTAGTTAGTGTTTTGCCTCACCTAATAGGCTGGAGACTGAAGACTCAGCCCGGGTGGGGCTGCAGAAAAATGATTGGCCCCAGTCCCCTTGTTTGTCCCTTCTACAGGCATGAGGAATCTGGGAGGCCCTGGGACAGGGATTATGCTTCATTCCAATCTATTGCTTCACCATGGCCTTATGAGGCAGGTGAGAGATGTTTGAATTTTTCTCTTCCTTTTAGTATTCTTAGTTCTTCAGTTGCCAAGGATCCCTGATCCCATTTTCCTCTGAAGTCCACCTCCTACCCCATAGGAGTTAGAAGTTAGGGTTTAGGCATCATTTTGAGAATGCTGACACTTTTTCAGGGCTGTGATTGAGTGAGGGCATGGGTAAAAATATTTCTTTAAAAGAAGGATGAACAATTATATTTATATTTCAGGTTATATCCAATAGTAGAGTTGGCTTTTTTTTTTTTTTGGTCATAGTGGGTGGATTTGTTGCCATGTGCACCTTGGGGTTTTGTAATGACAGTGCTAAAAAAAAAAAGCATTTTTTTGTTTGTTTATGATTTGTCTCTGTCACCCTTGTCCTTGAGTGCTCTTGCTATTAACGTTATTTGTAATTTAGTTTGTAGCTCATTAAAAAAATGTGCCTAGTTTTATAGTTCATCTCTTTCCTCCTCTTATTTACTGAAAGAATGGTGGGAGACAGAATATGAATGTGTGTATGTGATCATTGATTTCAGACCCCTTTTCCTAATCTCTCTGTGCATGGCTGCCCACCCCACCCCATTTTGGCTAGTGCTGACGGTGAACAAAGTGGTTATTATCATCCCTATTTATGGCTGGGGAAACTGAAGCCTATATACTTCCTACTTCACTTTCTCCACACACCAGCAAACCTCCTTTCCCCCAGCCAACATACCACACACACACCACACCACACACACACCACACACACACCACACAATCATATACACACATATACCACACACACCACGTATACATATACCAAATACACACACACCCCATACATACACACACCCATGCACATACATAGCGGCAGGAAGAGGGCTCCCGGGGAATTTGCCTTTCGACACTGCATTTCCCAGTAAGCCCGCCGTTTTTCCTTTCTGTTTCATATCACAGACAGAAAAGTTTTCCAAAGATTCTTTTATTTACATTTACATACGATTCTGAAAAAGCGTCTCCAAGCTACCACTTCTTGTAGTTGCCATTGTCTCATTCCACCAAAAAACATCTCAGACCGCCCGCGGCCACCCCAAATACGCCTGTCCACTGAAGCCTCACTAAAAGGAGGAAGCGCTGATGTCAGGGTTACTTAAATTCCCAGGCTCCGGATCCCTAGAAGAGGTATTTCCCTTTACGCCCGCGAATTTGTCATAGAAGGCAGGGCACTAGAGCCAGCCCCAGCCAAGTCCAGGGGGAGGGGCGAAGGTCAGTAGCGGCCTTCCTAAGGCTTCCTTCAACCCCTCCTTGCCTGCCAGTCAAGTACCGTATTTTCGCAGTACTGGTTAAAGTTTCACTTTGACCCGCCTCCATCACTCACCTGATTAGATGTTTATGAGTCAAAAGGCGGGGTCATGGGGTGTCGAGATTTTATTGGTGGATACATACGCCTGTCGGCAGTGTACCGCCCCCTGTCTTCAGGAGCTTGCTCTTTAATGGCTCCTTACCTCGTCCATCTTCGAGGTTTCTCCCTCGCTATTGGCTTGTGGCCCCGCCTGTCGAGTCCCTTGCTCGTACTTGTTGGTGACAGCGCCCAAAGAGACTCGCCTTTCTCCAGAGGATTGGTGGATGCGTGCACATATAGCCCACCCTCGAAGGTAGGCGGGTAATCGAGCTATTGGCTGGAGCCCCGCCCCAGGGCGAGGAGGAGAAGGAGGGGCAGGAGGGTTTGGTTGAGCTGCAGCTGTTTGTCTGTTCGACACAGGCTTGGGGCCGACGGGGGAGACGGAGCCCCAGGTACCGAGCTGATGGAGCCCAAAGGGCAGGGGCGGAAGCGCCCGGGAGATGAGAGCAGCCTGGCCTGAGAGCGGAGGCGGGTCTGGTCCTAAGCGAGGGGTTAGAGTGGCCCACCGGAGAGGGGAGAAGGGGGCCGGGCCCCGGCAGGCCTAATGGGGGTCGCTGAGGAGGGGACTGGGCGGCCTGGGACCCCGAAGTTGGTGAGTCGGGAAGGCGGCTGGACTGTAGCGGCGGCCAGGCCGAGGGCCGGGCGCTGGAGGCCTGGAGCTTGAGTGAGGGCAGGGGCAGGCCTCATTAAGCAGCGCTGAAGAGGGAGGAGCTGGGGAAAGGAACAGGGCAGCGGGTGAGGTAAGCCCATTTGCCGGGAGGTGAGGAGGGCCAGACCTGTCGCCCGAGCCCCGGGGGTGAATGGGGCTGGGTCCCTGCAGAAAGGTTCATTGGAAGGGCCTGAGAAGGGTTCTTAGTTGGGTAAGAAGCGTTCTTTTCAGGGAAAGTGCCTATTGTAAAAAGAACTGAGGGTGCTATGGTGTTGAGCTGAGAGAGATTTGGGTTCAGTGAGGGAGAACTGGGGAAAATGAAGAAGGCTGTATTAATCTAGAAGACTAAGGTAGTTGAAGTAATGGAAGCAGGGCCTGGTATCAGTTATGGGAACTTCTGGGAATGCTGAAGGGTGGGCTGGGGGCTCTGGGTCTTGGGAGTACACACTCTTTTGTTCCCTTTAGTGTTTAGATGTGGTAATTTGAAGCTTTTTAAAACTCCCAGGGTAGGGATGAAGATCAAAGTAATTTTTTTTTTCCATGACTGTTGGCTGCTCCAAACTCAGCCCCTACACTTTCTGTTGGCCTCATAGCTGGTCTATACTGCAGTCTGTTTCTTAACTTACTGTTTCATGTCCTATGAAAGAGCTAAGAAGTTGGATTGGGGGCATGTTTTGTCCACTTCTTTCCCACTTAATAATGTGGTCTATAGCGAATACCATGTCTCCTAGAACTGAGAATCTATTTCATATCTATTTCATTATCTACATGGGAAAGGGGCTTAGAGATCCTCAGCCATCAGGAGATCTTCTGATCATAGTTGGTGAAACTTTTGTGGGACTTAGACTTGACTTGGGTATTTCCCAGGCAGGTAATGGAGTTAACAGGTCCGAAACTATGCGGTGATATCACTGAGGAAGAGATTTGGGGAAGAGTGAGAAATTCCATTTCAAAAGCTTGGCATCACCCCTTGTTCTTTGTCTACTTCAAAAGCCCAGATTTCTGTGCTGTTAGAAAGTTGGGTCAAACTATGAAGTATCTGGGGAAGATGGTGAGTAGAGAAAAAGATACAGAGGTGCAGTAGCCCACGCCTGTAATCCCAGCACTTTGGGAGGCTGAGACAGGAGGATCACTTGAGCCCAGGAGTTCGAGGGTGCAGTGAGCCATGATCTTCCCACTGCACTCCAGCCTGGGCAACAGAATGAGACCCTGTCTCCAAAAAAAAAAAAAAAAAAGACAAAGATTGCCAAAGCAGAGGAGTGGAGTACCCTCCTCCCCACATATTTTTAATGGTCTGCTAGCCTTCTTAGTCCCTCATAGATTGGAGCCTATTGGATTTTCCCTTACTGTACTTCCTCCTTTTCTGCTTCTCTACCAATATATTTTATCACTACATTTCTTTTTTTTTTTTTTTTTTGAGACGGAGTCTCACTGCAACCTCCACCTCCCAGGTTCAAGAGATTCTCCTGCCTCAGCCTCCCAAGTAGCTGGGACTACAGGTGTGCACCACCACGCCCAGCTAATTTTTGTATTTTTAGTAGAGACAGGGTTTTACCATGTTGGCCAGGATGGTCTCAATCTCTTGACCTCATGATCCGCCCACCTCGGCCTCCCAAAGTGCTGGGATTACAGGCGTGAGCCACCACACCCAGCCATCACTACATTTCTTAATTACAAAAGTTAATATGTACATATTTTAAAATATGGAAGGTGTACAGCAGTTTAAGAAGTATAAATCCTCCCACACATACCTTATTCATATTTCATTTAGGAAGGTCAAGGATCAGAGACAGCAAATCAGACTAATCTTGCTTTGCTTTGGGGGATGTGTCACAAAAGGCAATTGTGTTTTCATGTTCTCATCAAACTCTAGTCTTATTCTTTCTGCAGTTTTCCCTTCTGGGATGATACTCTGTTATTTATTGTGTTCCTTTCACAGTTCATTTTGTCTTCTACCAAGTCCGACAAGCAGAGGGCTGTACTGTGTGTTATTCACCTTGAGTACACACACACACACAAACACACACACCCCAAGTTGTGTGCTGGGTGTCCTAGGAAGTGCCCAAAGAGATGGAACAAAACTTTATGGGGAGAAAGGATCATTTTGGTTGGGATAATTGTTGGCATCTCTGCTAAAGAAAGGAATTTCAGACCCTTATCTCAAATTCATGGTCTCTGGATGTTCATGGTCTCTGCATGTTCACATTACTTGACTATCCCTTTCTTATCCATGATGATGATGGTTCTCCTAAGAGGCCCCTGTATTTGTCTTTCTTTTCTTTTCTTCTATTTTTAGAGACAGGGTCTTGCTTTGTCACTTAGGCTGGAGTACAGTGTGTGTCTTTCTGTAGGGATCTGAGAAGCTCCAAGCTTATCTGGATTTGAAATCGGTTTTCCTCTAAATCTCAGAGTCAGAGTACAGCTGGGGCATTTCATACTACCACCTTATTAATTGAATTTGTCCTTACTAGCTTTAAAAGCCCTCTGTTGTACCCAGCCTTTGTACAGCGCCCATTGGAAACCTCGGTTGTTTCCCCCAAGGAACTTTTCTCACCTGCAAGCCCGTCCTAGAGACAGTTGTGTAGGAGTATGTGTGTGTGTTTTTAGACGGAGTTTCACTTTTGTCACCCAGGCTGGAGTGCAGTGGCATGATCTCGACTCACTGCAACGTCTGCCTCCTAGGTTCACGCGATTCTCCTGCCTCAGCCTCCAGAGTAGCTGGGATTACAGGCGTGCACCACCACGACCAGCTAATTTTTGTATTATTAGTAGAGATGGGATTTGACCATGTTGGCCAGGCTGGACTCGAACTCCTGACCTCAGGTGATCCACGCGCCTCAGCCTCCAAAAGCACTGGGATTACAGGAGTGAGCCACCGTGCCTGGCCGTGTGTGTGTGTGTGCGTGTGTGTGTGTTTTAATCCTATCTAATTTTTCCAACAGTTTTTTGCATCCTAAGAGAGAGTTTAGGAGTAGAATTATCAATCAGGAATTTCATACATAGACCTGGAGTTGCAAAAATATATTTGGAGAAGAGAGCTTTCCCATTGCCCTTCAAGTCATACCTCATATCTTTTAAAATTTTTTTCCTGGACAATCCCTACTGCATAACATACCTCATATCTTCTAACTCTTACTTTACCTGGGAGCAAATATTGCTTATTGGTATGAATTTTACTTCTGAGAAGGAGGCATAGGGTAGAAGAAGCAAGCGTATAGTTTGCTCCCTAATCCTAAAGCATTTCAGATTGGAAGGTAACCAAAGTGTGAGACAATGAACTTATAATAAGGAAATGCAGCAGCCCTCTTGGAGGAAGGATACCATAAAACCCTACATGGTATACTCCCACTTCCCACAAGTGTTTTGGGAAAGATTTAGCCATTGACTCAACAGTAACTGAACTGAATAAGGAGCTACCCAGGTGAACAAAGTATGTGTACATTTCTGGGCAAGGTTGTAGCTTCTGTTCAGGGACAGTGGGTACCTTTTCAGAGTGTCTCCTGGTTCTGTGGTGTTATGGCTCCTTTTTTTAAACTTGTGTTTCTCAAGTCAGGAATTAATAGATAGTGGCCCAAAGCTTTTGACCATTCAACATCAACTGAAAATTCAGCGAACTTTGTTTTTAGCTATAGTTGCCTCAGTGTTTGGGTGGGAGGGCCACATACTGGGTGTGATTAGGCCATCTGAGGCATAGTAACGGGTGACAGGAAAAGCAGTTAGCCCATGCGAGTTGCAATAGTACCTTGTGGGCAAGATCCCAAGGGGGCCCTCCATCCAAGGGAGATCACAGAGGAGCCAGGGAGAGAATTGATTCTCTGAGGCCTATTAAAAATATTCCCAAATGGGGCCGTGTGCGGTGGCACGCGCCTGTAATCCCAGCACTTTGGGAGGCTGAGGCGGGTGGATCACGAGGTCAGGAGATTGAGACCATCCCGGCTAACACGGTGAAACCCCGTCTCTACTAAACAAAATACAAAAAATTAGCTGGGCGTGGTGGTGGGCGCCTGTAGTCCCAGCTTCTCGGGAGGCTGAAGCAGGAGAATGGCGTGAACCTGGGAGGCAGAGCTTGCGGTGAGCCGAGATCACGCCACTGCACTCCAGCCTGGGCGACAGAGCGAGACTCCGTCTCAGGAAAAAAAAAAAAGAACCCAAATGGAATTGAGTAAGATCTGTCCAGATGGTACAGAAAGGGAGGAGTTGATTGGGGGAGAGAAGTAGAATTACTTAGCCTTAATTTAGGGAGCATTTAATGAGCACCTACTAGGGATCAGGCAGCATGCTGTGCTCTGAAGATTTTAAGATAAAGAAACTCCCACTTTTAAAGAAGTTCATAGTTTAGCAGAGCAGACAGACACAATTTATATACTGTGATAATGTGATACATACTATTATAGAAATACAGTCTTTTTTTTTTTTTTTTGAGACGGATTCTTGCTTTGTTGTCCAGGCTGGAGTACAGTGGTGCAATCTGTGCTCACTGCAACCTCCGCCTCCCGGGCTCAAGCAATTCTCATGTCTCAGCCTCCTGGGTAACTGGGATTACAAGCCTGTGCCAACATGCCCAGCTAATTTTTGTATTTTTAGTAGAGACGGGGTTTCACCATATTGGCCAGGCTGGTCTCGAACTCCTAACCTCCAGTGATCCATCTGCCTTGGCCTCTCAAAGTGCTGGGATTACAGGTGTGCGCCACCACACCTGGCCAGAAATACAGTCTTAATACTGTGGGACCCTACGGGCCTCTAGAGAATGATTAATTCTGTGGGGGAGAGGGTGATTATGTAATTTCACTGAAGTAACATTTGAGCTTGGTCTTATGAGATATATAGAATTTTGCTAGGCAGACAAGTAGGGATGGGCATTCCAATCTTACCTAGGTCAATAATAGGGAGTTTGTACTACCATACTGATAAGAGGTAAGTATGCTTTTTGCCTCTTGGAGAAATATAAGGGAAAGGGTGCGAGATGTGGAAGGAATCTCATTTAATCCAATGACTCATTGGGTAACACTGGATCAACAAAATGAAGAGCTGAGCCAAGTGGTAGAACTCTCATTTCAAGATTTTGGTGACTTGGGTTTAAACAGAGTTGGAGAGGGAGATGAAGGTATTTACTGGTTTCTGCTCTATCTTCCCTACTTAGTAAAACTCTCACATTAATCGCAGGGCCCACCAAATTCTGCAAAAGTTACCGCTTGTTTTCCTGTTGCCTCTCATTGAATTGCTTCTATTTCAACTGTCCTGGCAGGGGTTGGTCATAGACCTTCTAGAAAAGAGTAGTGATGAATTAATTCTTCTGTCAGAAAGATATGGGACTGCATCCCAGTTGCCAAGGAAGGCCTGGGTCTTCTTAATTTGTTTTTAGTCCCAAAGCAAGTACTTACCTAAACTGAATAGAGGCAGGAACTCTATCCAGTCTAAGCTCTTGATCCTGTCCTGGTGTTCTCTTTAGAGTTCAGCATTTCCTGCTTCCTTAAGAAGTATAGTGGTATAAGAGGCAGGAGTACCTGACTAGGAGTCCTACATTTACTGCTTAGCAGTTGGCTGTATGGTAACACTTGACAAGTTGACTAATTTTATTTTATTTTTTATTTATTTATTTATTTTTTGTGCAAATGGTGGCCTTTAATACCAAGAAAGACCATGACAAGTGACAGAACAGGAGCAAATTCCCTAGTGTAGTGCCGAGCTAGCCCTTTGCAGGACCCTAAAACCTGATCTAGTAACAGAATAAATAAGTGTATTTACATTTATGTTTGCCCTGAAAACCCAGGTAAGGTCTGAAGCCTGAGGCATCTCTCCTTCCTTTCCTCCTCCCTCTCTTCCTACCTCCTTGCCTTCTTTCACTTCCTCAATTCATTCCTCTCCCTTCTCCCTTCCTCTCTTTTCCTTCTTTTCCTTTCTGCTTTTCCCTTTTCTCCTTTTTCTCCTCATTCTCTTTACCATCTACCTATGTGTCCCTCCAAGCCCCTCTGCTATTTCTCCCCTGCTCACTCCCTCTGCTGTTGTCTCCCTCAGGTTCAGCTTCCGGGGTGGGGAGGCAAGAAAGGGTCCTCAGCTCAGGGAGCACTTGTTGGTGTTCTTTATGTCACAAGTTTTCAGGTCAGTACTGGGAGGCTTGTTGCCGTTTCCTGATCTCCGGCCTCCTGACTTGAGCAAGATGTCCCGGGCCAGGGAACTAAAAGCCTCATCCACATTCATACTGGATTTAGCACTAGTTTCGAAAAATCGGATTCCATGCTCTCGAGCCAACTTATCGGCCTGCTCCTTCTGCACCTTCCTCTTGACCTCCATGTCACATTTGTTCCCTAGCAAGAGGTGCTCCACCCCAGCTGAGGCATTCTCCATGATGCTTTTCATCCAGTTCTGAATATTCTCGAAAGATTTCTCATCCGTGATGTCGTATGCTAGGATAATGCCCATGGCTCCACGGTAGTAGGCAGTAGTTATTGTCTTGAACCGCTCTTGGCCAGCCGTGTCCCAGACTTGTAGTTTGATCTTCTTCCCCTGTATATCCACAGTGCGGATCTTGAAATCAATTCCGATGGTGGAGATGTAAGTGTTGTTGAAGTTGTCCTCTGCAAAGCGAATGATCAGACAAGTCTTGCCCACCCCCGAGTCCCCGATCAGCAGCAACTTGAAGAGGTGGTCGTAGGCTTTGGCCATGGCGGACACCGGGGGAGCCGGGGGAGGGGTGGGGCTATTTATTTATTTTTGAGACGGAATCGCTCTGTTGTCCAGGCTGGAGTGCAGTCGTGTGATCTCGGCTCACTGCTACCTCTGCCTCCCAGGTTCAAGCAATTCTCGTGCCTCAGCCTCCTGAGTAGCTGGGATTACAGGCACACACCACCACACCCAGCTAATTTTTGTATTTTTAGTAGAGACAGGTTTTCACCACATTGGCCAGGCTGGTCTCAAACTCCTGACCTCAGGTGATCTGCCCATCTCGCCCTCCCAAAGTGCTAGGATTACAGGTGTAAGCCACCACGCCTAGCCCAAATTGACTAATTGTATGTGTCTCGGTTTCCTCACCTATAAAATATAGAGACTGGACTAAATGACCTCTAGACTGGCTCTGATCTGCCTGACTGACCTTAAGGCTGACAACTTGGTACTGGGTTGGACTCCAGTGGCTATATATACCGAGAACTCTGTGTCTGTTGATAGGTGATAGACTTCTGGAGGCTTCATATGTATTTGGTTTAGGGACTCAAAGCTAACAAGTGGAAGGGGGCTTGAGGAATGGAGTCTTACTCTAGCTGGGACTGCTAAGACACTTTTACTGTTATGCCTACTTTGCTGCAATGCTTGGGAGAGTTGCCCACATTAAAGAACATCCTCCATGGGTCTCCTGCATCTAGTGGGCTAACCCATGGTCAGGCCTCAATCCTCCCTAGTTAATGGGTCATTTTATAAGTCATTCTTGTAGAGCTGTACTTCTTTTTTTTTTTTTTTTTTGATGGAGTCTTGCTCTGTCACCCAGGCTGGAGTGCAGTGGCGAAGTCTCGACCCACTGCAGCCTCTGCCTCCCAGGTTCAAGCAATTCTCCTGCTTCAGCCTCCCAAGTAGCTGAGATTACAGGTGTCAGCCACCACACCTGGCTAATTTTTGTGTTTTTAATGGAGACGGGGTTTCACCATGTTCGCCAGACTGGTGTTGAATTCCTGACCTTAGGTGATCCGCCCACCTCAGCCTCCCAAAGTGCTGGGATTTCAGGCATGAGTCACTGCACCCGGCAGAGCTGCACTTCTAAGGGAAGTTAAATCTGATTTCTTCTGAGCTAAAAAGGTTGAAAGGAAGAGAAACCTGCCCCATCTCCCTTTTTTTTGTCTCGGGTTTGAAGGTAATAATCATCATACCACTTGACTGGTTTACCAAAAAAAAAAAAAATTAGTATTTTTGTGGGAAAAAATGAGAATAGAAAATAAATAATTGAATCTTATATGTATTATTTCATTTCTGTACCACAGAACTTTTGAGAGTCTAGCTATTATATTTTTAAAATGATACCCTTATAAACATGATAAGATTAAAGATCAAAGCTTAGAGGTGGCTCAACAATTGCTGTGAACAGGGAAGAAGGCAGGACATATTCTTTCTTTTTCAGAGGTGGGATCTCACTATGTTGCCCAGGCTGGTCTCAAACTCCTGGGCTCAAGTGATCCTCCTGCCTTGGCCTCCCAAAATGCTGGGATTACAGGCGTGAACCATGATGTGCAGCCAGAACATACTCTTAAGGCTACATATTAGGGTACGAGGTAGTCTTTTCTAAGTCAGTAGTTACTGATCTCTGAGAATCCAAGGTTGCTTAGTAGCAAGAAAGCTTGCTGACCACAGCTGGGCTCTGGCTTGACTTCCCATCTCTGAGAGTTAGTGACAGAGACTTTGCAACTCAAGCGTGTCTGCAATTGTTTCCTGTCTTTACACTCCCCCAGAGCTCAAGTGATATGTTTAGCCATGAGAATTCAGTCCATTCTAACTCCCACATTTTCCTGTATTGTAGAGTAGTAACATTGAGGCTTAATATTCTACCCCTTGGATCACATGCTTTGAAATACATAAAAATGTGAGGGAGTAAGTTGAAAAAACCAGTAACTTTTTCTATTGTTTCTTGAGAGTATAGCATATATATGTCACCTGAAGGAAACTTGATCAGCTTATCATCTGTCCTTTTTTTTTTATTATGGTGTCACCTGTCTTCTCTTTTATTTATTTTTTATTTTGAGAGACGGAGTCTTGCTCTGTTGCCCAGGCTGGAGTACAGTGGCATAATCTCAGCTCACTGCAACCTCTGCCCTCTGGGTTCAAGCGATTCTCCTGCCTCAGCTTCCCAAGTAGCTAGGACTACAGGCGTGTGCCGCTATACCCAGCTAATTTTTGTATTTTTTAGTAGAGATGGGGTTTCACTATATGTTGGCCAGGCTGGTCTCAAACTCCTGACCTCTCAAACACCAGAGTGAGACTCTCTCTAAAAATGGAAAATAAATTTTAAAATGTTATAATTAAAGATACTCATTTAAATTGAATAAATTTAGCTTTATGAAAAATTTGCTGTATCATCTTTATTTTGATCCTTTCATCATAGGCCATTGAAAACTTAATCATAAAATGGTACATGTATATCTGAATTTTTAAGACTGACTGACCAAGGGGACTACAGAATACCCAGTAGAATCAAAGTAATTGTCATGTTCCTCTGTATTAATCTAGTCTACTTTGGGACCTTGAGTTCTCACCTCTCATTCTTTTGCTAACTTCCTCTTTACCCTTTAGTTATGTCTCTCTTTTTTTTTTTTTTTTCCAGAGACAGCGTCTTGTTCTGTTGCCCAGGCTGGAGTGCAGTGGTGCAATCAGCTCACTACAACCTTCAACTCCTGGGCTCCAGTGATTCTCCCACCACAGCCTCTGGAGTAGCTGGGATTACAGGCACATACCACCATGCCCAGCTAATTTTTTAAAATGTTTTCTAGAGACTCAGTCTCGCTATGTTGCCTAGGCTGGTCTCAAACTCCTCACCTCAAGCAAGGCTTCCCCTTTTATCTCCCAAACCCCTGGGATTACAGGCATGGGCCGCTCTGCCAGGCCTGTTTTTTCTCTTTTTCTTTCTCTGTACCACTTTCATATTGTGGCTTCTTCCCTGCCCCCCATCTCCCCCCTACCCACCCCAGGTGGAGTCTTGCTCTGTTACCCAGGCTGGAGTGTGGTGGCACGATCTCGGCTCACTGCAACCTCTGCCTCCCGGGTTTAAGCAGTTCTGCCTCAGCCTCCCGAGTAGGATTACAAATGCCGGCCACCAACCACACCCGGCTAATTTTTTTTTTTTTTTTTTTTTTTAGACTGAGTCTCGCTGTTGCTGTGTCGCCAGGCTGGAGTACAGTGGTGCAATCTCAGCTCACTGCAACCTCCACCTCACAAGTTCAAGCAGTTCACCTGCCTCAACCTCCCAAGTAGCTGGGACTACAGGCACGCGCCACCACGCCCAGCTAATTTTTGTATTTTTAGTAGAGACGGGGTTTCACCATGTTTGCCAGGCTTGTCTCAAACTCCTGACCTCCTGATCCGCCTGCCTTTGCCTCCCAAAGTGCTGGGATTACAGGCGTGAGCCACTGTGCCCGCCTTTTATTTTTTGAGACGGAGTCTCGCTCTGTCACCCAGGCTGGAGCACAGTGGCGCATCAGCTCAGTGCACCCTCTACCTTCTGGGTTTAAGCGATTCTCCTGCCTCAGCCTCTGGAGTAGCTGGGATTACAGGTATGCACCACCACACCCAGCTAATTTTTTTTGTATTTTTAGTGGGGACGGGGTTTCACCATGTTGGCCAGGCAGGTCTCGAACTTCTGACCTCAGGTGATCCAACTCAGCCTCCCAAAGTGCTGGGATTATAGGTATGAGTGACTGCACCCAGGCTGTGGCTGCTTTTTAGGAATATATTGATAACAACTAATATTGAGATATATTTTAATAGCTATTAGCACTATGCTAAACACATCTTTCACTTATTATTTGTAGCTATGAGGATGGTATTTTTTCCATTTTACAAAGGTAGAAGGTAAGGCTTAGAGAGGTAGAGAAATTCTCTTTATATCATATTAGTAATGATTAGTAGCTTAATATTTATTTAGCACTTAGTATCTATCAAATACTTAAAATACTTTAGTTATTTATATGCATTATCTCATTTAATCCTTACAACACCCTTATGAAGTAGGTGCTTATAAGGCTATTATCTCATTTTACAGATGAGGAAATGAATGCACACATATATTTAGTGACTTGCTCAAGGTTCATAGCTAGTCAGTAGAGCTGAAAAACAAACGTGGAGAATTGGACTCCAGAGCCTTTATTCCTCTGAATTGCCTCCTGTATGATTTTCTGTCTTTACGATCTAGTAAGTGGGGTTACTGAAATTTTTTAACCCCAGTTTAACTCCAGTCCCACTAATTGTGGTGACAAAATAATGATGTTTCCCCACATATGCCATAGAGTATGATGTCTGTGAAGTCACTAGGATCTGCTTTGGAAAAGCGAAAGAGTAATTTGAACAAGCAAAGTACAACTCTCAAGCAATGCTTAGGTTTGGGAGAGAGGTTTTTGCATGCTCTGCCCATGCTAACTTCCCTTTGAATTTCATAGCTCCTTTCCGCTCAGAGTCAGGATGATGAAATGTATTCAGATTTAGACGATTAGAATCTCAAAGTCCCAACTCTTCTCTCTGTTCCCTGCCCCACCAGCAGCTTTCTTAGCCCTCTTAGAAGATAGAGGAGCTGATTCAGTGTATTCTTTCATCAAATACTGATTGCTTGCAGACTTACCCCCTATACCATCCTCTGGAGACTTCTGCATGTCTTTAGAAGGTATACCTTTCTCTGCCTCTAATTTGGAGGGCTACAGCTGTTAGGCCCCTTTGGTGTGGAGGGTAATCTAATCTCTAGGCACCAGCAAGACAGCTGCAAGTTGAGAGTAGGTCAAGCTTACTGATTCTTGATAGACTTTCAGATTTGGAAAGATGGCAGAAACAAAGTGAAAAAAGAGTTGTTAATGAAACAAAGAGTTGATAATGAATGTGATCTGTTGGTTGTATTTCTCTCTTTACCTTCAACCAAAAATGAGAAAGGATAGATTTTGTGGCAATGGGACCCTGGTTAGATCTTTAGAAATGTCTTATCAGGGAGACCGGTCATATATAAAGGATACAGCAGCAGCTACCCTTCTGCCCTTAGGAGTGGTGACTCTTATCTCACACCCCTAGAGTAAATCTCTCATTTTGACAAAAAGCTAAGGAAAAATGAAAAGAAGGCCAGGCACGGTGGCTCATGCCTGTAATATCAGCACTTTGGAAGGCCAAGGCGGGCAGATCACCTGAGGTCAGGACTTCTTAGACTAGCCTGACCAACATGGAGAAACTCCGTCTCTACTAAAAATACAAAATTAGCCAGGCGTGGTGGTGCATGCCTGTAATCCCAGCTACTCGGGAGACTGAGGTGGGAGAATTGCTTGAACCCGGGAGGCAGAGGTTGTGGTGAGCCAAGATTGTGCCATTGCACTCCAGCCTGGGCAACAAGAGTGACGTCTCAAAAAAAAAGAAGAAAAGGAAAAGAAGAGCACAGCACCAGGATGCCAAGGAGATACTGGGGATCTAGGGTACCGGTGGGTGGATCTGGATATTCTTCAGGCCAGCTAAAGGTTGATCACTTTGTGTGACTCAAACAAAAAACTTTGAAGACCTGGTGGGGAATTACTGGGGAATTAAAAACTCTCAGTTTTCAGTCTCTCTATTTCAGCTCCCTTGGCAGTTAGAGATTATGTGGTAGGGCAGACTCCAGAAGCAGTTCTTATTTTGCTCTTCCCAACTCTTACCACTGAGGATCAGCTGCCTGGGACCTTCTCAGAGCTAAGTCCTCATAGAAGCAAGGAAATGAAGAGGTTCTATCCTTCTCTGAAAAGCGATTGCAGCTTCAATGGACGTATGTTTAATTTTATTCACTTTTTTTTCTTGCAGGAGTGTTGAAGCCTGGAAATCCCCTCCCCTTCCCCCTCCCCCCTTTACAGTATCCCCCTCCCTCCACCCTTTCCCACTCTGATAATCTGGCCATGACTAGCAGAAGCACAGCTAGGCCCAATGGGCAACCCCAGGCCAGCAAAATTTGCCAGTTCAAATTGGTCCTGCTGGGAGAATCTGCAGTGGGAAAGTCAAGCCTGGTATTACGTTTTGTCAAAGGGCAGTTCCATGAGTACCAGGAGAGCACCATTGGAGGTGAGTGCCTTGGGGTAATAGGAGATTGAATGTTTGGTAAGGGTTTTTTTTTTTTTAGATGGAGTCTTGCTCTGTTACCCAGGCTGGAGTGCAGTGGCACAATCTTGGCTTACTGCAACCTCTGTCTCCCAGGTTCGAGCGATTCTCATGCCTCAGCCTCCCGAGTAACTGGGATTACAGGTGCACACCGTGGCACCTGGCTAATTTTTGTATTTTTAGTGGAGAGGGGGTTTCACCATCATGTTGGCCAGGTTGGTCTCAAACTCCTGACCTCAGGTGATCTGCCTGCCTCGGCCTCCCAAAGTGCTGGGATTACAGGCATGAGTCACCAGGCCGGGCCGGTAAGGCTTTTGAAAAGAGATATAAGACCTGATTATGAAGTTGGCCCTCTTAGTCCCATTCTTTTCCCCAGAAATGGAAACCCTTTATAAAAACAGAGGCCGGGCCCAGTGGCCCACCACTTTGGGAGGCCAAGATGGGCGGATCACCTGAGGTCAGGAGTTCGAGACCAGCCTGCCCAACATGGCGAAATCCTGTCTCTACTAAAAATACAAAAAATTAGCCAGGCATGGTGGCAGGCGCCTGTAATCCCAGCTACTCGGGAGGCTAAGGCAGGAGAATCACTTGAACCCGGGGGGCAGAGGTTGTAGTGAGCCGAGATCGCGCCACTGCACTCCACCCTGGGCGACAAGAGCAAAACTCCATCTCCAAAAAAAAAAAAAAAAATCAAAATCTGGTAAAATAGGCTGGGCATGGTGGGTCACACCTGTAATCCCAGCATTTGGGAGGCCGAGGCAGGCGGATCACTTGAGGCCAGGAGTTCAAGACCAGCCTGGCCAACAAGGTGAAATCCCCGTCTCTACTAAAAATACAAAAAATTAGCTGGGCGTGGTGGCACGTGCCTATAATTCCAGCTACTCAGGAGGCTGAGGTAGGAGAACTGCTTGAACCCAGGAGATGGAGGTTGCAGTGAGCCAAGATTGCGCCATTGCACTCCAGCCTGGGTGACTAGAGCGAAAATCCATCTCAAAAAAACAAAACAACAACAACAACAACAAAGATTAGCCGGGCATGGTGGCACATGCCTATAATCCCAGCTACTTGGGAAGCTGAGGCAGGAGACTCGCTTGAACTCATGAGGCGGAGGTTGCAGTGAGCCAAAATCACGCCAGTGCATTTTATCCTAGGCGAAGGAGCGAGACTGTTTCAAAAACAAAAAAAATCTGGTAAAATAGAGGCTGGAACTAATGCAAAATACAAAGGGTGTCTGCCTTTCTCATCTTTGCTACCTTTTCCCCACTACTACCCCAAGGGTGCTAATTCAATAAAGGATCTTTTATGAGAACTTCCATATTATTCCTTCCCCTTGTTATTTTTATTTATTTATTTATTTATTTTTGAGACGGAGTCTCTGTCGCCCAGACTGGAGTGCAGTGGTGCAATCTTGGCTCATTGCAACTTCTGCCTCCCAGGTTCAAGTGATTCTCGTGCCTCAGCCTCCTGAGCAGCGGAGATTACAGGCACGCACCACCATGCCCGGCTAATTTTTATATTTTTATAGAGACAGGGTTTCACCGTGTTGGCCAGGCTGGTCTCAAACTCCTGACTTCAAGTGATCCAACCGCCTCGGCCTCCCAAAGTGCTGGGATTACAAGCATGAGCCACCGTGCCTGGCCTCTTTCCCCTTTTTATTAGTCATCTTGGAAATGTATTCCTGGACCTGCAGCAGATTATATGAAAAAGTAACAGCCAAATAATATTGATAATGATGGGACTTGCCATCAAGCTTTAAAATCTTCTAATTAATTCTTTTTTTTTTTTTTTTTTTTTTTTTTGGATACTGAGTCTCACCCTGTTGCCCAGGCTGGAGTGCAGTGGTGCAGTGGTTGCCCATTGCAATTTCCGCTTCCCCAGTTCAAGCACTTCTGCTGCCTCAGCCTCCCAAGTAGCTGGAATTACAGGCGTCCATCACCACGCCTGGTTAACTTTTGTGTTTTTAGTAGAGGCGGGGTTTCACTATGTTGGCCAGGCTGGTCTCGAACTCCTGACCTCAAGCCATCCGCCTGCCTTGGCCTCCCAAAGTGCTGGGATTACAGGCATGAGCCACTGCGCCCAGCCAATCCTCTAATTAATTCTTTTGTTTGTTTGCGTTTGTTTGTTTGATTTTTGAGACGGAGTTCCGCTCTTGTTGCCCACGCTGAAGTGCAGTGGCGCCATCTTGGCTCACTGCAACCTCCACCTCCCAAGTTCAAGGGATTCTCCAGCCTCAGCCTCCCGAGTAGCTGTGATTACAGGTGTCCACCACCATGCCTGGCTAATTTTTGTATTTTTAGTAGAGACGGGTTTTGCCGTGTTGGCCAACTGGTCTCGAACTCCTGACCTCAGGTGATCCACCTGCCTCCGCCCCCACCTCCCAAAGTGCTGGGATTACAGGCGTGAGCTACCGTGCCCAGCCCAATCTTCTAATTAATTCTTGATGTGACTTTTATCTGAAGCTATTTTCTCTGTCATTTGTTATTCTCCTATTTTGGTTAGAAGAAGGATGACTCGTATAAGTGCCAGTTCTTCTGTCCCTCTTAGTTTATGATGTACCCCCATTCCTTAGCTAGTGACATTTCTGGCAGGAAGGACTTAGCCAAGGGCAGTCTTAATCCTGGTTCCAAGACTTACATGTAAGGAGAACTCAAAACCTTTTCCTGTAGCTGACTATCCTGGGTGGTGACTGGTCTTAGTGTAGGGCAGTTACATTTTGAAGGGGGGAGGGATGTTCCCATTCATCCTCCCACTTACAGCATCTTCCCCTCCATTCTCTCATCCATAGCGGCCTTCCTCACCCAGTCCGTTTGTCTAGATGACACAACAGTGAAGTTTGAGATCTGGGACACAGCTGGGCAGGAGCGATATCACAGCTTAGCCCCCATGTACTACAGGGGTGCCCAAGCTGCAATCGTGGTTTACGACATTACTAATCAGGTAAGTGAGCTAAGAAGACTGTCCTTGTTGGCTGGACATGGTGGCTTACGCCTGTAATCCCAACACTTTAGGATGCCAAGGCGGGAGGATCATGAGGTCAAGAGATTGAGACCATCCTGGCCAACATGGTGAAACCCCGTCTCTACTAAAATTACAAAAATTAGTTGGGCGTGGTGGTGCACGCCTGTAGTCCCAGCTACTTGGGAGGCTGAGGCAGGAGAATCGCTTGAACCCAGGAGGCAGAGGTTTCAGTGAGCCGAGATCGAGCTACTGCACTCTAGCCTCGGCGACAGAGCAAAACTCCGCCTCAAAAAAAAAAGAAAAAAGACTGTCCTTGCTTATATTTAGAGGAGTTAGTTTGGGGCAGGGGGTAAGGGGGCAGAAAACGGGTTCTTGAAATAGCAAATAAGAGTACAAATTATGCTTCCAAGTGCTAAGAAGACAGATAATGAATTATCAGAGACCTGTGGTTTCACTGAGGGAAGACCACCTAGAAGAGGTGAATTTTGAGACTCATTTTAAAAGGTGATGGATATGGATTGGCAGTCATTCCAGCCTACTCATTCTCTTCATGTTTTCCTAGGAAACCTTTGCCCGAGCAAAGACATGGGTGAAGGAACTACAGCGACAGGCCAGTCCTAGCATCGTTATTGCCCTGGCAGGGAACAAAGCTGACCTGGCCAACAAACGTATGGTGGAGTATGAAGTAAGGTGGCCCGTGGAGTTCCTCTCTAACACTTCCTCTGTTCCTGGGACCTCTTTTTTTCCAAACCAGCCCTCTCTGAAAACGTCAACTGAGGACATTCATTGTCTCATTCCCCAGTTCTACACCAAGTTAAATACAGCAACACTGTGACCCTAATGACAGCCAGGAGATTTTCAGAGGAGTCAGGAGAAAACTCCAGAGCAGAGGGTTAGGGAAGTACCAGCTGTGGGGGTACCAGTGTGAAAACAGGAAGGAGGGAGCAATTAAATTTGTGGTAAGGGACTATTCAAGTGTCACAACCCAAAAGCCCCCAACTAACTTACCCTCTCCCCTATAATTAAGCTTTCTGACATTTGTGTGTTGGACTGAGTGGACATGGGGTCATCTTGAGGGAGTTGTCATTAAATTATGCATCTAGGCTAGCTGGCTCAAAGGGGTATTAATTAAGGGGAGGGAACCTAGGATTTTGCCTAGCTGTTGTGCTGCATGGGAGTGGAAAGGCAATACTCGTTCCCACCCTACATTCTGAGCGCTAATACATCCCACTCCTTGCAGGAGGCCCAGGCATATGCAGATGACAACAGCTTATTGTTCATGGAGACTTCAGCCAAGACGGCTATGAACGTGAATGATCTCTTCCTGGCAATAGGTAAGGTCAGAACATCCTGAGGTCCCCCTTTTTCCCTCGTTTATAGGCAAAATTATAGCTAACCCAAATCAAGGATAGGTGCGAGTATCTCCTTTTGCAAAAACTTTAGGTATGGAAATACCTTAACTTTCTGTTATGACCTCCATCCTTGGCTGCAGCTTTAGCTCCCTTGTCTTCAATGTGTAAGTTTGCCGGCCAGGTGTGGTGGCTAACACCTGTAATCCCAGCATTTTGGGAGGCCGAGGCGGGCGGATCACGAGGTCAAGAGATCAAGACCATCCTGGCCAATGTGGTGAAACCCCGTCTCTACTAAAAATACAAAAATTAGCTGGGCGTGGTGGCGCACACCTGTAGTCCCAGCTACTTGGGAGGCTGAGCCAGGATAATCACTTGAACCCGGGAGGTGGAGGTTGCAGTGAGCCGAGATTGTGCCACTGCACTCCATCCTGGCAACAGAGCAAGACTCCATCTCAAAAAAAAAAAAAAAAGTTTGCAAATAGTGAACCCTCCCATCTTCAGAACATTCTTTTAATCTCTCAAATTCTCCCTTTTCCCCAACTCAGTAGCCATTTTTGGGGGGTGGAGGCAGAGGGGTAGGGAAGTAAAGTCTACCATACTTTGTTCTCTTCTCTTTTTATCTCTAGCTAAGAAGTTGCCAAAGAGTGAACCCCAGAATCTGGGAGGTGCAGCAGGCCGAAGCCGGGGTGTGGATCTCCATGAACAGTCCCAGCAGAACAAGAGCCAGTGTTGTAGCAACTGAGGGGGTGGCTAGCAGCAAACAAGTATGGAGCTAGCACAAGAGCTAAGAAATAACCTCCATCCCTACCCCTCAGCACACAGCCCCTACGGTAACAGCACACTGAGCCCTGGCTCCCAAGGGCTGCCTCCTGACAGCTCCGTCATGGCACTTTTTAACGCTTCAGCAACAAACACCAGGCAGCTGTTGCCACTGGCCTCCTACCCCCTACTCTGGGGCTTGGGGGTCAACTCCCCCCAGGACTTACCTTCCAAAACAAACTTTCTTCACTTTGTATTATAGGTACAAGACAGCGACTTACGTATCTTTTCTCCTCCTCCCTAGTGTTCCTCCCCATTTTTTCAGAAAACACTTCTGACTGCTGTCCCTTCCCCTTCTGCTTTTGGTCAATCCCTGTTCTTGAGCCTCTTTTCTCCTCTCCCCAGGATGCAGAAAGTGGTGAACCCAGGAACTGAGGAAGGAGGTTTCCAGTTCATTTACATTAAGGGCCCTGGGGGAGAATAAAGCTCAGAGCAGGAGGGAGTAAGGAAACATTTCCTTTTTGTTTTTATTTGGTTGGAGTTTCTCATATTTGAAAACATTGCGGTATCCATGAGTTGGCCTTGTGGAGGGTGTTCCTAGGTAGAGGTGAGAATGGGGAGGCAAGATCTCAGGCACCAGGCAGGAGGTGCCTTGTAAGCTAACTGGGCGGTGGTGGAGGTGCAGTGTCAACTGTGGCTCTGTAACTCTTCAAAGGCCCAGTTTCCCCTCACGCAGCCTCTTAGGTAGCGTTTCCCCTAATCGTGGGGGTTGGACCCCAGAGTCTTCCAAAGAATTTTCACTGGTTGCCTGCGTCTTTGGCTCTGCTGTGATCTGATTGGAGGAGGGACAGTTTCTGGTACCCATCCTCTGATTTATACATATGCATTTTTTCCCCTCTGGCCTTTAGATGGCCTCAGCCCCAGCCACCATATACCCCTGCAGTTTGCACTTTAATTGATGGTAGTTCAGTTGGGGTACTTGTTTTATGGAAGTTTTGATTGATTTACTTGCCCTCCCACCTTCTTTTTAATTCAATGAAATCTGAGGTTAATAAGAGGTTCGAGGAGAGGTTATAGATAAGACTACCAGTGGCAGCTACTCAAGTCCTATCTCCACTGTTAGCTTCCTCCAACTCTAATTATTAACCTATATTCTTGCCAAGCTAACTATTGACTATAGGTTTGCCTTTCCTGGAGAATTAATTGAGCAATTGGGGAGTGTCTCAGGATAGCACAGGCCAAGGTAGGGGAGTAAAAAGGAGGTCAGGCAAAAGGGAGGAGTTTTCTGTCCTTTCCCAGGTTTCACACTCAATTTGATATCCATTACCATGTCTTTTCTACTTCCTTGTAAATAGGTATGATCTTTATTCTCACTGTACAGTCTGTTCTATCCTCTGCCTCCCATCAGGCCCTGTTTCTTTGCTCCTTTGTTAATATCTTGAATTTAGTCCCTCCATCCTTAATCCCCCCATACCTCCCCATCATGCAACCAGTGGTTTAATCCATGTACCAATAGGGGCTAGTACCACAGAGGCCTCCTGTGGTGCCCTCGTATCATACCACCTGTTCCTGTGGAGAGGGAATGACCGGCACTGAAGGTACCTTACAACTGGCTCATATTATCAGAGGACCTTGGTCCTTTCTAAATCTCTAGTCTCTCTTCATATCCTTCATCAGGTGTTTTAAGATGTCTCTGAGAAGCCATCAAGGCAAAAGAGAACTTTAAGTTCCTTGTTCCAGCCCGGAGTTTTGGGAAAGAAAGAAAGGAAAGGTCACAGTGACCTAGGATTGGAACCTTCCTGCCCTTTTGGCTTGCAGACTGCCTTCTATCCCAGAACAGCTGAGAAATCTATGAAGCTGAGATTCTGAAGGACCCAGCTTAGGTTCTTCCACTTAGGCCTCAATTCCCTTCCTTTTCCAGGGGCAGCCTTAGTTCCCATGGCCCTGAAACACACACATTTCCCCCTTCCTTTCCCAGAAGCCACTGGCCCCCCATAGCACCCAGTGCATCCTTTTTACAAGTGGAAGAACTAGTATGGCTTTCCAAAGTCTTCTAGAAATGAAGTTCTTTCTCTGTGCAGCTTTCCCCCTTGGAGCAGGAGTGAAGATGTTTCATTATCTTGGGCCTGGGAAACCACTTCCCCAGGCTTCTCCCTCCCCCACCCCCATAGGAACAGGATTTGGCCTTAGCTTCTGGGCCTATCGGCTGCCTTCCCTCTGCTTCCTACCACCTCTTCTGCCTTCCTTTGAGCTCTGTTGGGCTTGGGGATCTTAGTTTTCTTTTGTTTATTTCCCAGCTCATTTTTTTCTTCTGGTCAGTTTTTTTAAGGGGGGGTGTTGTGGTTTTTTGTTTTTGTTTTGCTTCTAAGAAAGCATTTGCCTTTCTTCCTCTCCCAACATAACAATCGTGGTAACAGAATGCGACTGCTGATTTACCGATGTATTTAATGTAAGTAAAAAAAGGAAAAAAAGAAAAGGGCATTGGAGTGTTGCTTTTTCTTATTTTTTATTTTTATTATTATTATTATTATTATTATTATTATTTTTGCTATTTGTCAGGTACTAGGAATTTGGAAGAAAGGATACCCAGTAATGTTTTACTGAATCAGAAACACACCTTTCCCTGCATCTTGATACATCCTTATTCCCTTTAATCTTTTCTTAAACATCTAGTTTAGAAAATAGCCCTTCTATTGCTATTTAATCACCCCTCTTCTAAGGCCACTAGATTGTTCATCAAATCAAACCCTATTATATCTTTTTAGGCCCTCTTAACAGAATGTATATGTGTAGGGTGTGGTCTGTGGATCTTTGGGCCCACTGATGAGATTAGAGAGAGGGGTGCTATTTGAAGTAGTATACAAAAATGTATGTGCATATTTCTTTTTTTTTTTTTTATTGAGACGGAGTCTCTGTCGCTAGCCTGGAGTACAGTGGCATGATCTTGGCTCACAGCAATCTCCGCCTCCTGAGTTCAAGTGATTCTCCTGCCTCAGCCTCCTGAGTAGCTAGGATTACAGGCACGCACCAACACACCCAGCTAATTTTTGTATTTTTAGTAGAGACGGGGTTTCACCATGTTGGTCAGGCTGGTCTTGAACTCCTGACCTCGTGATCCACCCACCTTGGCCTCCCAAAGTGCTGGGATTACGGGCGTGAGCCACTGTGCCCGGCCGTATGTGCATATTTCTAGGATCCATTTCTATATGTTTCTCAAAGGGGTCCATGACCCAAAGGTTGAAAAACATCACTGAGTTAGTTTTCTTGTAGCTTCCACCTCAACGGGAAAATTTCCCCTGGATCTGCTCTTGACTCCTAGTGTACTTCAAACCCTTCAGTCCATCACAGTCTAAAGGTCGAGGGAAGGGAAATGAAATAGGATTATGTGTGGTTGCAGGAGGCTTTAAATTCCAAAGAATCTGAAGGTGGATAGGAAAGAGGACTGGTGCCAGACAAATTTGACATTCTAGGCCTGTCTCTGTCAACTTACCAGCTGTGGCCTTGATCAAGTTAGTTAGTGCCTTCTGCCTCGTTTCTTCATCTGTAAAGTAAAAGCTGAAGATTAAGGTCAATTATGTAAAGTATGTGTGTCACACAAAAGTAGATGACACTATTAGGAAGGAGGCTTTTAGATAGTCCCTAACTGACTTCTCTGTATCTTCCTTTGGCTGAGACTTTTTTTTTTAGGTTGAAGCTCGCTTTCTCTCTCTCTCCCTCTTTCTCCCTCTCTCTCTCTCGCTCTCTCTCTCTCCATATATATATATATATATATATATATATATATATTTTTTTTTTTTTTTTTTTTTTTTTAACAACTGCTAGGATAGGTTGGGCATTAGCCTTCTTCAGTGATTTGATTGTATACAGATTGAAATCCTTTCCATTTCCAAACACTTAAGAGCCAAAGCCAACTTTTCACTGTCGGTTCCCTTACCTTACATCTCTTGGTAATACCCCCCACCCCCGTTCCCTGATTCCTGGTAAAAGCTCTAGTTGGAGAGCCGAAAGGAAAGGAAATGATCTTTCAAAATTAAAGGTGAACACCTTCACTTAAACTGATTAAAATTGCAGCTCCACCGTCCGGCCTCTAGAGGGCAGTGTATGGATACATTTGTCCAGGTTGGGGGACTAGGTTTGATAAATTTTGTCCTGCATCAAATGACAAAAGGGTAATAGAAAATGTATTATATTTATGCCCCTTACTTTGAGATAAGAGACTACAACCTTCATACTTCGGGGTGTTAAGCTGCCATTGCTCTTGTTAAGGGGCAGTTTGTTTTTTAAGAGATGGGGCCTTGCTCTGTTGTCCAGGCTGGAGTGCAGTGCCGCGATCTTGGCTCAGTGCAACCTCGAACTCCTGGGCTTAAGCGATCCTCCCGCCTCAGCCTCCCGAGTACTGGGACTACAGGCGTGTGCCACCAAGGGGCGATTATTATTTTTTTTTTTTCTACGCAAAATAAAAGACGGCTATTCAGTGTTGTTGTTTCATTTTTGTTTGGGGAGAAATTCGACTAGCCCAAGGAATCTCAAATTCTTGGAACCACTATTTTAGGCATTTCTGTTATCATTCCTGGAATACGAGAACTAAGCGATTGACTTTGCTTTCCCTAAAAGATAAACAGGGTAGTTGTAGTTGCAACAGAGTAGATAGAGGTAGGTCTACCCTGGGTTTAATGTGGAGATCACAGCCGGGAAAAACCGGACTGGATCCCGAGGCCTCCTCCAGGGAGGGGCGGCAGGGGTGTCTCAAAATCTCCCACCTGTCAGCCCAACTTCTGGATTCCTTGTCACCTTCCACACTGCCCGAGCTCCGGACATACAGCCCTGGTGCACGAGGGTCCCATTCTTTGCACACCAGGGGTATAATGGACTCCGGACTGTTGGCGAGAGTGACAGCAAAAAGAGCCAGCCTCTTCTCCGAGACTTCTTAGCAACCTGCCTGTTTCGGCTCCAGGAGGCGGGTTCCAGCCAATGGTTGAGCCACCCGCTTCCAGCCAATGGCTGAGGGATAAACTGAGGGGAGTGAGAGGTCACTTACTGCAGCCGGACATAACGGCGCTGGCCCCGCCCCTTCTCGAGAACTCGCAGAGCTGGGCTGGTAAAATTGCAGTGCTGAGGACACTGGACCCGGTAAGGAGACTGGGGGTGGTAAAGAAGCTGGGGAGGAAGGGCTGCTGAGCTGGGCAGCGGAGGGGGCCTTGGTGTCCAGCTGTGCTCCGAACCTCAAGGGCAACAAAACTATCAGTACCTGCCTCCACTCCTTCTGTCTGGGTGCTCTTGAGATCGCGGGGTGTTGCCGCAAGACCCTTTTGTGCCTGGATGCCGGACGTATGTTCCTACCTAACGTGCCCATGGGGAGTGAGGGGTCATCACCTGCACCAACGGGTGGCATTTCTGTATTACAGCAAAAGGCTGTCCCTCCCAAACCTGGGATTCTGGGCTCACTGAGTTCACCTGCGAGTCAGCCCTACCTGCTCTGCTCTGGTCTAGTACAAACAGGCTGCTGGCATTGAGGTAGGTGGCAGAGAGAGTAATGGTCCCATGGCCCAGGGGCAAGGTGAAGACTGCTCCTATTCCCATCTCTAGGTTTCCTTTCCTCCCTACCCGCGACCCACCCACCCCAACACATTGGTCTCCAGCATCTCATCAGCAGTTTAGACATTTCTCACCCCTCCTCACTTTGGCCCTGCTGGGTCAGTGCTCTCTGTTCAGCAATTTGAGGAAGAAACTTGCAAAGGGCAGAGAGCAGAAAAATTACCTTCCTTCTCCAGCCTGCCCCTGACACTCTGGCCATTAACTCCTCAATTTGCTGAGCTCACTACAGTGGCACAGAGAAGATTGAGGTGGTCCGGGACCCTAGGTTGGGGTCCAGTTCCCAGCGGGGTTCAATTTTTTTTAGGGTGAATGGAGGGAGAGTTGGGGACTGAAAAGCCTTCAAAGACAATGTTATTACAGCAGTCTCCCCTTATCCAAAGTTTCCTTTTCCTGAGTTTCAGTTAGCTATGGTCAACCGCTTGGAAAATAGTTGAACACAGTACAATAAGATATTTTGAGGCTGGGAGTGGTGGCTCATGCCTGTAATAATCCCAGGACTTTGTGAGACCAAGTTTGAAGGATCACTTGAACCCAGGAGTTTGAGACCAGCCTGGGCAACATAGTAAGACCTCATCTCTACAAAAAAAAAAAAAAAAGACCATGCATGGTGGCACACGCCTGTGGTCCCCGCTACTCAGGAGGTTGAGGCAGGAGGATGGCTTGAGCCCAGAAGTTTGATGCTATAGTGAGCTGAGATCACGCCACTGCACTCCAGCCTGGGCAGAGCAAGACCCTGTCAGGGGCAGGGGGAGGGGAGGGGAAGCCGGACAGTGGCTCATGCCTGTAATCCCAGCACTTTGGGGGCTGAGGCAGCAAGAGGCCAGGAGTTCAAGACCAGCCCTGACAACATAGACTCCCATGTCTACAGAAAAATTAGCCAGGCTTGGTGACACACACTTGTAGTCCCAGCTGCTGGGGAGGCTAAGGCAGGAGGATGGCTTGAGCCCAAGAGGTTGAAGCTTCAGTGAGCCATGATCGACACTTGCTCCATCGCCCAGGCTTTTTTTTTTTTTTTTGAGACAAGGTCTTGCCCTGTTGCCCAGGCTGGAGTACGGTGGCGCCATCATAATTCGTTGCAGTCTCCACCTCCTGGACTCAAGCCATCCTCTCATCTCAGCACTCCTCTCCCCACCACCCCGGTAGCTGAGACTACAGACAGGCACCACCATGCCCAGCTAATTTGTTTTTTTTTTTTCTAGAGACACAGTCTCACTATGTTGCCCAAGCTGGTCTTGAACTCCTGGAGTCAAGTGATCCTCCTTCCTTGGCCTCCCAAAATTTTGGGATTATAGGCATGAGCCACCATGACTGGCCAAAAAAAAGTATATTTTGAGAGAGAGACCACATTCACATAACTTTTTTTTGTTTTTGTTTTGAGACAGGGTCTCGCTCTCTGTTGCCCAAGCTGAAGTGCAGTGGCACAGTCGGCTCACTGTAACCTCAAACTCCTGGGCTTAGATCTTCTCATCTCAGCCTCCAGAGTAGATGGGACCACAGGTGCGCTCCACCATGCCCAACTAACTTTTTATTTTTTGTAGGGACGGAGTCTCCAACTCCTGGCCTCTAGCAGTCCTCCTGTGTAGGTCTCCCAAAGTGCTAGTGTGTCCGGAATTGGTGGGTTCTTGGTCTCACTGACTTCAAGAATGAAGCCGCGGACCCTCGCAGTGAGTGTTACAGTTCTTAAAGGCAGCGTGTCCGGAGTTTGTTCCTTCTGATGTTCAGATGTGTTCGGAGTTTCTTCCTTCTGGTGGGGTCGTGGTCTTGCTGGCTCAGGAGTGAAGCTGCAGACCTTCACAGTGAGTGTTACAGCTCATAAAGGCAGTGTGGACCCAAACAGTGAGCAGCAGCAAGATTCATTGTAAAGAGGGAAAGAACAAAGCTTCCACCGCGTGGAAGGGGACCCAAGCGAGTTGCCACTACTGGCTTGGGCAGCCTGCTTTTATTCTCTTATCTGGTGCCACCCACATCCTGCTGATTGGTAGAGCCGAGTGGTCTGTTTTGACAGGGTGCTGATTGGTGCGTTTACAATCCCTGAGCTAGACACAAAGGTTCTCCACATCCCCACCAGATTAGCTAGATACAGAGTGTTGATTGGTGTATTCACAATCCCTGAGCTAGACATAAAGGTTCTCCAAGGCCCCACCAGAGTAGCTAGATACAGAGTGTTGATTGGTGCATTCACAAACCCTGAGCTAGACACAGGGTGCTGATTGGTGTATTTACAATCCCTGAGCTAGACATGAAGGTTCTCCACCTCCCCACCAGACTCAGGAGCCCAGCTGACTTCACCCAGTGGATCCCGCACCAGTGCTGCAGGTGGAGCTGCCTGCCAGTCTCGGTGCCATGCGCCCGCACTCCTCAGCCCTTGGGTGGTTGATGGGACTGGGTGCCGTGGAGCAGGGGTCGGTGCTCCTCGGGGAGGCTTAGGCCCCACAGGAGCCCACGGCGAAGGGGGGCTCAGGCATGGCAGGCTGCAGGTCCCCAGCCCTGCCCCGCGGGGAGGCAGCTAAGGCCCGGCGAGAAATCGAGCGCAGCGCTGGTGGGCCGGCACTGCTGGGGGACCCAGTATACCCTCCGCAGCTGCTGGCCCAGGTGGTAAGCCCCTCATTGCCCGGGGCCGGCAGGGCCAGCCGGCTGCTCCGTGTGCGGGGCCTGCCAAGCCCACGCCCACCCGGAACTCCAGCTGGCCCGCAAGCTCCGCACTCAGCCCCGGTTCCCGCTCGCACCTCTCCCTCCACACCTCCCTGCAAGCTGAGGGAGCCGACTCTGGCCTTGGCCAGCTCAGAAAGGGGCTCCCACAGTGCAGCGGCGGGCTGAAGGGCTCCTCAAGTGCCGCCAAAGTGGGAGCCCAGGCAGAGGAGGCGCCGAGAGCGAGCAAGGGCTGTGAGGACTGCCAGCACGCTGTCACTTCTCACTAGGATTATAAGGGTGAGCCACCACACCCAGCTCTTTTATTACAGTATGATGTTATATTTTTTTTCTTTTTCTTGTTTTTTTTTTTTTTTTTTTTTTTTGAGACGTTTGAGACGGAGTCTCGCTCTGTCGCCCAGGCTGGAGTGCAGTGGCGCGATCTCGGCTCACTGCAACCTCCGCCTCCTGAGTTCACGCCATTCTCCTGTCTCCGGAATAGCAGGGACTACAGGCGCCCGCCGCCAAGCCCGGCTAATTTTTTTTTTTTTCTATTTTTAGTAGAGATGAGGTTTCGCCGCGTTAGCCAGGATGGTTTCGATCTCCTGACATCGTGATCTGCCCGTCTCAGCCTCCCAAAGTGCTGGGATTACAGGCGTGAGCCACTGCGCTGGGCTAATTTTTCTATTTTGTTATTGTTGTTAATCTCTTTTTTTTTTTTTTTTTTTTTTTGAGATGGAGTCTCTCTCTGTTGCCCAGGCTGGAGAGCAGTGGCGTGATCTCAGCTCACTGCAACCTCCACCTCCCAGGTTCAGGTGATTCTCCTGCCTCAGCCTCCCGAGTAGCTGGGGTTACAGGCACGTGTCACCATGCCCGGCTTATTTTTGAATTTTTGTAGAGACGGGTTTTCCCCATTTTGGCCAGGCTGGTCTCAAACTCCTGACCTCAGGTGATTTGCCTGCCTCAGCCTCCCAAAGTGCTGGGATTACAGACGTGAGCCACTGCGCCGGGCATTGTTGTTAATCTCTTACTGTGGGTAATTTAGTAATTAAACTATAAGAGGTATGTATGTATGGGGGAAAAAACAGTAATATAGGGTTTGGTGCAATCTGTGGTTTCAAACATCTACTGGGGGTCGTAGAACATATCCCCAGTAGATAAGGGGGTACTACTGTACTTGTTGACTCTTCATGTTAGCTCTGCTAGGCAGATGTCATTTCAGAGATGAGGAAGCAAGTTCAGAACGGCTTGGAATCTTGCTCAGGAAATCGGGCTGGTTAATGAATAACAAGAGATCCAGTTTCACAAACCCAAGGCATTTTGCCCCCAGAATCTGGGCTTCTTCACCCATTTAGGCTGTCACTACTTTTTTTTCACTTTTTTATCCCTGTTTAAGTCAGTCTGACCCACAGTTGTCCTCTGCTGACTTCAGAAATAATAATCTGGCCAGTAGACATTTGGTTTCGGTCCTTTAGGCCCTTCGCCCCAGGCATTGTTCTCTATGGTGGACAAAGTTCAGAATGGAAGATGGGAGAAAGGTGATTCTGATTCTAGAAGCACCCATCCCTCCTACCCCATTCCCCACCCGCATTACCTGCCATCCTGTCAGCACAGTCTGTCTCTGAAGTGCTCCAAGTTTTCTCTAAGGGCCCATTTGGACTCCCACTCTCAAGACTCCTCACTTGCCCAGAAAGCTCCTTGCTGACCTTCTCTGTGTCTTCCTCTCACCCATTCCCTTAGGCCTCCCTAATATCCCCTCCCAGGGTCTCCCTATCTTGATCCCAGAATCTTCCTTCTACAGGTCTGCTACAATGCTGCTGCTGCACAGAGCTGTGGTCCTCAGGCTCCAACAGGCCTGCAGGTAGGCCAGCCCATCCCAGGACTTGCCTCCTAGCCCCTATCTGCCACCCTTAGTGTCTTTTACAATGTCATACCTTGCAAATAAGACAGTTGAGAGAGTGTGTCCAGGGAGGACAGAGAAAGCCAGATCCCACTTTTCCCACCTATCCCTGGAGAAACTAAGTTCCAACTTAAGGAACCAATGGCCAACCAGGGAGAAAGAAGTAGACCCCAAGCCTTCACTAGCCCTTTCACATGACCATACGTGCTACTAAGACCGACCTCTCTTCCAGACTCAAGTCAATCCCCTCAAGGATCTGCATTCAGGCCTGCTCCACAAATGATTCATTTCAGCCCCAGCGCCCCAGCCTCACCTTCTCTGGTGATAACTCCAGCACCCAGGGATGGAGAGTCATGGGGACCCTATTAGGTCTCGGTGCAGTGTTGGCCTATCAGGACCATCGGTGTAGGGTAAGTAGGGAAGGTGCTTAATTGTCAGAACAGACTGGGCGCAGTGGCTCACGCCTGTTATCCCAGCACTATAGGAGGCCAAGGTGGGTGGGTCACTTGAGGTCAGGAGTTTGAGACCAGCCTGGGCAACATGGCAAAACCCCATCTCTAGTAAAAATTAGCCAGGTGTGGTGGTACATACCTGTAATCTCAGCTACTTGAGAGGCTGAGACACAAGAATCACTTAAACCCAGGAGGCTAAGTCTGCAGTGAGCCAAGATCAAGATCGGGCCACTGCTCTCCAGCCTGGGTGACAGAGTGAGACTCCTTCTCAAAAAAAAAAAAAAAAAAAAATGTCAGAATAAAGGAATCAGTCCTAGTAAACTCCACAGGCAACCCAGGCTGTGACCCATGTTCTTGTAGTTACCACAGAGTTCACAGTGACGCAGTCTTCATGCACAGTGGAGATGAAATCTGCTAATCTGCTACCTTCGCTTCCCAGTGGCCAACACCGTGGGTTGGGTCAGGGTGAGCTCAAGTGATTTCTTCTTCTTCTTTTTTTTTTTTTTTTTTGAGATGGAGTTTCACTCTTGTTGCCCAGGCTGGAGTGCAATGGCATGATCTCAGCTCACCACAACCTCCACCTCCCGGATTCAAGTGATTCTCCTGCCTCAGCCTCCCAAGTAGCTGGGATTACAGGCATGCACCACCATGCCCAGCTAATTTTGTATTTTTAGTAGAGACAGGGCTTCTCCATGTTGGTCAAGCTGGTCTCGAACTCCCGACCTTATGTGATCCGCCCACCTCGGCCTCCCAAAGTGCTGGGATTACAGTTGTGAGTCACCACGCCCGACCAAGTGATTTCTTCTTAATAGTCTCTTCCCTTTTATCTTACTCCTTCCCTGCCAATAGGCTGCTCAGGAGTCAACACACATATACACTAAGGAGGAAGTGAGTTCCCACACCAGCCCTGAGACTGGGATCTGGGTGACTCTGGGCTCTGAGGTCTTTGATGTCACAGAATTTGTGGACCTACATCCAGGGGGACCTTCAAAGCTGATGCTAGCAGCTGGGGGTCCCCTAGAGCCCTTCTGGGCCCTCTATGCTGTTCACAACCAGTCCCATGTGCGTGAGTTACTGGCTCAGTACAAGATTGGGGAGCTGAACCCTGAAGACAAGGTAGCCCCCACCGTGGAGACCTCTGACCCTTATGCTGATGATCCTGTACGTCACCCAGCCCTGAAGGTCAATAGCCAGCGGCCCTTTAATGCAGAGCCTCCCCCTGAGCTGCTGACAGAAAACTACATCACACCCAACCCTATCTTCTTCACCCGGAACCATCTGCCTGTACCTAACCTGGATCCAGACACCTATCGCTTACACGTAGTAGGAGCACCTGGGGGTCAGTCACTGTCTCTTTCCCTGGATGACTTGCACAACTTTCCCAGGTACGAGATCACAGTCACTCTGCAGTGTGCCGGCAACCGACGCTCTGAGATGACTCAGGTCAAAGAAGTAAAAGGTCTGGAGTGGAGAACAGGAGCCATCAGCACTGCACGCTGGGCTGGGGCACGGCTCTGTGATGTGTTAGCCCAGGCTGGCCACCAACTCTGTGAAACTGAGGCCCACGTCTGCTTTGAGGGACTGGACTCAGACCCTACTGGGACTGCCTATGGAGCATCCATCCCTCTGGCTCGGGCCATGGACCCTGAAGCTGAGGTCCTGCTGGCATATGAGATGAATGGGCAGCCTCTGCCACGTGACCATGGCTTCCCTGTGCGTGTGGTGGTTCCTGGAGTGGTGGGTGCCCGCCATGTCAAATGGCTGGGCAGAGTGAGTGTGCAGCCAGAGGAAAGTTACAGCCACTGGCAACGGCGGGATTACAAAGGCTTCTCTCCATCTGTGGACTGGGACACTGTAGATTTTGACTCTGCTCCATCCATTCAGGAACTTCCTGTCCAGTCGGCTATCACAGAGCCCCGGGATGGAGAGACTGTAGAATCAGGGGAGGTGACCATCAAGGGCTATGCATGGAGTGGTGGTGGCAGGGCTGTGATCCGGGTGGATGTGTCTCTGGATGGGGGCCTAACCTGGCAGGTGGCTAAGCTGGATGGAGAGGAACAGCGCCCCAGGAAGGCCTGGGCATGGTGTCTGTGGCAGTTGAAAGCCCCTGTGCCACCTGGACAAAAGGAACTGAACATTGTTTGTAAGGCTGTGGATGATGGTTACAATGTGCAGCCAGACACCGTGGCCCCAATCTGGAACCTGCGAGGTGTTCTCAGCAATGCCTGGCATCGTGTCCATGTCTATGTCTCCCCATGAGCATGGAAAGGAGCCACCTCCACCTGTTTCCCCACCCATTAGCCTCACTGCTTCAGAAAAATCTTTCCCACCTTTCAACTTCTTGGATCACAACTCTGGCCTTCCTAAGCCATACCCAAGTACACATATAGCACATTTCACCCAAGGACCTTCCCTCTTTGGACACTATGTTACATACCCCTCTTGGCCTTTGAACCTGTGCCAGGAAGTGTGAGCTGTTAACAGCAAGGGGCTAGAAGTGAGACAAGTAATTCTGGAGACAAGCACTATTTTCTCTTCCTACCCCACCTCCATTTCTAATGCCTACTGCCATCAAGGCCTTGTTTTGCTTTTCTTTTTGGATTGTTCAGAGAAATGTGTGTGGCATGTGTAAGAAAAGTGTATATACTATCTTATACTACCTCTCCAGGTTGCCAGAGAGTTGCGAGGAGAGCAAGGGGCACAACCGTCTCCCTTTATAGTTCTACTTTTCTAATAAATAGTCTGTTTAAGATCATAACTCTTGGGCCTGGGGAGTGAGCCTATTGCAGGAGGGAGGATGCATTTGTACTGGGATGTATAATGAGATTAGACCAAAACAAACAAAATTGGGGAGGAAGACAGAGAGGAAGTAGGCTTGTAGGTTAAGAAGTAGGGCTTCCGGCTGAGCACAGTGGCTCACGCCTGTAATCCCAGCACTTGGGAGGCCGAGGCAGGTGGATCACTTGAGGTCAGGAGTTCGAGACCAGCCTGGCCAACATGGCAAAACCCGGTCTCTACCAAAAATACAAAAATTAGCTGGGTGTGGTGGCAGGTGCCTGTAATCCCAGCTACTTGGGAGGCTGAGGAAGCAGAATCGCTTGAACCAAGGAGGCAGAGGTTGCAGTGAGCCGAGATCACACCCACTACACCCCAGCCTGCGCGACAAAGCGAGATTCTGTCTCAAAAAAAGGGGGGCTTCCTTCTCTGAGGTTTGGCAGTATCTGCAGGAACACCTAGGTGATTGACCTCAGGATACCATGAAGAGAGGAGAGGTGACAAAAACATGTACCCTCCAACTCCTTTCCCCAACAGTTCCAATGCACTTGGCAGGAAAGGCAAAGGGTGCTAGGAGTTTAAAATCAACATTGTCTTAGGAGGTTGTGAAAGCAAAATAAATCTTGAGGCCCCAGAATCACTAAGCTAAAGGGAAAAGTCAAGCTGGGAACTGCTTAGGGTAAACCTGCCTCCCATTCAAAGTCATCCCTCTGCTCACTGAGATAAATGCATACCTGATTGCCTTCTTTGAGTGGAATACAACCATTTGCCTCTTTTTTTTTTTTTTTTTTTTGTAGAGACAGAGTCTTGCTCTGTCACCCAGACTGGAGTGCAGGAGTGCGGTGGCACGATCTCCGCTCACTGCAACCTCCGTCTCCGGAGTTCAAGCAATTCTGTCTCAGCCTCCCAGGTAGCTAGGACTACAGGCGCACACCGCCACGCCCGGCTAATTTCTTTTGTATTTTAGTAGAGATGGGTTTCACCATGTTGCCCAGGCTGGTCTCGAACTCCTGAGCTCAGGCAGTCCGTCTGCCTCGGCCTCCCAAAGTGCTAGGATTACAGGCGTGAGCCACCAAGCCCGGCTTTTTTTTTTTTTTTTTTTTTGAGATGAAGTCTCACTCTATTGCTCAGGCTGGAGTGCAGTGATGCAATCTCGGCTCACTGCAACCTCCGCCTCCCGGGTTCAAGCGATTCTCCTGCCTCAGCCTCCCAAGTAGCTGGGACTACAGGCGCGGGCCACCACACCCGGCTAATTTTTTATTTTTAGTAGAGATGGGGTTTCACCATGTTGGCCAGGCTGGTCTTGAACTCCTGACCTCAGGTGATCCGCCCGCCTCGGCCTCCCAAAGTGCTGGGATTACAGGCGTGAGCCACTGCGCCCCGCCCCATTTACCTCTTATCTACCTATGACCTGGAAGCCTCCTCCCAGCTTGAGTTGTCCCGCCTTTACATATATTGATTGATGTCTCTTGTCTCCCTAAAATGTATAACACCAAGCTGTGCTCCAGTCACCTAGGGCACATGTCGTCAGGACCTCCTGAGGCTGCGTTACGGGCGTGCGTCCCTAACTTTGGCAAAATTAAGTTTTGCCAAAAACTTCCTAAACTGAGACCTGTTTCAGATTTTTGGGATTCACAAGGTACAGAGGGAAAACTTGGCTCTAGGGCCTGACGTGCCAGGCCACATCGGGCGTCCAGCGTGTGCTTAGATTGCAAACTGGGTGCAGATTAAAGGCTAGTTTTTGGGTTACCTTCGGCAGACGATGGCGCCTTTCGGACTTGAATCTTTCGGCGCTCGGCTACTCTCCCCTAGCTCCTCTCCCATTTTCCCCCAGCAGTCTCCCGGGCTTGGGGACGCTCGGTGTTCGGCCACGCCGCCTGTCGCCTGGTAGTGGGACCGGAAGTTGTTAGGGGGAGGGGGACGGCTGTGATGGGGGGGGATATTTGGGGGGGCAGGTCCCTTCTCAGGTGAAGCTGCTGATGGACATGGAGCCGCCGCCACCGCCGCCTCTGAGCGCCCGGGTCCTGGCTCCGGCCCGGCGACTGCCGCCGCCTCAGTGACCCCACTCCCCCCGCACTGGGCCGCCCGGGCCAGAGTGGGGGACCCCCGCCCCCTCGCCTCCCTCTCCCACAACACTGTCCCCTCTCCCCAACCCCTCACAGCCTGCGCGCGCGCGGAGACACCTCAGGTGAGTGAGGGGCGGGGCTTGGTGGGGGTAAAGCGGGGGCGGGGCCTCGGTAGCCGGGGGCGGGGCCTGAGGGGCTCTGGCGTGAAGGAGGGGGGAGACGTGGGCGGGGGAAGGGGCCAGGCTGAGAGAGGGTCGCGGGTTGGGCTGGGGCCGGAGGGGTGGAAGATGGCCGGGGGAGATTGGCCCGAGGCCCCAGTATTAAGAGCGAGGTAGCAGGGACTCGGGGGTCCTAAAAAGGCGGGAGACAGATCAAGGCAGGGGGCCGAGGACAGGCAAGAGCTGCCAGGCGCGGGGCTCCTCCGTGGGGATGTGGCTTGGGTATACAGCAGAAGGACAGCGAGGAGAAAGGAGCAGCAGAGAGGGTATCTGAACAAAAAAAGCGAGAGACCCGGGTGTTGGGTCGAGGAATGCTGAAGACAGGAATCTGGGGATAAAGACGTAGGCCTAGGTGAGATCTGGGAGGCAATGAGCATATTGGGAGAAACATGTAGAGAAGAAACTTAGGATGGAGTGAGAAGTGCACAGTGTAGGGTGAGAGGTGTAGGGAACTTGGGAAGCAAGGCTGGGAAAGAAGAGATTCACTGCCTAAGAGCCCTAAGAAAGAAATGCAACAGAGGAATCCCCAGGGCAGACATCCAGACGGGAGCTGCAAACTTGGGAAGCAGGCTGCCTGCTCCTGTGTACCAAAACAGCCCTCCCTGTACCTCCTCACACAAACCCCATCCCGTTATTTTCTTACCTCATGGCTGCTAGAGTTGTAGGTTCTCACTTTTTAAATTTTCTATATTATTTCTGTGCCTTTAAAAAAAATTATGACTAGTCCTTTCTGGGAACAGTGGAGTGTTTAATGGAACGTGGACCTTTCGATATGCTTATGAAATATTGTACCCCAATCCCCCTCCAAGGTCAAGAAGTTACGAACTCTGCTTCCAGGAAATTTTTTTTTTTTTTTTTTTGAGACGGAGTTTCACTCTTGTTGCCCAGGCTGGAGTGCAATGGCGCGACCTCAGCTCACTGCAACCTCCGCCTCCTGGGTTCAAGCGATTCTCCTGCCTCAGCCTCCCAAGTAGCTGGGATTACAGGCACCCGCCACCACCCCTGGCTAATTTTTTGTATTTTTAGTAGAGATGGGGTCTTACCATGTTGGCCAGGCTGGTCTTGAACTCCTGACCTCAGGTGATCCACCCGCCTCAGCCTCCCAAAGTGCTGGGATTACAGGCATGAGCCACCGTGCCTGGCCAGAAAATTTTTTGCATACCTTATTTCGCCCCATTCCCTTCTCTCATGAACAAAACTGTCTCTTGTTGTTACTCTTGTCAACCCTCGCTTATATGTCTAGTAGTTCCTACTGTGCCTGTCTCCCCAGCCTGTGCCCTCGAAGCATCAATGGTGGGCATGGTATGTTCCTGACATGCTCACATGTCAGCTTTAGATGTTCCAACGTCATGGTCAACCAGATGACCATTGAAGCCTGTCTCCCCTTGCTGATACTTGCTCACTTTGCCTGGGTGAAGATACATGTTCATATTCTTAAGGAAGCATGAAAATGTTATCTGACTACCTAGAATATTTCCACTTAACGATAAGTCAGATTCTGAGGACAAGGCCAGATAAAAGGCCAAATCAGACAATCTTTGAAAGCATAGTGTTTCGTTTGGTTGGGGTGTATGGTAATCCCTCACCTCCCCATGGACCTGCCAGTAGGTCCGTGAATCTTGCTTTATGGTTTGCAGGAGGACTTCAGCTTTCCCTACTAACAGCCTAAAGCCAGAGAATCCAGACAGACCCTTGGGTCATGAGAACAGTCAGATGAGTAGCTCCTGAGATAAAAATAAAATCTTAAAAGAAGAAAATAGCTTTACCATTGGGAAGCAAGAGAAGTTTCACTGGAGCTTCTGGGGTGGGCTTCAGAATGGTGAGAGCTGCCCTCATTTTGGCAGCTTCAGAATTATACCTTGCCCTAGTCAATAGAAGTTGATGTCTCAAACACAAAATATAATGTCTTTGTTGCCCACTGAGTGCAGTTAGTTAGTTGAATTGTAGCTTCTGGGCAATCCCCTTCCTCTGAGTAGGTTAAGGGTAAGGCATATTTCAGGACTTGACTCAGAAATAAGTCCTGACTTTTTTCCAGTGAAAATGCAACTGAAAGTCTCTTTATGTCCTCTTAGTTTGAAATCTGCAGCTTGAACTTCCCAGCATGGGAGAAACTTATCCCACCTTTCACCGTACCCCCTGCCCCCACACACACAGTAGTATCCACAAAGGAATTATTTTTTTCCCCAACTGGCCATCTCTCTCTCTCTCTCTCTCGCCACACACACACACACCAAAGAAAAAGAAAGATAGGTATTTCTAGCCTCGTTTTACTCTGTAGGAACAAATAAGAGTGTGGGACCCTGTGAGTGTGGACAATGCCACAGGCAGAGGGACTCCCTTTCTTTATTGGTCTGTTGACTCTGCTGAAGCAAGCTTTGAATTCCAGGCTTTGATTTGCTTCCTCTTCTTAGAAGAGTTATGGACTCTGTTCTGGAAACAGAGAGATAGGTTCAAAGTTTATCAGACAAAAGCATCTAAGAAAGGGTAGTGCTGATATGAATGACCTGGTCCAGCTGCAGGGAGGATCCACATTGTAGACTCTGATGCAATACCTATGCTGGGGTAGTCCTCAAGCTAAGAGGCCATTTCTACTTTAAGAGACTTAATGACCATCTAGTTTGGTGTTTTCCTCAGGTCCATTATCTCTGAAAAGAGACATAGGAGGAAGAGGATTATTTATCCTCCCATCCATAAGCCTGTGTTTCCAGTTCAAGGATTTAGGTCAGCAAGACGCAGACCCAAAAACCATTCATTTAATAACCCAAGAAAGAAGGCAAGCAGGGTGGCCCAAATCTTCCAACTGGGGCAAGATTTAATATAGTGTTCCAGTGGAAAGAATCTTCTAATGGTAACTTGGACTCTACGTGTCCTAATTCTGTTGTTAACGAGATTGGTGACTCTGGGCTTAGTTTCTTCTGTTAAAAACTAGGAAATTGTAGATCATCTCTCAACTCCATTTCAGCTCCAGGATTTCTCAGTTCCTGGAGTACCCCTGCCCTAGACCCTCCACATGAAGAAGAGAGTCTTACCAAATTGGATTATCAGAGCAAGACTATTAGCAGAGAAGCCTGAAAACATCTTTCTGGCCCAAACAACAGTGAACTTTTTTGATCAGCATGTATTAGGGACTTTTGGGCACAATTGCAATCAAAGGCAATTGTTCCTGTCTCTTCTACATTTTTTTTGCTACTGTACCCTAGTCAGAATAGTTCATTGAGACTTCCCTGTAATTTCAAACTTCACTTGAGAGTGCTAACCCTGTTTTGGGCATCTTTGGCTTTAAAACTGATTATTATAAAACTCAAATTGAATTTCCCTGCTCTACTTTCTCCACCCCTGCCCAAACATACCACTGAACAGCAGTGATTTTGTGAGGCCTTTCTATAAACAGAGAGCTATACTTGGGGGTACACCCAAAAACCCCAAAAAGTATCATCTCCTATGTATCATATCTAGTGATTTAAAGTGTTTAGTTTGGCCCTTTTCCTTAGTTCCTTATGTCCTGAAATGAGACATGGGAGGGATAGGATTGTTTCTTCTCCCACTCATAAACCTTAGCCTTCTCTCTCTTCTGCAGTCTACATGGGGAGGACAGAGAAGCGCAAAGAACAAGAGAAAAGATGCATCCATCTGAGATCTAAAAGGAGACAATGAGGTGATATTTTCCCCCTGCCCAGGTGTTGTGTTTTCAGCTCTTACCCCTTTTTATTTTAGAGACTGGCCATTCCTAGGATGACCTGGGAATTTATCCCCTCTGCACTGCTCCCCAAGCACTTGGATAATGAAGCTGAGCTGTCTTCAACTGTATTATATGTAGACAGAAGGTCACCATCTACAGCCTGGTGAAAAATGAGTCAGACCTTTCCACTGTAAAGACAAACACATGAGCTGAGCTAAGGTTGGTGGGTTTCCTTCAGAGAGCACTAGGTTGACCCTAAAGATAATTTCAGAGCTGCAAATTGCTTGATGTCTAGGTCTTTTTCCTGGAAAGGGGCTTGCAGACAGTGGCTAATTCCATACCTTTCCCTGGCCCCTTTGCGTCTTCTCCCTCCTCAATTATGCAAAGCTTTGATAGAGAGCAGAGCCAGCTATGTGATTTCAACATATTTTTGCTCAGATTTCACTCAGTTCAGGAAGGCACAGACAGTAGAGGATGATGCTGTGGGTTTGCTCTACTTGTAGCACCTGAATGGCTCATACCCAAGGCACATGGGAAGTTCTGTCTTGTTAATAACTACCGCTCTCCACCGCAGAACCCAGGTACTAAGGGAAAGTGGAGAAAATTTTTCTACTTCTGCCTGTTATAGTTTGGGAATAATAACAAAAACATGGTATGGATCCTTGCCATTCTCTCTACCTTCACCCTCTTTCCCAACAATATTCTTCTCATGACCTTTTACCCCCTAGGCCACATTAAGCATGTGTTAAATGACTTTTTTTTTTTTTTTTTTTTTTTTTTGAGACGGAGTTTTGTTCTTGTTGCCCAGTCTGGAGTGCAATGGCCCGATCTCGGCTCACTGCAACCTCTGCCTCCTGGGTTCAAGCGATTCTCCTGCCTCAGCCTCCTGAGTAGCTGGGATTACAGGCATGAACCACCACCCCTGGCTAATTTTGTATTCTTAGTAGAGATGGGGTTTCTCCATTTGGTCAGGCTGGTCTCGAACTCCTGACCTCAGGTGATCCACCCACCTTGGCCTCCCAAAGTGCTGGGATTACAGGCGTGAGCCACCACACCTGGCCTAAATTACTTTTTTTTTTTTTTTAGTGTCTCACTGTGTTGCTCAGGCTGGCCTAGAACTCCTGGCCTCAAGCAGTCCTCTTGCCTTGGCCTCCCAAACTGCTGGGATTGGCCCTCACTGCTGCCTGTCAGGGAGCCTGGTGGGAAATCTTCTGTCTAGAAAGGATGCCCATTCCTGTTCAAATGTGTTGTAATGTTGATAGGAGAAAGCCAGGGCCATGGAGGACTCTTGTTTATGCCAAGTGGATTCAAACAAATGGGGAAGAGCTAGGCACAGTGGCACATGCACCTGTAGTCCCAACTACTCATTAGGCTGAGGAAGGAGGATTGCTTGAGGCCAAGAGTTTGAGGCTGTAGTGTGCTGTGATTGTGCCCATGAACAGCCACTGCACTCCAGCCCAGACAATATAGTGAGATCTCATCTCTAGTAAATATAATAAATAAATAAGAACAGGGAAGAAAATTTGTGTCTCCAGAGATTACAATGACCAGCGTTTCCTCCCTCCTCACAGAGATATTCCTTTTGAATTGGAACACTGATTGTTTCTAGTTGCTTTGTATTTAGCTCAGAGCTGAATTTACAGTACATATGTGCCTACTCGCCATCACTGAGTGACGGTTATGTTGCTTTATTTATTTATTTATTTATTTAGTGACAGAGTCTCACTCTGTCACCCAGGCTGGAATGCAATGGCGTGATCTCGGCTCACTCCAACCTCTGCCTCCGGGGTTCAAACGATTCTTATGCCTCAGCCTCCCAAGCAGCTGGGACTACAGGCACGTACCACCAAGCCCAGCTAATTTTTGTATTTTTAGTAGAGATGGGGTTTCGCCACGTTGGCCAAGCTGATCTTGAACTCCTGACTTCAAGTGATCTGCCTGCCTCAGCCTCCCAGAGTGCTGGGATTACAGGTGTGAGCCACCGCCCCCAGCCGACAGTTATGTTGCTTTAAAGCTAATCTCCTTCCAAGATCTTTGATACAAAACTGTCTCATGTAACTAACTTCCCTCTCCTTATACCTCCTCCTCCTGCAATGTGTCTCCAATTGGCACTGCCTAATTTGACCCAGTTCCTCTAAGGAGACGCTAAGATCTGCCTGGCTGGTTAGGCAGGGGAGGAGGTGCTTTAAGGGGTAGAGAGTGGGAAGGCTGGGCGGGATGTGCTGCAGGGAGACTTGAGCAAAGAGTAAAGTACATCTGTTGATTTGCTCCTGGTTTGCACAGAAAACCAGGACTGAGAACAGCAGAGTTTCAATCCAATGCCCTCTCACTTCCAGGATTACCAACTTGGTATTAAAACCAGCTGGAGAGCCGGGAGCAGTGGCTCACGCCTGTAATCCCAACACTTTGGGAGGCTGAGGCGGGCAGATTACCTGAGGTCAGGAGTTCGAGAACAGCCTGGCCAACATGGCAAAACCCTGTCTCTACTAAAAATACAAAAATTAGCTGGGTGTGGTGGCGCACGCCTGTAATCCTAGCTATTCAGGTGGCTGAGGCAGGAGAATCACTTGAACCCGGGATGCAGAGGTTGCAGTGAGCTGAGATGAGATCGTGCCACTGCACTCCAGCCTGAGTGACAGATCGAGACTCCATCTCAAAAAAAAAGAAAAAAGAAAAAAGAAACAAACAAAAACCCCCAGCTGGAGGCAGCTAAGTACAGCTAAGTACTGATTTTGCCCAAGATGTGTCACAGAGCACGTTAGGAGCAATTAAGCAGGAAAGCTCAGTTTACTGTTAGAAAGAAAGTCCAGCTCAGAAAACAACTCCTTCAGACCTTTCTGGAAATTGTTTTGGGGCCATCTGGGCAAAAGTCCAAGAATGAGATACACTTCCTGAGCCAGTGCTAGCTGAATGCTATGCTTCACCTGTTCTACCCACCTAGTGCTTGTCTGGCCCTTCATTCACACAGGCATTAGGCATGCTGCATGCACACAAACACACACACACACACAAAATAACATGAGCATATTTCTTCCTGTAGAGCCAGCTCGACTTGTTCTTCCTTTTTAAGTAACAGACCCCACTCCCACAGGGATCACACCAAAGGAAAAGATGACTTACCTGATGTTAGAACCAGGGAAAAAGCCGAGTGTGGTGGTCCATGCCAGTAGTCCTTGCTACTCAGAAGGCTGAGGCAGGAGAACTGCTTGAACCTGGGAGCCAAACTCATGCCACTGCACTCCAGCCTGGGCAACACAGCGAGACTCCGTCTCAAAAAACAAAAAAAAAAAACAAAAAAAAACAGGGAAAAGCAAGAAAACCCATGAAGGCCTTGAGTAGCCTGGCTTTTGAAAGGTTTAATAGAAAGAGGACACCTCAGAGAGGCAGGCAACTTGTGTTCTTGTTCTTGTTCTATTCTCACCATGAACCTTGGGACAAGTAACTTCACTGCTCTCAGCCTCCGTTTCTCTCAGTTTCTCCGAGCAGAAAACAGGAAAATCCTGCTCACTCTTGCCTCTCCTGCATGGGGAGGTGTGTGAGGGAAGTTTCAAGTGGCACTTTGTGGGCTTGTTTTGTTTGAGACAGAGTCTTGCTCTTGTCGCCCAGGCTGGAGTGCAATGGCACGATCTCAGCTCACTGCAACCTCTGTCTCCCGGGTTCAAGCAATTCTCCTGCCTCAGCCTCCTGAGTAGCTGGGATTACAGGCGCGTGCCACCACACCCGGCTAATTTTTGTATTTTTAGTAGAGATGGGGTTTTGCCATGTTGGCCAGGCTGGTCTCGAACTCCTGACCTCGTGATCCGCCCGCCTCAGCCTCCCAAAGTGCTGGAATTACAGGCGTGAGCTACCACGCCCGGCTTCAAGTGGCACTTTGAACTTTGCATTCTTTTTTTTTTTGAAATGGAGTTTCCCTTTGTTGACCAGGCTGGAGTGCAGTGGCGTGATCTCCGCTCACTGCAACCTACACCTCCCCGGTTCAAGCAATTCTGCCTCAGCCTCCCGAGTAGATGGGATTATAGGTGTGTACCACCACACCCAGCTAATTTTTTTGTATTTTTAGTAGAGATGGGGTTTCACCACGTTGGCTAGGCTGGTCTCGAACTCCTGACCTCAGATGATCCACCCACCTCGCCCTCTCAAAGAGCTGAGATTACAGGCCTGAGCCACCAAACCCAGCCTGAGCTTTCCATTCATTTTGAAAAACACCAAAGGGCAATTATGAATCTAATGATTTGGAAATGAAAGGGCCCCTCAATACCAGACTGCCCTCCTTTATCTTTTGATCTCTATCTCAAGTTTTGTGGCTAGTTCCAGAGAGTCTGAGTTCTCTAACAACTGTGGACTTGGGCTCTTCTAATGATTGTTCCTAAGGGACCCTTCAAGGAACCACTTATTGTGTGGCTTGTTCTAGTGGTCCAGTCCCAAAGTTCAGTCCATCCCAGGAAGGATGTCAAGAAAAGAGGGTTAATAAACTTAGAGAATTTTTTTCTCCATGCCCTGGCTTCCTAGGGAAATAGGGTTGATACTAGGAATCTCTCTGACAAAATGTAAGAGAGAATTGCTTTGTGAAGTGAAGGTAAGCCCATGTTTCAGGTTTTCTCATGAGCCTTCAAAAGGAGTCTCTCAACTCCAGACAAGAATTGGGTGGGGGGGCAGGAAAACAGATACTTAACTCTGTGTGCCTTCCTGCACCCCCTCACCCCCACCCCTACCTCTCTCAATATACCATTACAAGCAAACCAAATCTTTATCCGTCTGCCTCAGTGAGATCCTTCAAAAAGACCAAGAATCCCCACAGCGGCTCAGACTGTTCCCTTGCCCCATTCTTGCTTCTGCCTCTGCCTCAGGGCGTTTAGTTTTCATCAGATGAGTGGGGAATGCAATTTTCTTTTTTTTTCTTTTCTTTTTTTTTTGTGACCGGGTCTCACTCTGTCGCCCAGGCTGGAGTGCAGTGGCAGGATCTCGGTGCACCGCAACCTCCACCTCCCAGGCTCAAGCGATTCTCCTGCCTCAGCCTCCCAAGTACCTGGGATTACAGGCTCATGCCACTACCGCCCAGCTAATTTTGTTTTGTTTTGTTTTTTTAAGAGACGGAGTTTCGCTCTTGTTGCCCAGGCTGGAGTGCAACGGCGTGATCTTGGGTCACCGCAACCTCCGCCTCCCGGGTTCAGGTGATTCTCCTGCCTCAGCCTCCCGAGTAGCTGGGATTACAGGCATGCGCCACCATGCCTGGCTAATTTTTTTTGTATTTTTAGTAGAGATGGGGTTTCTCCATGTTGGTCAGGCTGAACTCCTGACCTGAGGTGATCCGCCCGCCTCGGCCTCCCAAAGTACTGGGATTACAGGTGTGAACCAGTGTGCCCAGTCATAATTTTGTATTTTTAGTGGAGACGGGGTTTCACCATGTTGGCCAGGCTGGTCTTGAACTCCTGATTTCAAATGATCCACCCACCTCAGCCTCCCAAAATGCTGGAATTACAGGTGTGAGCCACCATGCCGGCTGCAATTTTGGAGGTATGTAAATTTCCACCAGATAGATTTTTTTTTCTCTCCTCCCACAGGCTCCTAAAGAGATAATTCATTGCAACAAATTATCACTTTTAAGTGTTCTCAGTTCCCGATTGTTTAATACTCTACTGCCAATTACTGCTTGCCTTCCCTCAAATAGACATTAACCTTCATTTTAAATTCAGACTCCCCCCCGCCCCCCCCCGTCCTTTTTTCTTTTTTAAAATAAGCGTGGTAGAGTAATTGATGAGAGGGTGGGGATAACCATTTACAGGTTTAACTTGTTTATTACACCTTCAGTAGAGGACTTATCACTGAACCCTGAGTGGGCTGCTCTCCTCCATCTTCTACTTTTCCTGTCACCCTCCCTCACACCACATACTCCAAGACAGAATCCCTTGAATGACTGAACCCAGCTTCTTAATACTACCCCCATCTTTAACTGAGGTATAGAGCCTCTAAGGGGCTGTTTCTTTGCCTCCTCAGGGCTGAGGTGTAACCTCCACCTACATACACGGTCTAATCTCAAAATCAAGGACCACTCTGGATTAAGATAGTGTTTCCACCTCAGAGGCTGAGGAGGCCTGCAGAAGTTGTAAATTGGAGGAAATATTGGGGTTTGTAAATCAGGGTACATTGTCTTTCACCAGGACAAAGTGTAAGGTTTTTCTTGGAGACAGGGTCTCGCTCGGTTACCCAGGCTGGAGTGCAGTGGTAAGATCACAGCTCACTGCAGCCTCGACCTCCAGGGTCAAGTGATCCTCCCACCTCAGCTTCCTGAATAGCTGGGACTACAGGCACATGCCACGATGCCTAATTTATTTTTATATTTTGTAGAGATGGGATCTCCCTATATTGCCCAGGCTGGTCTCAAACTCCTGGGCTCGAGTGATCCTCCCACCTTCTTTCCAAAGCACTAGGATTACAGGCGTTGAGCCACAGTGCCTGGCTAAGGTTTTTCTTCTTTAGGATAGTATCAGACCATGCTTAAGTGCTCCTTTAGGTTTCTTGCTAACTCAAGAATATTAAAGAAAAGCCTCCTCCCTTCCCACAGCTATCTTCTAATAGCAGCTATTTTCTCTTTCAGCAGAATCTCTTTAAAATGGACATAGAAGACTGCAATGGCCGCTCCTATATGTCTGGTATGCCTTCTGTGTGTTCTATTTGTTAGGGGCTGGAAGCAGACACTCTCCTGTAGAGCAGAGCAGAGAGCCTTCAGCCTAGGCACACAGCCTCTAAATGTCCTAGTCACACAGCTAACACTCATGCTTGGTGGCCCTTGGTAGTGTGCAATTATTTTGGTGATCTTACATTCCCTAAATAGTAATTTTCTTTTCCAGACTTCTTGGGGTATAGAGGAAGGGAATAGGAGGGGAATATGAGCAGACATCATTAGAAGAATAATTTGAAGCAAATAGATGGAAACAAGATGTGGTTCCTTCTCCTTTGTGCTGAAGTCACCAGCCAAACATGAAATCCTGTTCTATCCAGATAGAGTGGCACAAGGTTTCAAAGCTCAAAGGCCTACAAGGGCCAGGTAGTCATGTGAATGAGTGAAGTAAGGTTAGGATAATAAGCAGAAAAGAATGGTGGGGGCTGTCATGAAGTGGAGAACATATGTCCCACTTAAAGGGACAGCAGCTTTCAGTGTCCACTAGAACTTGTCATGCAGGAATGTGTATCTAGTGTGGCCAAAACTTCTAAATTTTTAAGAGATACCAGAAATCCAAATTTTTATATGAAATGTCTCCATTTTAAAATAATGACTCAAGGCTGGGCATGGTGGCTCACGCCTGTAATCCCAGCACTTTGGGAGACAGGCAGATCACCTGAGGTCAGGAGTTCGAGACCAGCCTGGGCAACATGGTGAAACCCCCTCTCTACTAAAAATACAAAAATTAGGCCAGGCACGTGGCTCACGCCTGTAATCCCAGCACTTTGGGAGGCCGAGGTGGGCAGATCACGAAGTCAAGAGATCAGGACCATCCTGGCCAACATGGTGAAGCCTCATCTCTACTAAAAATACAAAAATTATCTGGGCGTGGTGGCTCACGCCTGTAGTCCCCACTTCTCAGGAGGCTGAGGCAGGAGAACCCAGGAGGCAGAGGTTGCAGTGAGCTGAGATCACGCCACTGCACTCCAGCCTGGCGACAGAGTGAGACTCCGTCTCAAAAAAAAAGAAATAATAGAAACCAAAACTGGGTTTTGATGTGATGAGTATCCCTATCAGAAACCCAAGCACCATTGTGGAAATGACCTATAGCTTATTTTTTACTCTAAAGTAGGACCAATGAAGGAATTATTGGCATGCACTAAAGGAGATAGCAAGATGGGTCAGACACACATATGAGAGTCATTGGCAACACCCGGGTAATGTAAGGTAAGATGTTGACTCTGACCCCTTTCTTGTTTAAGGAGGGAAGGAGTTGGAATGGGTAAAGGCATTCAATATCTGCCACATGCTTGACAGAATGACAGGGATCAGGTAGACTCATTTAATTGGAAGAGACTTTATTAGAACAAAAGTCATGGCCTTGTGAGGAGCGAGCCAGTCCTCCTACCTCCTGCTCAGTTAAGCCTATTCAGAAAACCACTACTGAGCAACAAGTACACTTGGGACCCTGCTTTAGTGCTGGGGAACACTCAGATGGATAAAATCCAGTCCCTACCATAAAGCAGGCAAATGAGAAACTACAAATCCCGTGGAGCTCTTTTCAAACCTGTTTATGGAGAATATTGGATACTCATGGAGGTGATTTGCTTCACCATGCTATGAAACCAAGTTTTCCCTGCTTTCAGCAGATTGGCATGTCCTAGATAAGAAGTGGCCTCTGCACAGGATGGTTTTTGAATGGAAGTGGAGGCCAGGAACTCCTCCTCTGTACTTTGAGAATTTTAGATGTCAGCAGCTACCTTAGAAAGGGAAAAGGGAAAGTCAAAGTAAGGCTACCATTAGCCCTGAAAAGTACCCCTCTTAGGACTGGGCATAGCTGCGCTCATCACTGATCCATCTCTCCTGGAAGAGTCATATGGAAGCAGAGGGAAAGGCTGCAGCATGCAGCCCTCCCGAAGCACACTGCGGGCCTCCACAGGCCATCATAGTTCTTCTGCTCCACGCCAGGTGACCTTCCCTCATCAGGCCACTTGATGAAAAGGGTATCTCTCCTGTTCTTCCAAGAGATTTGAATTCCTCACAGAATGTGATTCAGAAAATCCATCTTTTCTCCCCTTTTCTCTTTTTAAAGGTACAGATCATTCCCTTCTGGGGCAGGGAAAAGGGGGAGATAAGCAGGAGTCTATTAATTTATGGCACAGATAACCACCCCCTCCATTTTCCTATCTTTCAAGGGAAACAGAGTTGCTGAAACCCAGCTCCTGCCATTAATTGACTGAGCAGGGCTTGCCCCAAGTTTTCTGAGACTGTGAAATGTTTTAGAGAACTTTAGTAGAAAGGGATTCAGGGGTAGGCAGCCCGAAGTTTCACAGCCCCTCCCACCCCCAAATTCTTGGAATCAGAAAATGTAGTCTTCCAAAGTAGGTCAGTTTGTCAGTGAGCAGCTCCTCTGAAAGGGAAGGGAGCAGAGGCCTTGTCCTGATAGAGGGCGGATTCATCCAGGGCTTTCGGCTGCTGGGGCCCCAGGGGCACAGGAAGGGGGGGAAGTGGGGAGACCGTACCAGCCTTTTTGCCCGGGATCTGAAAGGTCTCAGGGCCACGGAGCAACACTAGCCTGACACCAGACTCTGCTGGGCCCTCTCACTGCTGGAAAGGAGGAGGCTGTCAGTCCCCACATCTAGAGAGCAACCTTCCTCCTGGAGGAGGAGGGAAAGAGTTCGGTGGGGGAGGGGCTTTCTGCCTCTCTGAGAGCCTTGAAGCTGTCCGTGTCCTGGGCCCCATGACCTCTGGGGCCTTGGCTTCCCCAGCTGGCAGAGGATTGGGCCTTCCCTGGGGCCCCCCCTTTCTCCCTCCCACCCGCAGGCCCATCCATCTCTCTCTCTCTCTTGCACACACTCTTGCCTCTCTCAGGCATTTGTTGTGCAGTTCCTCTTTGTCTGCTGGGCACGAGGGGCAACAGCATCTGCCTTTCCCTCCCTGTGCACACACCCACCACTCACCCCCTTCACTGTCTTGGAAAAGGGATGCTGTAGCCTAGCATCTCCCCCACTATATACACATATACATTCTCTCCAGCCCCCTCCCCAAGCACATCCAAGCGTGCTCTCCCCTCTCCTTCTCTCCCTCTCTCCCTCTCTCTCTCTCTCACACACACACACACACACACACACACACACTCAACACACATACACCCTGGGCTGAGCTGCTCTTGCTGGCTGCAGCCGTGGGCCTCTGCTCACCGTGCCGCTGCTGCTGCCTGCGAAATGACGGCGGTTCCCCTCACTTCCAGGAATCCACGCTTCCTGGAAGGTGAGTGGCTGGGCTCACCCCTGCCTGCCACTGAGACGCAGACATGCATACACCACCCGCACTCCCTCGCCGTTTCCAAGGCGGCGGCCGCGTTCGCACCCCAGGGTCTCACCGGCAAGGGAAGGATAATGTAAGTTCAGGCAGAAGGCGGCTAGTGGAGGGAGGAAGGGGGGTGCTGGGGCTAGGGAGCCAATTCAGTAACTACTCCCAAGCCTGAGGAGATGGAGAGGATGGGAGCTGTGTGTGTGTGTGTGTGTGTGTGTGTGTGTGTGTGTGTGTGTGTGTGTGTTTAGCGGGGGAGGGGGCGTTCCTCCTTATACTTGCGGAGGATGGGAAAGGGTGTTTGGTGTTGCTAAGCAAAGACGGCGACTTGGACAGTGGGAGCCTATGGTGACATCTTGATTAGGCCTTGGGGATAGAGGTAGAGCTGCCTGGGGTGAAATGCCGAGACAGGCCTGGGTGGGAAGGGGTAGTGGAGAAAATCAAGGTAAGGAAGAGGAGCCTTGGCAAGCAGATGCCTCAGCCTGGAACAGAGATCTGAGGGGCCTCAGCTTCCTCCCCACAAAAGAGCTGAGGATGGGCGTCTTTCTTTGCTCTTGTACCCACTATTCCCTGCTAGCAGGCTAGGATCCTGCCACCCTGGAGCCCATGGTCAAGAAAGGGAAAGCAGTTATGATGAGGTGCCTTGCAGAGAAGTGTGGAGGTTCTCCATGTTCTCCAAGCTCATGGCTATTCCCTAGATGTAGCCACTATTTAAAGGTCTCAAGGAAAGGCAGCAGGAGTGGAGGCTAGCCTCCTTTAACATATGAAACACCTTTAGCTTGTGGCCTGTTTCCCAGTTCCTTTCTCTCCCTCCTGCTTTTCAGCCTTTACCTACCTCCCAGTTCCTCTGATGTGAACCTCATGATTTGGCTTTGCCCTCTGGGGGTTCAGCCAATCTATGATGACTTTGAGCAAGAAAATTTCTCAGAGACCTAAGAGCAGCCTTAATTCTTGGCTTTGACAGTCTGGGATTTCTTGGGAGTCCCAGACTTTTGAAATTCCCTCACTGGGGTTTCTGGGGCTGAGAGAGGAACTGTTAAACTTCCTAAATCTTACTCTAGTCCCCTCACCCCTGAGCTAGAATTCAAAATCCTTGGTGCCCAAGAAAGCCTTTCTGACTCCTGAAACAGATTCATTATACATATATTTTAGCCCCATGAAAGTAGACTTGATCCTGTTTTTCCCCTTACCTTAATCTTAGGGAGGGCAACAGCATCAAAGAGCCTCTTGAATTACTGGTGTGACTCCTGCTTCTCTTCCTGTTTCTGGGCCTTAATTGGGAAAGCCACAAAGGATGCTTTCCCCTCAGTGTTTCTAAGTGTACTTTTAAATATATTTTCCTCCACATAGCAAGTCCCTGGCCTCAAGAGGCAGCCTCAGCCGAATAAGCTGAGACCAGTGATGGATTTCCAACAAGTTCACCCATCCTTTTAGGGTCAAGGCCTCAAAGCCAAGTGCCCTGTTCTTCCCTGATTAGTAACATCAAGTGATTTAGGGCAATTCAGCACTAATAAAGGGAATAAGAAGATACCATTTTCAGCCCTTCTAACCCTAGTAAACCCTACACTTAGTTGAAAGGATATATTTAAAACTGGCTCTGAGTCTACAAGTCTCAACCCACAATCCTGAGATGCTCACTTCATGTTATGTGTGTGGTTCTGATTTCGGGCAACATTTTTAGGTAACCACGGCTCACCTAAAAAGCCCCAGCTGGGAAAACTCAGATTCAAGCCATAAGGCTTTTTCTATAGATAGTGAACAAATTTCCTCAGGCTTTGACGGGATAGAATGGGGAAAATGGGACTTTAGGAGAGGATATGAATGGGAAATGGTCCCAAAGTCCTGAGTGGTTGTTTTCTTCCCACTGACCAAAGCTGGAGAGGGATCCCTCAGGAGGGTGTGTTCCGGATTTCTTGCCTCAGGCCCAAGACTCCAACCATTTTATAATGGAATCTTTATTTTGTGAAAGTAAGTATGTGCATAGCTGGGCAATTGGGTAAAGTACTAATAGGTGGACTTCAGGGATGAATTTTAGGCTTCCTCTCTCTTTCTTGCACTCTCCCTTGCTTTCTCTCTCTCTCTTCCATATTTAGGCCTGTGTGCACACATCCATGCATGTTCATGTTAGCAGATAATGTAGAAGGCTACCAGTATGTTTATCCCAATAGGTATGTTCTCTTTATATGTATCTACATATGTGTTGTGTCTCTGTGTGTGTTTATCTACATGTATTTTTATTTCACCTATATATTTGTGTAGAAGATTGTGGGGAGGAGGGATTTTTTTAAAAAAGACATTCATATCTTCCTTTAGGTATGTTATCTGATTTTGAAAAACATTATGAAAGCCTCAAAAAGCATTTTTACAAAGCAATTTATCAGAAAATTAAAACAAATATACTGAGAATAAGTTGATCACTTAACTGTCAATGAATATCAAATAGTAAACACGTGATTGGAATCAGATCAGTAGGAGACTTTCTAGAGTAATCAAATTTTTGCTGAATTTAGAAAGTCTAAGAGGCCCAATTCTTCCCTACTAAGATTGTGACCCCCAATTGGCTGTGTAGGTGCTGGTTAAGGACATGGACGCTTACTGTCTATGATCCCAGTTCCACACTAGCAGCTATGTAACCTTAGACAACTAACATAACCTCTTTTGTACCTCAGTTGCCTCATCTGAAAAAATCATGATATTAGCACCTACTTCATATAGTTGTTGTGAGGATTAAATGAAATTATTCATTTCAAGTGCACAGAATAAAGCCTGGCACATAGTAAGTACTCAATTAATATTATTAGCTGCTATGATGATTACTAATATTATCATTAGATTCAAGGACAATTCCAGTTACCTTTCCTGCAGATCCTGAACCGGCTGGGGGCTCCAGAGAGGAACAGTAGGGAAGAATGTCTGTCCTGAACATCTGTCCCTTCTGCAGCCCCCATTTTCCTCTCCGCCCTGGCGCACCCAGCCTCAGCCCTGCTTCCTGTGGACGTCAGGCAGTGATGCTCTTGCCCTCAGGCCTAGATAAAGGTAGGGTAGGCAAGGCCCAGCCACTGAGCTCACAGAAGGCAGCACCAGGCATCCAGACTGGTGGGGGCACAAGGTATGGTGCCCAGCATACAACACTGCTTTGTACATGGCTATGAAGGAAATGTTTGTGAAATTTAACTGAATTTTTTAAAAAGATTAGGCAATGGACAGTAGATATCTCCAGCTCCAGCTTTACCTGCCCTCTTATTCTCTCCTCCAAGGTAGCGGGGACTCATCTCTGGAGAAGGAGTTCCTCGGGGCCCCAGTGGGGCCCTCGGTGAGCACCCCCAACAGCCAGCACTCTTCTCCTAGCCGCTCACTCAGTGGTAAGTGTAACCTCCTACCACCTCCTGGCAGTAGGCACCCCCTGTTGCATTTGGCCTTCAATTCACCTTCCACTGGCAACCATTTCCCCATCGTCACCTCCTGCTGGTCTCCTGCTTAGTCTCTAAGAGCAATAAGGAGCCCAGTGTCTAGGGTTTTTCTGGCTTCTGAAAGGAGAGTGAATAGTCAGTCACTGGCAGACTAGGGTGGAATTAAAAGAGGTATGGGTGGGATTAAGGTAAAAGTTTCAAAGAGAAATTATGGAATTAGAGAAGCAGGTAGATAGAAATGGTCATCAGGTGGAGTTAGATAGGAAATAGAGAGTAGAAGGACCTCCCCGTCTCCCCACAGCCCATTCTCCTACCCAGACAGGGTCCCCATGACTGCCTCTCCCCAGCTGGCCCTAGATCTGTGACATTCTCTAAATGGTTGGAGTAGCCAGGAATGTAGGTCGGAGCTAGAGCCAAAGCCTTCTCCTCAATGGTTCCTCCTTCCTTTACCCCTCCTGCCCTGCCTCAGAGTTTTATGGATGTGGAGGGGGTAGAGGGATTCAATCTAATGAGGTGGGAGGGAACTGTAAGCATGTCTGTCTTCCAGGTTTGCTCTCTTTGGCCTGTTGTCCCCCTTCAGTCTTCCTAGATCTGTTTTCCCGCCACTGTTAACTTGCCGGCTTCCTGCCCAGGGCCAAGCCAGACATCTTTCTTCATGACAAGAGAGTAGAGAAAAAAGCTCCCCTTAGTCGCCTCCTCTCCTCAGCGACAGAAGACATCCTATGTACCCCCAACTTTTTTCTTTTTGAGATGGAGTCTTGCTCTGTCACCCAGGCTGGACTGCAGTGGTGTGATCTCAGCTCACTGCAACCTCTGCCTCCCAAGTTCAAGCGATTCTCCTGCCTCAGCCTCCGAAGTAGCTGGGATTACAGGCGTACACCACCATGCCCAGCTAATTTTTGTATTTTTAGTAAAGACAGGGTTTCACCATGTTGGCCAGGCTGGTCTCAAACTCCTGACCTCAAAAGAATCCACCCGCCTTGGCCTCCCAAAGTGCTGGGATTACAGGCGTGAGCCACCACACCCAGCCCAACTTTTTTCTCTTGAAGCCTATTTGCCTGGTGGGTGGGAGAAAAGGTTGTCTCAGGTTCCAGTAGGATTCTGATATCAGCAGCAGGGATACTAGGGTGTTAGTTCCATTTAAGGCTTGAATGTCTCAGGGCCTAAAGACACCCTCTTAAACTTTAAGAGTGCCATTCTGGGCCAGGCGCAGTGGCTCACACCTGTAATCCCAGCACTTTGGGAGGCCAAGGCAGGCAGATCACCTGAGGTTGGAAGTTCAAGACCATCCTGACCAACATGGAGAAACCCTGTCTGTTCTAAAAATACCAAATTAGCTGGGTGTGATGGTACATGCCTGTAATCCCAGCTACTCAGGAGGCTGAGGCAGGAGAATCACTTGAATCTGGGAGGCGGAGGTTGCGTTGAGCCAAAATCGTGCCACTGCACTCCAGCCTGGGCAACAAGAGCGAAATTCCATCTCAAAAAAAAAAAAAAAAAAAAAAGAGTGCCATTCTGGCCTGGGAGCAGCTTCCCCCTTTGCCTCTCTCTATTCTAAACACCATCCCACCCCTCAGCCAACTCCATCAAGGTGGAGATGTACAGCGATGAGGAGTCAAGCAGACTGCTGGGGCCAGATGAGCGGCTCCTGGAAAAGGACGACAGCGTGATTGTGGAAGATTCATTGTCTGAGCCCCTGGGCTACTGTGATGGGAGTGGGCCAGAGCCTCACTCCCCTGGGGGCATCCGGCTGCCCAATGGCAAGCTCAAGTGTGACGTCTGCGGCATGGTCTGTATTGGACCCAACGTGCTCATGGTGCACAAGCGCAGTCACACTGGTAAGTAAGCCAGAGGGGCTCTGGGAGGAGCTCCCAGGGTGGGGTTGAGAGGCAGGGGCAGTGCTGGGACAACAGCAGGTATGGGGCTGGAGGAGGTCATGCAGGGAGTGGGTAGCCTCAGAAAGGGAAGGGTCTCACCCAGCACATTTTCCAGCTGACAAAACGAGGCAGGGTGGGGGTGGGTACAGAATTTGAATTCCCCTCAATACCTTTAGTTTCCTGGCACTCTCCTCAACTGCTGTTATAAAGAAAAGGTGATATTTTTCTCAGTATATGAGGGAGGGGAAAGTGTAGACTCAAGAATGAGCCAATGGTCCAATAGGGGTAAGACTCCTGGGTATTCTTTGGGCCCTCCCATCTAATAATTAAAAAACAACAACAACAACAACAACAAAACAGAAAACAAAAGCCTTCTCTTCTCAGCTTCCTTGGGCCTTGGGCTCCTAGGGCAGAGTGGGCCCTGTGGGGCTCAGTTTTTGGTAACAGTCTTTTGGCCTCGTGTTCCAGGCCCCTCTCCCTGCCACACACCTCTAATCCACACCTTCCCCAGGGTAAGACCCCAGGGATCCCCAAGGGATCTTCATAAATCAGGGTTTGTGTGCATTGCACTTCTGCCCGTCAGCAATGTGTTCAGAGCACCTTCCCTTGGGCAAGGTAGGGCAGACGGTGGGGTGATAGGTTCAACCTTCAAAGTTCCTCACATGCAGTCCTCTGGGATTTGTTCTTTCACTTGAAGGTGAAAGGCCCTTCCATTGCAACCAGTGTGGTGCCTCCTTCACCCAGAAGGGGAACCTGCTGCGCCACATCAAGCTGCACTCTGGGGAGAAGCCCTTTAAATGTCCCTTCTGCAACTATGCCTGCCGCCGGCGTGATGCACTCACTGGTCACCTCCGCACACACTCAGGTCAGTGTCTGTCCAGTGGGAGGAGGGAATGAGGCTTCAACACACCCAGTATGTAGAGCTCGGTGACTTCTCTTGTATTTGGGGAGTTCCAATGTCTGTCATTGAGGAGGGGGGAGCATTTACAGAGCAGATAGGGCCCCCTGCCTCTCTCACCCATCCTCTGGGCAGCAAGGCCTCATGGGAAATTTGGGAGACACCTTGATGGGGTATTTTACATCCACCAGATGGATGTAAAATCCATCTACTTGGAGCAAAAGGAATAGGGGCAATGTTCTTGGCTGTTAATGGTCACCCTTGGCCAGGCGCGGTGGCTCACGCCTGTAATCCCAGCACTTTGGGAGGCCAAGATGGGCGGATCACGAGGTCAGGAGATCGAGACCATCCTGGCCAACATGGTGAAACCCTGTCTCTACTAAAAATACAAAAAAAAAAAAAAAAAATTAGCCGGGCATGGTGGCAGGCACCTGTAGTCCCAGCTACTTGGGAGGCTGAGGCTGGAGAATGGCGTAAACCCGGGAGGCGGAGCTTGCAGTGAGCTGAGATCGCGCCATTGCACTCTAGCCTGGGCGACTGAGCGACACTCAGTCTCAAAAAAAAAAAAAGTCACCCTTCCCTGACTTTTGTTTGTTTTTTGTTTTTTCAAGACGGTGTCTCACACTGTTGCCCAGGTTGAAGTGTAGTGGCGCAATTTTGGCTCCCTGCAGTCTTGATCTCCTGAGCTCAAGCCATCCTCCCACCTCAGCTTCCTGAGTAGCTGGAAGGATGCTGCCACACCCAGCTAATTTTTCTATTTTTTTGTAGAGACAGGATCTCCCTATGCTGCCCAGGCTTGTCTTGAACTCTTGATCTCAAGCAATCGGCCCACCTCAGCCTCCTAAAGTACTGGGATTACAGGCGTGGTGTCAGCCACTGTGCCTGGGCTTTCCTGACTTTTATATTTTAGATTGTTGATGCCACAATCCATGCCCTATTACCCCCAACATCTAAGCCCCTGGGAGATCCCTCCTCTCACTCCCATCTGCCCCAGGCCCCACACCTGTCATCATCTTCACCCTCCTTCCTCCCACACCACCAGAGGTCTTGAGCAACCAGTCTGTCCTCTCCTTTACTTCCTTCTGGCTCCTGGAAATATCCATAGCCCTCTCAAATTGCAAAAAAGGGAGCCTAGGACTTCCAAATAGGAAAAGAGTATCCTATTTCTGTTCCCTATCCCAAGAGGTTGTCACCTTCCCAGAGGCAAGAGAAAGTCCAGAGGGTACCTAGAGATCAATGTTTGGAACAGTGCTGGGAAACTGGATTAACAAGGTTTTCTAGCCCAGTCAAGACTGTTTGAATCAGTATCTGTCTGAATCAGCTGGACAGATAGCACTTTTTAGGCATTTTACTAAGCTTTAGGCTTTTGGCTTGGACTTGGGAAGAGGCCAGGAGCTGAGCTGGCAGGAAGGAGGGAGCTCAAGATTGGGAAAAGGCAGGAAGAAAGGAAGGGGGAAAGAATTAGTAGGGTCTGTCCTTGGAAACTTTCCTGGCTATTTTTCTCTTCTTAAACTCTCCTGAGCCAGGATTTAAAGGGACAGAGCAATCATTTCATCACCCTCTACTTTCTCCATCCACTTACCTTGTTCCAGGTTCTCCCACCTTGTAATTGGGACCTCTTTATCTCTATGTATGTGGAGAAACAGGGAGAAAGATCATCGTTGATACATGCTTTATATCTACAGAGCATTTCACTTGTGTTTCTCCATGTGATCCTCATAACAATTCCAAGGTAGATGTGATTATCCCCATTTTGTTGACAAGGAAAATGAAGCTGTTGGGGGGAAAAATGAGTTGCGGGTCACATAGCTATTCTTCAGCCTAGCTGGAACCCCATCAAGGTCCAGTGCGAGAAATACATACTCCTTTTCCTCAGAAAAGGGGCTGCTCCCCCTGCTGGTTTGGAACAAGGATGGCTTGGCCCCTAGAATTCTTACCAACTACACAGTGAGGTGAACTGGGTAGATTTTGGATGTTGATCTGTAGATTATTAACAACAGAAGCAGACACAGATATACTGTCAGGTCCCATCGCTGTGAAGTGCTTTCTGTTGCAACCCCTATTATAAGAAAAAAGAGACTGGATGCATGTTCTCACTCATGTGGGAGCTAAAAAAGTTGATCTCATAGAAGCACGGAGTAGGCTGGATGCAGTGGCTCACGTCTATCATCCCAGCACTTTGGGAAGTCAAGGCGGGTGGATCACTTGAGCCCAGGAGTTTGAGACCAGCCAGAGCAACATAGTGAGACTTCGTCTCTACTACAAAAAAGAACAAAAACAAAAACAAAAACAAAAACCAGGTGTGGTGGCACACACCTGTAGTCCCAGCTACTCAGGAGGCTGAGACAGGGAGGATCACTTGAACCTGGGAGGTCAAGACTTCAGTGTCCTGTGATCATGTCATTGCACTCCAGTCTGGGTGACAGAGTGAGACCCCATCTTGGGGAAAAAAAAAAAAGCCAGGCACGGTGGCTCATGCCTGTAATCCCAGCACTTTGGGAGGCCAAGGCGGGCAGATCACCTGAGGTCAGGAGTTCAAGACCAGCCTGACCAACATGGAGAAACCCTGTTTCTACTAAAAATACAAAATTAGCCAGGCGTGGTGGCGCATGCCTGTAATCCCTGCTACTCAGGAGGCTGAGACAGGAGAATTGCTTGAGCCCAGGAGGCAGAGGTTGCGGTAAGCCAAGGTCGCGCCATTGCACTCCAGCCTGGGCAACAAGGGTGAAACTCCGTCTCAAAAAAAAAAAAAAAAAAGTAGACAGTAGAACAGTGGTTACCAGAGGCTGACTGAGAAGGGTTGGGAGTAGGTGGATAGCGAGAGGCTGGTTAATGGGTACAAGATTACAGTTAGATGGGAGGAATAAGTTGTAGTGTTCCACAGCATAGTAGAATGACTGTAGTTAACAATAATTTATTGTATATTTCAAAATCGCTAGAAGAGATTATTTTGAATGTTCCCAATACAAAGAAATGATAAATGTTTGCTGGGCGCGGTGGCTCACGCCTGTCATCCTAGCCTTTGGGAGGCTGAGGCAGACAGATCATGAGGTCAGGAGATCGAGACCATCCTGGCTAACACGGTGAAACCCGTCTCTACTAAAAATACAAAAAATTAGCTGGGCATGGTGGTGGGCGCCTGTAGTCCCAGCTACTGTGAGGCTGAGGCAGGAGAATCTCTTGAACCCAGGAGGTAGAGGTTGCAGTGAGCTGAGATCGTGCCACTGCACTCCAGCCTAGGCAACAGACTAAGACTCTGTCTCCAAAAAAAAGAAGAAAAAAAGATAAATGTTTGAGGTGACAGATATGCCAGTTACCCCAACTTGATCATTACATGTCGTATACATGTATGAAAATATCATATGTATCTCATAAACATGTATAATTATTATGTATCAATTATCAATTAAAATTTGAAAAAAAAGAAAGCGGTTGGAGGATCATTCCTCTCCCAGATGTTAAACTGTTTCCCCAAGGGTCTTTGGGTGGATAGGGACCATGGTGTTCATTTCATCCCTAAAATACAAGAGTTTACAGAGCCTGAGTAAAATCCAGTAGATTGATTTAGTCAAGGCCCAGCTTTGGCATGGCAAGGTTAGGGGTGAATAGTAATTACCAGCTTCCTAGAGATACCTTCTCCTGTCTCCCTGCTCAATAGCAGCAAGATACATCAAATATACAATACGTTGTTTCTCTCCACTTTTTTCTCTCCTCTCACAAATATCTCTTAAGAGTTATCTTTAAATGAAGTACCACTCTGTTTTCCAATTTTTTTTCTTTGGTAGAAACAAGATCTTTATAACCTGTTCCTTATTACAAGCACATAAACAAACAAACCCAAATTTGGTGTTCTCTTTTTTTTACTCTTCTTTATTTTCTTCTCTGTTCTTTTATTCTTTTTCTCTTTTCAGAATTACTCTATCAGTGATGGGCTTTCTAGACCTCTCTTGGTATCTCAGCGTAGAGAGACAGAGAGACAAAATAATCAGTAAACCAGGCTAGGGCTGGAGGTCAAAATACAAGTAAAGGTCAATGAAAACTGCCCCCTCCCCACATTGGCAGATCTAAGGGCTCTCATTTCTGTCATGCCAGCCCACCAGTTTCCCCCAAACCAAAGCAGATAGTTCATAAAAAGCAAAAAATCCCCTTGTCTGATAAACAGCACTTACATCCGCCTGCCAAATGGAAAGGTTAAACCACAGTCTGGGCCCCAGACTCTGAGATCCTGCAGTGGGGCCTGCCTGTCTGCTAGGGATGATCCCCTACAAAGTCCCTGGGTCCTCACTTCCTTTGAGCAACAATTTGGCCATCTTGAACAAACCCACCACCAGTCTCCCTTGTCCCCATAACTGCACATTATCCTTCATCATCAAATATTGTTCATCTGTCTGCAGTTGCAGTTGAAGTTGGGAAATGAAAGACAAGTAGAAGAACTCAATTTAGCAACATCCTTTCCTTCCCATGCCAGTGTATGCTCTTGGCTGAATCTGCAGAGCCAGGGCACAGCGAGAAATAGCTCTGATGCCATCTTTCCACTCTCCTCCACAGTCTCCTCTCCCACAGTGGGCAAGCCCTACAAGTGTAACTACTGTGGCCGGAGCTACAAACAGCAGAGTACCCTGGAGGAGCACAAGGAGCGGTGCCATAACTACCTACAGAGTCTCAGCACTGAAGCCCAAGCTTTGGCTGGCCAACCAGGTAGGGCTATTGATGTACTACTGGGGAGTTAAAAGGGGATGGTGAGAGGGAGTGCTAGACAAGGGTGACTCCAGTATCTCCCGCACTGAGGGATGAAGTCTGTGGAACGGGGGATGATTACCCCAGTAAATCTGCCAAACACCCCATTCTAGGTACCCCAGTTGGTGGAGAGCCTTGTCTGTGGTGGGTGCTTTAGGGAGATCGACAGGTAGGGGAAGTTTGGGTCTATATCCTTGGCCTAACGGGAGAGAGAGAACACAAGAAGTATAAAACCAAGGGCCAGATGTGTATGATTGTCCCCAAATGATCTGAAATTTTCTTGGAGTGAGCTTTAGGTAGGGTAAACAGAGCCCAGTTTCCCAGGCATCTGGTATGTCCTTCCTTGGCTACTGACCTGCTGGTTTTCTCCAGGCAAAGGCTGTGGGGCCAATGCTACCCCTACTCAACTGCTACTACTGTCTCCACCTTCTTCCCACTAGGTGACGAAATACGTGACCTGGAGATGGTGCCAGACTCCATGCTGCACTCATCCTCTGAGCGGCCAACTTTCATCGATCGTCTGGCCAATAGCCTCACCAAACGCAAGCGTTCCACACCCCAGAAGTTTGTAGGTAAGAATCCAGTTGGAAAGACGTATCAGCTTTAAGCCACAGCTCAAATAAATCTGAGCTGTGTGGTCTGGAGATTTGGTTTGGGGAAAGAAAGCAGTCTGGTGGGCTGGGTGCAGTGGCTCACGTCTGTAATCCCAGCACTTTGGGAGGCCAAGGTGGGCAGATCAAGAGGTCAGGAGATCAAGACCATCCCGGTTAACACAGTGACACCCCCTCTCTACTAAAAATACAAAAAATTAGCCGGGCGTGGTGGCGGGCGCCTGTAGTCCCAGCTACTCGGGAGGCTGAGGCAGGAGAATGGTGTGAACCCGGGAGGCGGAGCTTGCAGTGAGCCGAGATCGCGCCACTGCACTCCATCCATCCTGGGCAACAGAGCAAGACTCCGTCTCAAAAGAAAAAAGAAAAAAGGAAAGAAAGAAAGCAGGCTGGTGGCCTCTGATACTGAAAATCTATCCTCAGGACAGGAGGAAAGTAAAGAGGGAGGATGTACTCAAAGAGAGTGGAGAAGGGTTGGCACTGAAGACTCTCGTGGTGGTTGTAAGGGACAGGGTCGAGGCATCGGGCTGTCTCAGTTTTTTGTTTGTTTGTTTGTTTTTGAGATGGAGTCTTGCTCTGTCGCCCAGGCTAGAATGCAGTGGCACGATCTCGGCTCACTGCAACCTCTGTTTCCCAGGTTCACGCCATTCTCCTGCCTCAGCCTCCCGAGTAGCTGGGACTACAGACGCCTGCCACCATGCCCGGCTAATTTTTTTTTGTATTTTTAGTAGAGACGGGGTTTCACCGTGTTAGCCAGGATGGTCTTAATCTCCTGACCTCATGATCTGCCCGCCTCAGCCTCCCAAAGTGCTGGGATTACAGGCGTGAGCCACCGCGCCCGGCCCGGGCTATCTCAGTTTTTTAAGAATAACAAGAACTTCAGTCTGTGTGGGCCCTTAGAGAGTCAGAGAGAGGAAATAAGTATGTGGTTCCCCCTATCCCCAGCACTAGTCATTAGCTCTCTAAGGACCTGGAGCTTTATGGAGAGTAATAAAATGAAGTATTAAAAATCAATGGGCTGGGATTGAGTCCTTCTCTAAGATTATAGCCTAGAGTCAGGGAGCAGTCCCACAAAGGACCTGACCCTGCGAAAGTAAATGCCACGTAGTAAATAATGTTACACCCAGCCCCACAGGTAAGAAAACAAAGAAGTAATCCTGAGGAGAGTGTAGGAATTCTCCAAACCCAGCCCTGCTGAGTTCCTCTTCTCCACAGGCGAAAAGCAGATGCGCTTCAGCCTCTCAGACCTCCCCTATGATGTGAACTCGGGTGGCTATGAAAAGGATGTGGAGTTGGTGGCACACCACAGCCTAGAGCCTGGCTTTGGAAGTTCCCTGGCCTTTGTGGGTGCAGAGCATCTGCGTCCCCTCCGCCTTCCACCCACCAATTGCATCTCAGAACTCACGCCTGTCATCAGCTCTGTCTACACCCAGATGCAGCCCCTCCCTGGTCGACTGGAGCTTCCAGGATCCCGAGAAGCAGGTGAGGGACCTGAGGACCTGGCTGATGGAGGTCCCCTCCTCTACCGGCCCCGAGGCCCCCTGACTGACCCTGGGGCATCCCCCAGCAATGGCTGCCAGGACTCCACAGACACAGAAAGCAACCACGAAGATCGGGTTGCGGGGGTGGTATCCCTCCCTCAGGGTCCACCACCCCAGCCACCTCCCACCATTGTGGTGGGCCGGCACAGTCCTGCCTATGCCAAAGAGGACCCCAAGCCACAGGAGGGGTTATTGCGGGGCACCCCAGGCCCCTCCAAGGAAGTGCTTCGGGTGGTGGGCGAGAGTGGTGAGCCTGTGAAGGCCTTCAAGTGTGAGCACTGCCGTATCCTCTTCCTGGACCACGTCATGTTCACTATCCACATGGGCTGCCATGGCTTCAGAGACCCTTTTGAGTGCAACATCTGTGGTTATCACAGCCAGGACCGGTACGAATTCTCTTCCCACATTGTCCGGGGGGAGCATAAGGTGGGCTAGCAACCTCTCCCTCTCTCCTCAGTCCACCACTCCACTGTCCTGACTACAGGCATTGATCCCTGTCCCCACCATTTCCCAAGGAGTTTTGCTTTGTAGCCCTCACTACTGGCCACCTGACCTCACACCTGACCCTGACCCCTCCTCACCTATTCTCTTCCTCTATCCTGACCAATTTAAGCATTGTGATGAAACAGATCTTTTGCTTATGTTTTTCCTTTTTATCTTCTCTCATCCCAGCATACTGAGTTATTTATTAATTAGTTGATTTATTTTTGCCTTTTTAAATTTTAACTTATATCAGTCACTTGCCACTCCCCCACCCTCCTGTCCACAACTCCTTTCCACTTTAGGCCAATTTTTCTCTCTTAGATCTTCCAGCAGCCCCAGGGGTAGGAAGCTCCTCTTAGTACTAAGAGACTTCAAGCTTCTTGCTTTAAGTCCTCACCCTTTACATTATCTAATTCTTCAGTTTTGATGCTGATACCTGCCCCCGGCCCTACCTTAGCTCTGTGGCATTATATCTCCTCTCTGGGACTCTTCAACCTGGTACTCCATACCTCTTGTGCCCTCTCACTTTAGGCAGCTTGCACTATTCTTGAATGAATGAAGAATTATTTCCTCATTTGGAAGTAGGAGGGACTGAAGAAATTCTCCCCAGGCACTGTGGGACTGAGAGTCCTATACCCCTAGTAATAGGTCATATTCCCCTAGTAATATGAGTTCTCAAAGCCTACATTCAGGATCTCCCTCTAGGATGTGATAGATCTGGTCCCTCTCCTTGAACTACCCCTCCACACGCTCTAGTCCCTTCAACCTACCGGTCTATTAAGTGGTGGCTTTTCTCTCCTTGGAGTGCCCCAATTTTATATTCTCAGGGGCCAAGGCTAGGTCTGCAACCCTCTGTCTCTGACACATTGGGAGCCACAGGTGCCTAATTGGGAACCAGGGCATGAGAAAGGAGTGGGTCAAATTTCTTCTCTTTCTCCTCCACCTCTCAAACTTCTTCACTATAGTGACCTTCCTAGGCTCTCAGGGGCTCCTTCAGTCCCCATCCTATGAGAAACTAGTGGGTTGCTGCCTGATGACAAGGGGTTGTTTCAGCCCCTCAGTCATGCTGCCTTCTGCTGCTCCCTCCCAGCAGGATTCACCCTCTCATTCCCGGGCTCCTGGGCCCTGTTCTTAGGATCAGTGGCAGGGAGAAACGGGTATCTCTTTTCTCTCTTCTAATTTTCAGTATAACCAAAAATTATCCCAGCATGAGCACGGGCACGTGCCCTTCACCCCATTCCACCCTTGTTCCAGCAAGACTGGGATGGGTACAACTGAACTGGGGTCATCCTTTACTACCCCCTTCTACACTCAGCTCCCAGACACAGGGTAGGAGGGGGGACTGCTGGCTACTGCAGAGACCCCTGGCTATTTGAGTAACCTAGGATTAGTGAGAAGGGGCAGAAGGAGATACAACTCCACTGCAAGTGGAGGTTTCTTTCTACAAGAGTTTTCTGCCCAAGGCCACAGCCATCCCACTCTCTGCTTCCTTGAGATTCAAACCAAAGGCTGTTTTTCTATGTTTAAAGAAAAAAAAAAGTAAAAACCAAACACAACACCTCACAAGTTGTAACTCTTGGTCCTTCTCTCTCTCCTTTTCTCTTCCCTTCCTTCCCCTTCCATCTTTCTTTCCACATGTCCTTTCCTTATTGGCTCTTTTACCTCCTACTTTTCTCACTCCCTATCAGGGATATTTTGGGGGGGGATGGTAAAGGGTGGGCTAAGGAACAGACCCTGGGATTAGGGCCTTAAGGGCTCTGAGAGGAGTCTACCTTGCCTTCTTATGGGAAGGGAGACCCTAAAAAACTTTCTCCTCTTTGTCCTCCTTTTCCTCCCCCACTCTGAGGTTTCCCCAAGAGAACCAGATTGGCAGGGAGAAGCATTGTGGGGCAATTGTTCCTCCTTGACAATGTAGCAATAAATAGATGCTGCCAAGGGCAGAAAATGGGGAGGTTAGCTCAGAGCAGAGTAGTCTCTAGAGAAAGGAAGAATCCTCAGCGGCACCCTGGGGTGCTATCTCCTTTTTAGAATGTCAGCAGAGCTGAGATTAATATCTGGGCTTTTCCTGAACTATTCTGGTTATTGAGCCCTTCCTGTTAGACCTACCCCCTCCCACCTCTTCTGTGTCTGCTGTGTATTTGGTGACACTTCATAAGGACTAGTCCCTTCTGGGGTATCAGAGCCTTAGGGTGCCCCCATCCCCTTCCCCAGTCAACTGTGGCACCTGTAACCTCCCGGAACATGAAGGACTATGCTCTGAGGCTATACTCTGTGCCCATGAGAGCAGAGACTGGAAGGGCAAGACCAGGTGCTAAGGAGGGGAGAGGGGGCATCCTGTCTCTCTCCAGACCATCACTGCACTTTAACCAGGGTCTTAGGTACAAAATCCTACTTTTCAGAGCCTTCCAGCTCTGGAACCTCAAACATCCTCATACTCTCTCCCAGCTCCTTTTGCATAAAAAAAAAAGTAAAGAAAAAGAAAAAAAAATACGCACACACTGAAACCCACATGGAGAAAAGAGGTGTTTCCTTTTATATTGCTATTCAAAATCAATACCACCAACAAAATATTTCTAAGTAGACACTTTTCCAGACCTTTGTTTTTTTGTGTCAGTGTCCAAGCTGCAGATAGGATTTTGTAATACTTCTGGCAGCTTCTTTCCTTGTGTACATAATATATATATATACATATATATATATATTTTTAATCAGAAGTTATGAAGAACAAAAAGAAAAAATAAACACAGAAGCAAGTGCAATACCACCTCTCTTCTCCCTCTCTCCTAGGGTTTCCTTTGTAGCCTATGTTTGGTGTCTCTTTTGACCTTTACCCCTTCACCTCCTCCTCTCTTCTTCTGATTCCCCTCCCCGCCTTTTTTAAAGAGTTTTTCTCCTTTCTCAAGGGGAGTTAAACTAGCTTTTGAGACTTATTGCAAAGCATTTTGTATATGTAATATATTGTAAGTAAATATTTGTGTAACGGAGATATACTACTGTAAGTTTTGTACTGTACTGGCTGAAAGTCTGTTATAAATAAACATGAGTAATTTAACACCTCTGGTTGTTTTTGCAGACTTCCTTTGCCTTGCTTTTCTACTAAGAGGGAGGGGTCCTCCTTGCAGTATGTTATACCAACTACTGAACAGTTTAGGAGGTAAACAAAAACGAAGAATTTTCAGCCTAGACTGGGAAATGGAGGAGATTTTCCTACCAGGAAGGAGTGCCTTCAGGATAGGAGAGAAAGTCTGACTTGCCTGTCTACCCAAAGTAGAAATTAATCAAACATTTGTTGAGTACCTACTGTGCACAAAACACATTCTATGCCCAGGGTGAAATAATGCGAATGATGACAATCATAGGGTCTACCACTGCTTGAGCATCTCATAAATGCTAAGTACTCATTGAATTGTAGAAACACCTACAAAAGGATGATCACAATTATTGGTGAAAAAATAAAAGCCCAAGAGAGAATAAATACCTTATCCAAGGCTCATCAGCCAGTAAGTGACAGAACCAGAATTTGAACCCAGGGGTGTGTGATCCAAAGCATGTGCTCATCCCTTTATGCCAGGGAATGCAGCCAGTGAAACCCCTAAGCTAGAAAAATCCAAAGCAGGAACATAAATTTGTTTCTGTCTTAAATAGTAACTATTTTCTGTTCTCTTCACTCTGAACTTTTTTATGTTCTCTTCCATCTACCTCATTGCTATTCCATATAGTAATGTCTGCCTTCTGTTTTCCATGAGATTACAGTGAAGTGAAAATTAGAGACACTCCTATCTAGAGTCTATTATTTTCCATGTCCCACTGAAACTGGCAAATTCAAAGTCAAAACAGACAGGAAAGCTGGAAGTGGTGGAGGACACCTGTCCTCCCAGCTACTTGGAGGATCACTTGAGCCTAGGAGTTTGAGAACAGCCTCAGCAACACAGGGCAACACCATCTCTACAAGAAATTTTAAAATTAGCTAGGCATGGTGGTGCATGCCTGTAGTCCCAGCTACTCGGAAAGCTGAGACGGCAGGATCACTTGAGCCCAGGAGGTCAAGCCTGCACTGAACTGTGATCATGCCACTGCAGCCTCCAGACCCATCTTAAAAAAGAAAAAAAAGGGCTGGGCACAGTGGCTCATGCCTGTAATCCTGGCACTCTGGGAGGCTGAGGCAGGCGGATCACGAGGTCAGGAGATCAAGACCATGTGGCCAACATGGTGAAACTCCGTCTCTACTAAAATACAGAAAATTAGCCAGGCATGGTGGTACGTGCCTGTAGTGCCAGCTACTTGGGAGGCTGAGGCAGAAGAATCGCTTGAACCCAGGAGGCGGAGGTTGCAGTGAGCCAAGATCGCACCACTGCACTCCAGCCTAGGCAACAGAGCAAGACTCCATCTCAAAAAAAAAAAAAAGTCTGGGCACAGTGGCTCACGCCTGTAATCCTAGCACTTTGGGAGGCCGAGTCGGGTGGATATCCTGAGCTCAGGAGTTCGAGACCAGCCTGGGCAACATGGCGAAACCGTATCTTTACTAAAAATACAAAAATTAGCTGGGGCCGGGTGCAGTGGCTCACACCTATAATCCCAGCACTTTGGGAGGCTGAGGCAGATGGATCACGAGGTCAAGAGATCGGGACTGTCCCAGCCAACATGGTGAAACCCTGTCTCTACTAAAAATACAAAAATTAGCTGGGCATGGTGGCGCCCACCTGTAGTCCCACCTACTCGGGAGGCTGAGGCAGAAGAATCGCTTGAACCCGGGAGGCAGAGGTTGCTGTGAGCTGAGATGGCACCACTGTACTCCAGCCTGGGTGACAGAGCAAGAGTCTGTCTCAAAAATAAAAATAAAAAAAGAAAGGAAAAGAAAAAAGAAAGTAAGAAAACAGATTTTAGCCCCAAGAAGTGGGTTAAAGGTTAAAAGAAACCATGATGGGTTGCTGGAGGGAAGGTGAATCTGGTGTGTTCAAACTCTAGAGTGAGTCATAAATGAACAATGGTTTCCATCTGTACCATCCTGGGTCTGAATGCTAGGAGGTCCCCTTGCCACCCTAGTGTCTTCAACTTTGGAGACAACTGGGTGGTTGGCTGTGGACAGCCATTCCTGCCAGGCTGAAGCTTGCTTGCTTTTTTTTTTTTTTTTTTTTTTTTGAGACAGAGTTTCGCTCTATTGCCCAGACTGTAGCACAGTAGCCCAATCTCAGCTCACTGCACCTTCTGCCTCCCGGGTGCAAGCAATTCTCCTGTCTCAGTCTCCCGAGTAGCTGGGATTACAGGTGTGCGCCACCAGGCCTAATTTTTGTATTTTTAGTAGAGGTGGGGTGTCACTATGTTGACTAGGCTGGTCTTGAACTCCTGACCTCAGGTGATCCGCCTGCCTTGGCCTCCCAAAGTGTTCGGATTACAGGCGTGAGCCACTGCACCCAGCCTAAGGCTTAAGTCTTTCCGATGGCTCTTCAGAGGTAAATGGAGCTTACACATAATCTTTCAATTAGGGGTCAGATTCACCAATGAGTGGTGAAATAATTTTCGTGGTTTTTGATCAGCATTTATTAAAATAGAGAACAGAAAGATTAAGTAAAAATAAAGAACAGAACATACCAGCACACCTATGACAAGGGTAAGTATCGTTTCATAAAGCTTGTGTTTCAGTTTTGCATGTGCATGTAATCGTGTTTGTGTGTGTACTGGGTACCAATGTAAAATGTATTCGTGCTATGGATCTGGGTGAAAAATGTTTAAGTCATTAGTCCAGGCTATTCCTCCATCCATTTGTTAGGTGACATACAGCATAGTACAGCGGAGCCAGAATACCTACTGCACCTCAGTTCTTCAATCTTTTTTTTTTTAATTGATTTATTTATTTTTGAGACAGAGTTTCGATCTTTTTACCCAGGCTAGAGTGCAGTGGCGCGATCTCGGCTCACTGGAAACTCCGCCTCCCAGGTTCAAGATTCTCCTGTCTTAGCCTCCTGAGTACCTGGGATTACAGGCGCCCACCACCAGGCCGGGCTAAATTCTTCAATCTTTAAAGTGAGGATAATAATAGTAGCTACCTATAGGCTTGCTCAAAGTTAAATGAGTTAATATTTATAAAGGCGCTTACCACAGGGCCAGGCACTGTGCCAGAGATAAAAAGATGAATGAGAAATAGCCCCAGCCTCAATGCACTTCATTGTGGGATTTTCTCCATATTGGAAGGAGGGATTCACAAAATGCTTGTTTCCTCTCAGGCCTTCCTCTTCGTAATCCTACACCTACCTAGTAGAAGGACTGTCAGAGAAATGAGCCCAGGGCGTCCCCCGGTGGCGCAGCGCCGCCTTCGGTCTAAGCACTTGGGGCAGGGGGGAAGGGGGGGAGGGGGAGCTTCTTGGCTTCGCACTACAATTCCCACCAAGCATCTCTCCCTCTCTGGCCTCTAATAACGAGTGCGCCTTGTGGTCCAGCGTCTGGCAACTTTCACGCATAGCGTCGCGTATACCGGAAAATTGCATCGTCCAGAATTGCTTCCGAGTCGGCGCGGCGCAAGGCTTGCTGGGAGACACATAACCTCGATTTTCTTCCGCCATCCGGCTAAATAGTCCCATGTGCACTTTGTTCCATGGATAAATAAACACTAGGAACGCATTTCCACCCTAGATTTCAGCAGAAATGCTGAATGTAAAGGAATATTTGAGTAAAGTGAGTTGCCGTTCTTGAAGCCCGTCTCCTAAGGATTCTCCCGGTGTGCGCGTAGGGATCTCATGCTATATAAGAGGGCCCTGCCAGGCACCGCCTCCTCTCTCCGGTCCGTGCCTCCAAGATGGTGAGTCTTCTTGCGTGGTGAGGGTGGGGGTTCGGGTGCAGACTCTGGGATTGTGGGCAAGTGAGAGCCTGGAGCACGGCTGAGGGGTGGACCGAGTGTACATTTCATTTGCTCTGGGGGTCGGCGGGATTTGCGGAGAAACAGGAGATCCGGGCGGCGCCTTCCTGGAGGCTGCCGGTGCGGCTTGTGGCCGGAAAGGGACTGAGGCTGGGTGAGTTGCGCCGTCTTCCTAACAGTTTTCCCATCCTGTCGCAGACAAAGAAAAGAAGGAACAATGGTCGTGCCAAAAAGGGCCGCGGCCACGTGCAGCCTATTCGCTGCACTAACTGTGCCCGATGCGTGCCCAAGGACAAGGCCATTAAGAAATTCGTCATTCGAAACATAGTGGAGGCCGCAGCAGTCAGGGACATTTCTGAAGCGAGCGTCTTCGATGGTAAGTGGGTCACCGGCGCGAACTGTGTGAGGATCCCAGTATCTTAAAGCCTTCGCCCAACTTCGCCCTTCTGCAGGCTCTGTTCTTTGGAGCCTCTCAGGCAATTTCCACGTATTTAAGGTTGTTACTGGTAGAAGAGAATTCTCTTGTTTGCTGTTTTGATTCTTTTCTGGGCAGAGGGTGACTTTGTGATAGAGTGCACAGCCTTTACTCTGAGGTAAAGGTTTGCCTGTTTCGGTTACGAGATTGCAAAAACTAGAAACTTGGTAAATTTGACAATTCTTGTGCTGTTGATTATTTGAGTACTTGTGAAAATATACAGGTGAGGAAGAATGTCTTCAACGTTTCGAGAATGGAGGCCGTCTAGTTTGGTGTGCAAGGATGATGTTTGGAGCAATAAGAACGTCGCTTTGTTTTTTTCCTTTTATAGAAAGAGCAAGGTTCAGGGTAGGCATTAGGGCGGGTGTAGGTGTAGAAGGAACTGGATTATTGGTTTATTGCATTTAGAATGTCATTCTGGTCCTTGCGGTGTCAAGATGAACTCACGTGGGATGTTAACTTACTTGTAAAACTGAGGGTTATACATATGTGCTCAGGTATTGGGCTGAACAGGTGCTTTGGGGGTGCTTTTATGTGCCCGACAGGCATTTAAATAGGTTTAGTTTTAATTGACGTAAACATGTAAGGTGCTCTTCATTCATGTAACAAAAAAGCAAGGTAGGTATATAATACCAGTATAACTCTATTTTCTATTCCTTAGCCTATGTGCTTCCCAAGCTGTATGTGAAGCTACATTACTGTGTGAGTTGTGCAATTCACAGCAAAGTAGTCAGGAATCGATCTCGTGAAGCCCGCAAGGACCGAACACCCCCACCCCGATTTAGACCTGCGGTGAGTATTTTAAAAGGAGAATGGAAGCCAGGGGAGTGATGGTTAAAAAAATTTCATCCTGGAGGGTCACGGTGTCCTGTACCTGTAACCTCAACACTTTGGGAGGCTGGGACAAGAAGATTGCTAGAAACCAGCAGTTCAAGACCCCATCTCTTCAAAAAATATTGAGAAGGAAGCCAAGCATGATAGTGTGAACCTATAGTCTGGCTGCTCGAGAGGCTGAGGCAGGAGGATCACTTGAGCCCAGGAGTTTGAGGTTGCAGTGAGCTATGATTATACCACTTGCGCTCCAGCCAGGGCAAAAGTGAGACCTTGTCTCTTAAAAAAAAAAAAAAAAAGTTGCTTCCTCCTGTGGTGCAGGGGGTATCAAATTAAGGTCTGTGCCTCAGGTGAAGCTGTAAGGCAGGTGAGACCCACACCTGAACATGCTTAGAGACACTGCAAAGCAGTGTTAGAATCAGAATTGGTTTTTAGGATGCAGAGTAGTGTTCTCCCTCCACCTCTATCAGCTTCCCATGCGTTTGTAGCCTGAATACATCAGTTAATGAGAGGATGGTGGTCAAGTTCTTTGGGGGAAAGGGAGTCTTGGATCCATGGGTTTTAATTTACTCTTTTGTTTCTTTGTCTTTCAGGGTGCTGCCCCACGTCCCCCACCAAAGCCCATGTAAGGAGCTGAGTTCTTAAAGACTGAAGACAGGCTATTCTCTGGAGAAAAATAAAATGGAAATTGTACTTAATATTGCATGTTAAGTGTATCTGTGCCAGATAGGGTGGGGATTTTGTGTGTTAGACCAAGTGTGAAGTGACACACATTATTTTCATGGGGAAGAAAGCTTATTCATGTAATTTAATTTTTTTTCTTTTTTTTTTTTTTTGAGACGGAGTCTTTGTCACCCAAGCTGAAGTGCAGTGGCGTGATCTCAGCTCACTGCAACCTCCGTCTCCCGGGTTCAAGTGATTCTCCTGCCTCAGCTTCTTGAGTAGCTGGGATTACAGGTGTCTGCCACCATGCCCGGTTAATTTTTGTATTTTTGGTAGAGATGGGGTTTCACTATGTTGTCCAGGCTGGTCTTGAACTTCTGACCTCAGTTAATCCACCAGCCTTGGCCTCCCAAAGTGCTGGGATTACAGGCTTGAGCCACCTGGCCTAGCTATTTATGTAAATTAAACTTTAATTGTGGTCGTATAGTTGGCCTCAATTTGCATAGCTGTGTGAAATGGAGATTAGGCATCTGAATTTTGGATTTAACCACATCAAGTTTAAGTTGGCATCCTAAAAATGGGTAAACATGAGGAGAATGAGGAAAAGCTATTAGTTGAGTGAGGAGCACATTGGGAAGTGACCTAAACTGAGGTGTTTATACCCCTGGAGGGGGAACTTGAATAGTGGATGTATGACTTGGATAGCTTCAGAGCATAAAAGGATTAATGTTCAGATGCTCATTTTCCTACCTTGGAAAAGACACTAAAGGCATTTCTAGAAACGAGACATCCCGGAAATATAAGGTAGAGAAAGGAAGGCTCTACCTTATTTTTGTCTGTATGACAATAGTTTAATTTGTCCTAGAATTCAGGAAAAAAAAATCTATTTGGGAGTAAATTGTTACTTCGCCAGGGAAAGGTAACACCTGTATAGCTTGGAGATTTTAGACACTTGGGAGTCACCTGCACCCCTGCCCCGTTTCAAGCAGTTCTGCCTCAACCTCCCAAATAGCTGGGATTACAAGCATGCACCAGCTAGTTTATTTTTTTGGTAGAGATGGGGTTTCACCATGTTGGCCAGGCTGGTCTCAAACTCCTGACCTCAAATGATCCACCTGCCTCGGCCTCCCAAAGTGCTGGGATTATAGGTGTGAGCCACTGCACCCAGCCTAAGGAACGGGTAGAGATTTTAGAATGTGGAGGTTCTGTTAATTGGAATGCACTCCCCAACAGAAATCCGAGACAAGAACTGCTGACCTGACTTGACTGTCAGTACACCAATGTTTGTACTGGAATATCTGTGGCAAACCCTGAGTGTGTAAGAGCACTGAATGTAGGCGGTAATCTACATCCTTCAGGGAGGCTCAAGACATCAGTGCCCCTTGCAACCTGATCACACCAAGGGTAAACAGGAAGTGATAGAAGAAAATTAAGAGGTCCAAGGCAAAAATGGGTACTGAATCTGAGTGATCCCAAAGTCCAGCTTGCTCAACAGAACCAGATTCAAATAGTAAATCGTGATTGTGGGTGTACTTACAGAGCTGATCCAAGATTCCTCTTGAAGTGTCTAGAGTCACAGCCTGTCACGTGGGTCCTAACTACTACCTCTTCTGTGGGTTTACAAACTCACAACATACTCTGCATTCTAAGCGCAGAGTATGTTGTTTGATTGTCTCCATGGATTCTACTTTCAAGAACCTAGCTGGTAAGAATTAGTTTTTCGTCTTAATAATCCCAAACTTTGTTGTGTTTGAGATGGAGTCTCTCTCTTACCCAGGCTGGAGTGCGGTAGCCCGATCTCGGCTCACTGCAACCTCCGCCTCCCAGGTTCAAGTGATTATCCTGCCTCAGCCTACCAGTAGCTGGGATTACAGGTGCCCGCCACCATGCCCGGCTAATTTTTGTATTTTTAGTAGAGATGGGGTTTCACCATGTTGGCCAGGCTGGTCTTGAACTCCTGATCTCAAGGGATCAGCCCGCCTCAGCCTCCCAAAGTGCTGGGATTATAGGCGTGAGCCACCGCGCCTGGCCAGGAATCTGCATTTTAATAGTGTCCCAAGTGATTCTGATGCAACTGGTCTGCAGACTATACTGCAGAGCAGATGGTGAAGGGAATGTTGCATTTGGAGGATTTTATTGATGATGAATCCTGGGTTCCAGAAAGCTGTGAAAGGGTTTCAGGAGATGGGGAAGAGTGCAAATGGGGTCAGAAAGGACTGCATGAGAACCAGAATCTGAGAGACGTGGAATGAGCTGGAGACCTGGGCTTCTGGTGGTGACTGCACGAATAGGTGCAACTGAGCCATGGTGAACATCATGCTCACAAGCCAAGTGTGCAGTGTGACTTGGAGTCCCAACTCACTATCTACAGGCCCAGGGACCCTGACTTCACAGCTGCCTCCCAAGGCTATTTTCCTAACCTTTTCTCTCTACTCTCTTAGATCAATGTTGCACTCATCATTTCTGAAATATGAGAATGTGTGGGAAAGCAGCAAGGTGAGATAGGCCCAGAAACATTGGGAGGGGTGTGGGGAGCACTAGGAGAGGAGGAGATCGATTGGGGTGGGGAAGAGGAATACAGTCTCCCTCCCACATCCCTGGACCCCAGAAAGAAGTCCTGAAGACACATCCTTTTTTCTAGTATAATGCACTATTTACCCTGATTCAGGCACTCTGAATGAAAGGTGACTTCCGGATCAGGCGCCCTGGCTCACAGCTGTAATCCCAACACTTTGGGAGGCTGAGGCGGGTGGATCACCTAAGGTCAGGAGTTTGAGACCAACCTAACCAACACGGGGAAACCCCATCTCTACTAAAAAATACAAAATTAGCCGGGCGTGATGGCACGCGCCTATAATCCCAGTTACTTGGGAAGCTGAGGCAGGAGAATAGTTTGAACCTGGAAGTGGAGGTTGCAGTGAGCCAAGATCGTGCCACTGCACTCCAGCCTGGCGAAAGTGCGAAATTCTTTCTGGAAAAAAAAAAAAAAAGAAAAAGAAAATTGGGTGACTTTCTCAGGCTACAGTTAAAGATGATGTCATGAGCAGTAAACCAGGCCTCATTGATGTTAGTACCTCGGGATGACCATAGAGGGCAGTGTCGTGCAGGAGTTAAGAGCCCAGCTTCGGAGTCTGACAGACCTAAGTTTGAATCCTTCCTTCGCTCTTTGGTAGCTTTGTGTGTAGCTTTGGGTAAGTTACTCTATCTAAACCTCCAAAAATTAATTTAAAAACACTTCACAAGAACATTTTGAGAACTAAATGAAATAATCTTTGCAAAGGACTTTGCAAAGAGCCTGCCAGATAGGCCGGGCGCGGTGGCTCACGCCTGTAATCCCAGCACTTTGGGAGTCCGAGGCGGGTGGATCACGAGGTCAGGATATCAAGACCATCCTGGCTAACATGGCGAAACCCCATCTCTACTAAAAAATACAAAAAAAAATTAGCCGGGCGTGGTGGCGGGTGCCTGTAGTCCCAGCTTCTCGGGAGGCTGAGGCAGGAGAATGGTGTGAACCCGGGAGGCGGGGCTTGCAGTGAGCCGAGATCACGCCACTGCACTCCAGCCTGGGCGACAGAGCGAGACTCCGTCTCAAAAAAAAAGAAAAAAAAGAACCTGCCAGATAATGCAACATTACAAATGGCAGTGGTTACTATTTTTGGCCCAGTCTTACTCTGTAAGTCTTAAAAAAAAATCAGTGTTTTTTTGCAGATTTATTGAGGATAATTGAAGTATAATACATTGTAGGTATTTAAAGTGTACAATTTGAAAAGTTTTGTATTTGTTTTTTTGAGACAGACTCTCACTCTGTCACCCAGGCTGTAGTGTAATGGCGCCATCTCGGCTCACTACAACCTCCGCTTCCCAAGTTCAAACAATTATACTGCCTCAGCCTCCCGAGTAGCTGGGATTACAGTCATGTGCCACGAGGCCCACTAATTTTTGTATTTTTAGTAGAGACGGGGCTTCACCATGTTGTCCAGGCTGGTCTTGAACTCCTGACCCCATGATCAGCCTGCCTCCGCCTCCCAAAGTGCTGGGATTACAGGCATGAGCCACTGCGACTGGCCGAAGTTTTGACATATACCCATGAAACCATCACCATACTCAAGATAATTAACATATAGATCACCCCAGAAGTTGCCTCTTGCTCCTTTGTAATCTCACCATCCTGCCACTCCCAGCACTGTCCCCAGGCAACCACTGACCTGCTTTCTGCAACTATAGATTAGTTTGCATTTCTAGAATTGTAGAATCGTACATAAATGGAATCCCACAGTATATATGTGTGTATACTAAAAACATATAAATTAGCCAGGCATGGTGGCAGGTGCCCATAATCCCAGCTACTTGGGAGGCTGAGGCAGGAGAACTGCCGGAACCTGGGAGGTGGAGGTTGCAGTGAGCCCAGATCGTGCCACTGCACTCCAGCCTGGTGACAGAGTGAGACTCAAAAAAAAAAAAAAAAGAAAATGAAAAAAAAAGTGCTACAAACATTTGTGTACAAAGTCTGTGTGGACATATGCTTTCTTTTCTCATATGTAAATAGAGTCATGTGTCCTCAAGAACAGGGATATGTTCTGAGAAATTCATCCTTAGGCAGTTTTGTCATATGAACATCTTAGAGTGTACTTACACAAACCTAGATGGTATAGTCTACTATACACCAAGGCCATATGGTAGAGTCTATTACTCCCAGGCTACCAACCTATGCAGCATGCTACTGTACTCAACGCTGTAGGCAATTGTAACATAATGATATTTGTGTATCTAAACATAGAAAAGATACAGTAGGCCAGGCACTGTGGCTCATGCTGGTAATCCCAACACTTTGGGAGGCTGAGGCGGGCTGATTTCTTGAGACCAGGAGTTTAAGACCAGCCTGACCAACATGGTGAAACCCCGTCTCTACTAAAAATACAGAAATTAGCCAGGCGTGGTGGCAGGTATCTGTAGTCCCAGCTACTTGTGCGGCTGAGGCAGGAGAATCGCTTTAACCCTGGAGGCGAAGGTTACAGTGAGCCAAGATCGCGCCATTGCACTCCAGCCTGGGCAACAAAGCAAGACTCCATCTTGAGAAAAAAAAGAAAGAAAGAGGGAGGGAGGGAGGGAGGAAAGAAGGAAGGAAGGAAGGAAGGAAGGAAACGAACAGTAAAACTATGGCATAAAAGATTAAAAATGGGCCGGGCTCAGTGGCTCACGCCAGTAATCCTAGCACTTTGGGAGGCCGAGGCGGGTGGATCACGAGGTCAGGAGTTCAAGACCAGCCTGGCCAACATGGTGAAATCCCATCTCTACTAAAAATACAAAAAATTAGCTGGTTGTGGTGGTGAGCGCCTGTAATCCCAGCTACTTGGGAGGCTGAGGCAGAGAATTGCTTGAACCCGGGAGGCGGAGGTTGCACTGAGCCGAGATCACGCTACAGCACTCCAGCCTGGGCAACAGAGCGAGACTCTGTCTCAAAAAATACAAATAAATGGGCCGGGCACGATGGCTCATGCCTGTAATCCCAGCACTTTGGGAGGCTGATGCGGGTGGATCACCTGAGGTCAGGAGTTCAACACCAGCCTGGCCAAGCTGGCGAAACCCTGTCTCTACAAAAAATACAAAAATTAGCTGGGTGTGGTGGTGGGCGCCTGTAATCCCAGCTACTCGGGAGGCTGAGGCAGGAGAATCACTTGAACCCGGGAAGCAGAGGTTGCAGTGAGCCGAAATCGCGCTATTGCACTCCAGCCTGGGCGACAGAGTGAGACTCTGTCTCAATAAATAAATAAATAAATAAATAAATAGGCCGGGCGCAGTGGCTTACGCCTGTAATCCCAACACTTTGGGAGGCTGAGACAGGTGAATCACGAGGTCAGGAGTTTGAGACCAGCCTGGCCAACATGGTGAAACCCCATCTCTACTAAAAATACAAAAAATTAGCTAGGCATAGTGGCAGGCGGCTGTAATCTCAGCTACTCCGGAGGCTGAGGCAGGAGAATCGCTTGAACCCAGGAGGCGGAGGTTGCAGTGAGCCGAGATCACACCACTGCACTCCAGCCCGGGCGACAGAGTGAGACTGCGTCTCAAAAAAAAAAAAAAAGATTAAAAATGGTACACCTGCATGGGGTGCTTACCATAAATGGAGTTTGCCAGACTAGATGCTGCTCTGGGTGAGTCAGTGAGTAGTGAGTGAATGTGAAGGCCTAGGATATAACTGTATACTACCATTGACTTTATAAAGACTGTACACTTAGGCTACATTAAATTTATTTATTATTTATTTATTTATTTATTTATTTTATTTTTTATTTTTGAGATGCAGTCTCGCTCTGTCGCCCAGGCTGGAGTGCAGTGGCGCGATCTCGGCTCGCTGCAACCTCCATCTCCTGGGTTCAAGCGATTCTCCTGCATCAGTCTCCTGGAGTAGCTGGGATTACAGGAGTGTGCCACCATGCCCAGCTAATTTTTGTATTTTTAGTAGAGACGGGGTTTCACCATGTTTGTCAGGCTGCTCTCAAACTCCTGACCTCGTGATCCGCCTGCCTCGGCTTCCCAAAGTGCTGGGATTACAGGCGTGAGCCACCATGCTCAGCAAATTTGTTTTAAATATTTTTTCTTCAATAATAAATTAACCTTAGCTTACTGTAACTTTTTTTTTCTTTCTTTCTTTCTTTTTTGGAGACAGGGTCTTACTCTTGTCACCCACACTTTAGTGCTGTGGCACAATCATGGGTCATTACAGCCTCTACCTCCCAGGCTTAATGGATCTTCCTTCCTTAGCCTCCTGAGTACTGGGACTACAGGCATGCTCCGTCATGCTTGGCTAATTTTCCTTTTCTTTTCTTGTTTTTTTTTGTTTTTTTTTTTTTTTTGTAGACACGCGATCTCACTCAACTAGCAGGGGAGGCTTGTCTTGAACTTCTGGGCTCAAGCAATCCTCCCACCTTGGCCTCTGAAAGTGCTGGGATTACAGGCATGAGCCACTGCCTCTGGCACCAGGTTACTATAATTATTTTACTTTATAGACTTATCAACTGTTTTACCTTTTTAACTCTTTTGTAATAACAGTTTAAAACACAAACACTTTGTACAGCTGTACAAAAATATTTCTTTCTTTATATCTTTATTCTATAAGCTTCTTTCTATTTTAAAAATTCTTGATCTTTTTACTTAAAATTTTTTTTGGCCGGGTGCAGTGGCTCACGCCTGTAATTCCAGCACTTTGGGAGGCCGAGGCAGGCAGATCACGAGGTCAAGAGATTGAGACCATCCTGGCCAACATGGTGAAACCCCGTCTCTACTAAAAATACAAAAATTAGCTGGGCGTGGTGGTGTGCGTCTATAGTCCCAGCTACTCGGGAGGCTGAGGTAGAAGAATCACTTGAACCTGGGAGGCAGAGGTTGCAGTGAGCCGAGATCCTGCCACTGCACTCCAGCCTGGCGACAGAGCAAGACTCTGTCTCAAAAAAAAAAAAAAAATTATTAAAAACTAAGACATGGGCCGGGTGCAGTGCCTCACACCTGTAATCCCAGCACTTTGGGAGACCAAGGTGGGTGGATTGCTTGAGGCCAGGAATTCGAGAGCAGCCTGGGCAACATGGTGAAACCCTGTGTCTACTAAAGTACAAAAAAATAGCCAGGCATGGTGGCACGCACCTGTCATCTCAGCTACTCGGGAGGCTGAAGCACAATAATCGCTTGAACCCAGGAGGCAGAGGTTCCAGTGAGCCAAAATGGCGCAACTGCACTCTAGCCTGGGTGACAAAGCAAAACTCTGTCTCAAAAAATAAAAAATAAAAATAAAAACTAAGACATGGCCGGGCACGGTAGCTCATGCCTATAATCCCAGCACTTTGGGAAGGCCAGGATGGGAGGACTGCTTGAGTCCAGGAGTTCAAGACCAGCCTGGGCAACATGGTGAAACCCCTGTCTCTACAAAAAAAAAAAAAAAAAAAAAAAATTAGCCAGGTATGGTAGCGTGTGCCTCTCTCGTCCCAGCTACTCGGAAGGGTAAGGTGACAGGATCGCTTGAGCCCAGAGGCAGACATTACAGTGAGCTGAGATCACACCAGTGCACTCCAGCTTGGGCAACAGAGCAAGACCTTTTCTCAAAAGAAAAGAAAAGAGGCCAGGCACGGTGGCTCACGCCTGTAATCCCAGCACTTTGGGAGGCCGAGGTGGGCAGATCACGAGGTCAGGAGATCGAGACCATCCTGGCTAACACAGTGAAACCCCCGTCTCTACTAAAAATACAAAAAAATTAGCCAGGCGTGGTGGCAGGCGCCTGTAGTCCCAGCTACTCGGGAGGCTGAGGCAGGAGAATGGCGTGAACCCGGGAGGCAGAGCTTGCAGTGAGCCGAGATTGTGCCACTGCTCTCTCGCCTGGGTGACAGAGCGAGACTCCATCTCAAAAAAAAAAAAAAAGGAAAAGAAAACTAAGACATGAACACATACATTAGCCTAGGCCTACCCAGGGACGGGATCATCAATCCACCCGCCTGGGCCTCCCACCTCCACATCTTGTCCCACTGGAAGATCTTCAGGGGCAATAACACTCACCTTTTGTGATAACATGCCTTTTTCTGGAATACCTCCTAAAGACCTGCCGGAGGCTGTTTCACAGTTAACTGGTTTCTTTTTTTTTTTTTTCTTTTTTTTTTTTGAGATGGAGTTTTGTTCTTGTTGTCCAGGCTGGAGTGCAATGGCACAATCTCAACTTGCTGCAACCTCTGTCTCCTGGCTTCAAGCGATTCTCCTGCCTTGGCCTTCCAAGTAGCTGGGACTACAGGTGTGCGCCACCATGCCCGGCTAATTTTTTGTATTTTTAGTAGAGATGGGGGTTCCACCATGTTGGCCAGGCTGGTCTTGAACTCCTGACCTCAGGTGATCCACCCACCTCGGCCTCCTAAGGTGCTGGGGTTACAGGTATGAGTCACTGTGCCTGACCAACTTGTTTCTTTTAAGCAGAAAGAGTACACTCTAAAATAACAATCAAAATAAATAGGTAAACCAGGCTGGGCGTGGTGGCTCACACCTGTAATCTCAGTACTTTGGGAAGCTGAGGCAGGTGGATCACGAGGTCAGGAGTTCAAGACCAGCCTAGCCAAGAAGTGAAACCCCGTCTCTACTAAAAATACGAAAAATTAGCCGGGCATGGTGGCAGGCACCTGTAATCCCAGCTACTCGGGAGGCTGAGGTAGAGAACTGCTTGAATCCAGGAGGCAGAGGTTGCAGTCAGCCGAGATCTCACCACTGCACTCCAGCCTGGGTGACAGATCGAGACTCCATTTCCAAAAAAATAAACAACTAACATCAGTCACTTTCTTGGGATAGTCCCTCCTATCCGGGAAGTTAACTCAGGAGACCAAACTATAAAACTAAGGCTTGTTTCATCAGCACAGGATTAGGGCTGGAGTAGTAAATTGCTCCTCTACTCTAGGGACAGTTTTATCTAGGAAAGATAATCATTTCTGTATAAACACAACACACTCTCTATGACTCTATAAACAAGATACACTTCTAGTAATCATTCTTTTTTGTTTTTGTTTCTTGGGGTTTTTTTATTGAGATGGAGTCTCACTCTTGCCAGACTGAAGAGCAGTGGCACCATCTCAGCTCACTGCAACCTCTGCCTCCTGGGTTCAAGCGATTCTTCTTGCCTTAGCCTCCTGAGTAGTTGGGATTGCAGGCATGTGCCACCATGCCCAGCTAATTTTCTAGTAATCTTTCTTTTCTTTTTTTTTTTGAGACAGAGTCTTGCTCTGTCACCAGGCCTGAGTGCAGTGGCGCGATCTTGGCTCACTGCAACCTCCGCCTCCCGGGTTCACGCCATTCTCCTGCCTCAGCCTCCTGAGTAGCTGGGATTACAGGCACCCACCACCACGCCCAGCTAATTTTTTTTTTTTTTTTTTTGGAGACAGAGTCTCACTCTGTCGCCCAGGTTGGAATGCAGTTGCGTGATCTCGGCTCACTGCAACCTCCGCCTCCCGGGTTCAAACAATCCTCTGCCTCAGCCTCTCAAGTAGCTGGGATTACAGGCATCCGCCACCACACCTGGCTAATTTTTGTATTTTTAGTAGAGAAGGGGTTTCACCATGTTGGCCAGGCTGGTCTTGAACTCCTGACCTTGTGCTCCACCTGCCTCGGCCTCCCAAAGTGCTGAGATTACAGGCGTGAAACACCGTGCCTGGCCTAATTTTTATATTTTTAATAGAGACAGGGTTTCACCATGTTGGCCAGGATGGTCTCGATCTCCTGACCTTGTGATCTGCCCACCTCGGCCTCCCAAAGTGCTGGGATTACAGGCGTCAGCCACCACGCCCGACCGTTTTCTAGTAATCTTTCTAAATTCTCCTCTTAAAAAACAATTACGGCATGTAATCCCAGCACTTTGGGAGGCCGAGGCAAGCGGATCAGGAGGTCAGGAGGTTGAGACCATCCTGGCTAACATGGTGAAACCGTCTCTACTAAACATACAAACAATTAGCCGGACATGGTGGCATACGCCTGTAGTCCCAGCTACTCAGGAGGCTGAGGCAGGAGAATCGCTTGAACCTGGAGGCGGAGGTTGCAATGAGCCAAGATCATGCCACTGCATTCCAGCCTGGGTGACAGAGCGAGACTCCGTCTAAAAAAAAAAAAAAAAAATTACACGTGCATTTGCTATGTTTGTGCATGGAATATTTCCAGAATGATTCTCAAGAAACTATTAACAGTTGTTGCCTCCAGGGAAAAGAAATGGGTGACTGGAGGACAAATGGAAGAGAGATTTCTTTTTCAGTGCTGTGGTACTAGTCCAGGCCACCATTATCTCTCACCTAGATTATATTGGGGCCTCCTACCTGGCCTTCTTGCCTCTATTCTTGTCCACCACAGTTCTTTTACCACACAGCAACAAGACTGATTGTTTTAGTTTAGTTTAGTTTCTGAGACAGAGTCTCACTCTATCACCCAGGCTGGAATGCAGTGGCGCAATCTTGGCTCACAGCAACCTCCACCTCCCAGGTTCAGCGATTCCCCTGCCTTAGTCTCCAAGTAGCTGGGATTATAGGCATGTGCCACCACGCCCAGCTGATTTTTTTTTTTTTTTTTTTTTTTTTTAGCAGAGATGGGTGTCTCACCATGTTGGCCAGGCTGGTCTTGAACTCCTGACCTCAAGTGATCCATCCGCCTCTGCCTCCCAAAGTGCTGGGATTACAGGCATGAGCCACCACACCCAGTGAAGGCTGATTATTTTAAAAAGCAAACCACTGCCAGGTACAGTGGCTCACACCTGTAATGCCAGTGCTGCAGGAGGATCCCTTAAGCCCAGGAGTCCCAGACCAGTCTGATCAACATGGTGAAACCTCGTCTCTACAAAAAAAATTTTTTTAATTAGCCAGGTGTGGTGGTGTATGACTGTAGTCTCAGCTACTGGGGAGGCTGAGGTGGGAGGATCCCTTGAGCCTGGGAGGTCGAGGCTGCAGTGAGCCAAGATAGTGCCACTGCACTCCAGTCTGGGCAACAGAGCAAGACCCTGACTCTTAAAAAAGAAAAAAAAAAAGGGCTGGGAGTGGTGCCTCACGCCTGTAATCCCAGAACTTTGGGAGGCCAAGGCGGTAGATCATGAGGTCAGGAGTTTGAGACCAGCCTGGCCAACATAGTGAAACCCCATCTCTACTAAAAATACAAAATTAGTCAGGTGTGGTGGCACATGCCTGTAGTCCCAGCTACTCAGGAGGCTGAGGCAGGAAAATCGCTTGAACCTGGGAGGCGGAGGTTGTGGTGAGCCGAGATCACACCACCGCCCTCCAGCCTGGGCAACAGAGCTAGACTCCATCTCAAAAAAAACAAAAAACAACAACAAAAAAAAAAAAAACAAAAAAAAACGGCCAGGTGCAGTGGCTTATGCCTGTAATCCAAACACTTTGGGAGGCCAAGACCAGTGCGGTGGATTATGAAGTCAAGAGATCGAGACCATCCTGGACAACATGGTGAAACCCCGTCTCTACTAAAAATACAAAAATTTGCCAGGTGTGGTGGCACTTGTCTGTAATCCCAGCTACTTAGGATGCTGAGACAAGAGAATTGCTTGAACCCAGGAGGCGGAGATTACAGTGAGCCAAGATCAAGCCACTGTACTCCAGCCTGGGCGACAGAGCAAGACTCTGTCTCAAAAAAAAAAAAAAATACAATCTCATCACTCCCCCACTGAAATTCTTAAGCTTCACTCTGTAATTAAAATGTACACTCCTTACTGTGGTATATATGCCCCTGCATGGTCTGGCCCCTCCCTTCCTCTCTAACCACCTCCTCTGCCATGGCCTCCCCATGATTCTTTCTGTTCCACCACACTGGCCTCCTTTCTGTTCCTCAGACCCTCCAAGCTCATTCTTCCTTCAGACCTTATCCCCTCACTAGTTGCTCTGCCAGGAATGCTCTTCTTTCAGGTCAACACAAAACTGGCTCCTTCTTATTTAAAGCTTAGTGCAAATGACACTGCCTCGGAGACCCCCCCATCTTGACCACTCTGTCTAAATTAACTCCTCCAGGTGAGCAGCAGTGGTCACTTTCCCAGTACCTTGTTTCCTTTTCTTCATGCCACCTACTACTGAAGTTATTTCCTGAGTTGTTCATTGGCTGTCTGCACTCTCTAGAATGTAAGCCCCTTGAAGGCAGAAACCTGTCTCTTGTTCTCCTGTGTCCTCAGTGTTTGGAGCAACACATAACACTGAATGAATGAATGCATGCATGCATGCATGTATGGGGGCGCATGGGAAGGATGCAGGTGGCAGGCAGTTGTATTTGTTTCCTCTCGGTGCTGTAACAAATTACCACAAACTCAGTTTTATTATTATTATTATTTATTTTATTTTTATTTTTTTGAGACAGAGTTTTGCTCTTTTTGCCCAGGCTGGAGTGCAATGGCGTGATCTCAGCTCACTGCAACCTCCGCCTCCCGGGTTCAAGTGATTCTCCTGCCTCAGCCTCCCAAGTAGCTGGGATTACAGGTGCACACCACCACACCCGGCTAATTTTTTGTATTTTTTTAGTAGAGACGGGTTTCACCATGTTGTCCAGGATGGTCTCGATCTCTTGACCTCGTGATCCACCCGCCTCGGCCTCCCAAAGTGCTGGGATTACAGGCGTAAGCCACCGTGCCCGGCCAGTTTTATTATCTTATAGTTCTAGAGGTCAGAATCTGAAACGGGCCTTACAGGACTACAAGGTGTTGGTGAAGATGGGTTCCTTCTGGACGCCCTAGGGGAGAATCTATTTCCTTCCCTTTTCAGCTTCTAGAGGCTGCCCGAATTCCTTGGCTGAGGTTGCAGTGAGCCAAGATCGCGCCATTGCACTCCAGCCTGGGCAACAAGTGCAAAATTCTGTCTCAAAAAAAAAAAAAAAAAAATTGGTCTGGTTGCACCAATTTTACTAGTCCCTGGATGTTTCAAAGATAAATCAGATGCAGGCCAGGTGGCTCATGCCTGTAATCCCAACACTTTGGGAGGCCGAGGCAGAGGATTACTTGAGGACAGGAGTTTGAGATCAGCCTGGGCAACATAGCAAGACCCTCTTTCTTTCTCTCTTTCTTTTTTTGAGACGGAGTCTGGCTCTGTCACCCAGGCTGGAGTGCAGTGGCACCACCTCGGCTCACTGCAAGCTCCGCCTCCCAGGTTCATGCCATTCTCCTGCTTCAGCCTCCCGAGTAGCTGGGACTACAGGCGCCCTCTGCCACGCCTGGCTAATTTTTTGTATTTTTAGTAGAGACGGGGTTTCGCCATGTTAGCCAGGATGGTCTCGATCTCCTGGCCTCGTGATCCACCCACCTCGGCCTCCCAAAGTGCTGGGATTACAGGCGTGAGCCACAGCACCTGGCCTCTTGCTTTCTTGCTTTCCTCTCTCTTTCTTTCTTCCTTCCCCCTCTCTCTTTTCTTTTCCTTTTCTTTAATTTTCCTTTTGTTTTCTTTCTTTTTTGAGACAGAGTCTCACTCTTGCCCAGGCTGAAGTGCAGTGGCACACTCTTAGTTCACTGCAACCTCCGTCTTCCAGGTTCAAGCGATTCTCTTGCCTCAGCATCCTGAGTAGCTTACAGGCACCTGCCACCACGCCCAGCTAATTTTTATATTTTTAGTAGAGACAGGGTTCACCATCTTGGCCAGGCTGGTCTCGAACTCCTGACCTTAGATGATCCGCCTGCCTTGGCCTCGACTTAGACCTTAGCATCACCAAAAACTGTACCATCTTAGAAATTTCAACCCCAAATCTCCAATAATCTCCTTTTAGCTCACTTACTCAACCATGCCACCTCAACAATTTGTGTCCTTCACGTTCACTGCAATCCATTGATCTTACCATTTCCCCAGCATCCAGCAGTCTCCACATATTTCTTCAAGAATCTTGGTTTCTTTAATGAGAAATGATAATTAGAGTTGGGCATAGTGGCTCACACCTGTAATCCCTGTGACTTGGAAGACTGAGGCAAGATGATCACTTGAGTCCAGGAGTTTGAGACCAGACTGGGGAAAAATAGTGCCCAATGGTCTCTACAAAAATAAAAAACTTGGCTGGGGGGCTGGGTGTGGTGGCTCACACCTGTAATCCCAGCAATTTGGGAGGCTGAGGAGGGTGGATCACCTGAGGTCAGGAGTTCGAGATCAACCTAGCCAACATGGTGAAACCCCATCTCTACTAAAAATACAAAAATTACCTGCGCGTGGTGACGGGTGCCTGTAATCCCAGCTACTCAGGAGGCCCAGGCAGGAGAATCACTTGAACCTGGGAGGCAGAGGTTACGGTGAGCTGAGATCATGCTGTTGCTCTGCAGCCTGGGGGACAATAGTGAAACTCTATCTCAAAAAAATAAAAAGTGAAAAAAACTTGGTTGGGTGCTGTGGCATGTACCCATAGTTCCAGCTACTTGGGAGGATGGGGCAGGAGGATTGCTGCAGTAAGCTATGATTGGGTCACTGCACTCCTGCCTGAACAACAGAGTGAGACTCAACTGTAAAAGAAAAAAAAAAGGTCATTAGAGACTACCATCTCTGCACCAGGATGCTCATTACTATTGAAGATGCTCATTACTATTGGGTTTGTCAAATTTGGGACTACAAAACTACAAAAAGTCTGTGTTTTCTTTCTTCCATCAAGAGTCATGGTTCTTATGGACACAGAAATGGGAGAATTAGAACATTCCATAATTCCTTATTTGTTTTATCCTACACAATACATTAAACAGTCTCAGAATAACTAGTAGTACTACCTTCGTCATTATGATTACTAAAAACATATTTAAACTTTTTTTGTAAATGCTATTTCCTTTCTCCTATTTTTTATGGTTATAATGTCTACATTATCAGATCATATGGCCATTACATACTATACTCTCTCTTTTACCTTCATTAGTCTCATTTCCATGAGTAACTAATATACAGTACTGACTCTCAGCCCTTCTGTTGACATCTCTCTAGTTGTCTGAAGTGCACTCTCTAGTGGATTTCTCAGGAAGGGGTCGTGGGAAAAATAATCCCTGAGTCCCTACATATTGATAACAATTTGTCTGTGCCCATTATCGTTGAAGATTAGCTTTGCTTTGGCTCACCTGTTCTTCCTTTTTATTTATTTATTTATTATTATTATGTTTTGAGATGGAGTCCCGCTCTGTCACCCAGGCTGGAGTGCAGTGGTGCAATCTTGGCTCACTGCAAGCTCCGCTTCCCGGGTTCAAGCGATTCTCCTGCCTCAGCCACCCAAGTAGCTGGGATTACAGGCACACGCCACCATGCCTGGCTATTTCATATATATATTTTTTTTTAGTAGAGATGGGATTTCACCATGTTGGCCAAGCTGGTCTCCAACTCCTGACCTCAGGCGATCCGCCCACCTCAGTCTCCCAAAATGCTGGGATTACAAGGCGTTGAGTCACCACGCCCGGCTTGTTATTCCTTAAATATTTAAAATATGTCAGCTAGGTGCGGTGGCGCATGCCTATAATCCCAGCACTTTGGGAGGCCAAGGCAGGCGAATCACTTTGACATCAGGAGTTTGAGACCAGCCTGGCCAACGTGGTGAAACCCCATCTCTACCAAAAAACAAAAACAAAAACCCACAAATACTAGCCAGGTGTGGTGGCAGTTGCCTGCAATCTTTTTCAAATTACAATATTTGTCATTTTGGACTAATGAGATCACTTAATCACTTTGGATCACTTGAGGTCAGGAGTTCAAGATCAGCCTGGCCAACATGGCGAAACCCCATCTCTACTAATAATGCATAAATTAGCCGGGTGTGGTGGTGCATGCCTGTAATCCCAGCTACTCGGGAGGCTGAGGCATGAGAATTGCTTGAATCTGGGAGGTGGAGGTTGCAGTGAGCCAAGATTGCACCACAGCACTTCAGCCTGGGCAACAGAGACTGTCTCAAAAAAAATTATTTATTTCTTCATTTATTTATTTATTTTAGAGATGAGGTCTCACTCTATTGCCCTGGCTGGAGTACAGGTGCAAGCCACAGTGCCTAGCTTCTTTCATGTCTCTCTCTTTTTTTTTTTGAGACGGAGTCTCGCTCTGAAATGCTGGAGTGCAGTGGCATCGTCTCAACTCACTGCAACCTCCACCTCCCAGGTTCAAGTGATTCTCCTGCCTCAGCCTCCCGAGTAGCTGGGACTACAGGTGCACGCCGCCATGCCTGGCTAATTTTTGTATTTTTAGTAGAGATGGGGTTTTGCCATGTTGGCCAGGCTGGTCTCAAACTGCTGTAATTCGCCTGCCTCAGACTCCCAAAGTGCTGGGATTACAGGCATGAGCCATAGCACCTGACTTTATATCACCTTCTTAATGTCTTTTAGCTCATTTTAAAATAAAATGTTATGATTTTCGTCTGTTTTGGGAGCATCTCTCTGGCATGAATCTTTTTCTGTCCTCATTATCTGTTTTCTTTTTCTTTTTTTTTTTAACCTACCTATTCTCAATTCTCTTTTCTTTTTTTTTAACTTTTTTTTTTTTTTGAGACCAAGTCTCACTCTTGTCCCCAGGCTGGAGTGTAATAGCACGATCTCGGCTCACTGCAACCTCCGTCTCCCGGGTTCAAGCCATTCTCCTGCCTCAGCCTCCCGAGTAGCTGGGATTACAGGCGCCTGCCACCATGCCTGGCTAATTTTTGTATTTTTAGTAGAGACGAGGTTTCACCATGTTGGCCAGGTTGGTCTCGAACTCCTGACGACCTCAGGTGATCCGCCCACCTCAGCTTCCCAAAGTGCTGGGATTACAGGTGTGAGCCACTGCGCCCGGCCTCAATTCTCTTTTTTCTTATAGTAACTTTGTGTGGAATTTAACACCATATTCTTCTGTTGCTCACATTTATATAAATTTAATTTTTCTGAAAGATTTCTTCAGATGGCTTTCCTATGTAGACTGAGCTCCTTCTTCTGTCTGTCGTTTTCTGGTAGTGTTCAAAAACATGATGTCTTGCTCTCTGAGGCTCTCTACCTCTACCCCACTTTTGTCCAAACCTTCTCTTTCTTTGTCTTTATTGTCCATGTCCTACTAAGTTTTTGGGATTTTTGTTTTTTTTTTTTAAGACAGTGTCTCATTCTGTCTCCCAGGCTCACTGCAGCTTTCGCCTCCCAGGTTGAAGCGATTCTCCTGCCTCAGCCTCTTGAGTAGCTGGGATTACAGGTGTTCAACATCACGCCTGGCTAATTTTTGTATTTTTTGAGAGATGGAATTTCGCCATATTGGCCAGGCTGGTTTCAAACTCCTGACCTCAAGTGATCTGCCCTCCTTGGCCTCCCAATGTATTAGGATTATAGGTGTGAGCCACTGCACCCAGCCCATGTCCTACTAAGTTGTTTTGTTTTGTTTTGTTTTGTTTTGTTTAGATGGAGTCTCGCTTAGCTGCCCGGGCTGGAGTGCAGTGGTGTGATCTTGACTCACTGCAGCCTTGAATTCCCAAGCTCAGGTGATCTTCCCACATCGGCCTCCCAAGTAGCTGGGACTACAGGCATGAGCCACTGTGCCCGGCAAGGAGGGGATTATTAACTGAGTCACTCGAAGAACAATGAGAGGACACAGAGATGTTTAGTTGGAGAAAAGAAATGTAAGGGGAGCCACACATGGTGTCATGCACCTGTAGTCCCAGCTACCCAGGAGGCTGAAGCAGAGGAAGGGGGATCCCTTGAGTCCAGGAGTTCGAGGTCAGCTTGGGCAACATAGCAAGACCCCATCTCTAAAAATTAAAAATAAAAATATTTTAAAGGCTGGGCACAGTGGCTTACACCTGTAATCCCACTACTTTGGGAGGCCAAGGCAGGCAGATCCTCTTGAGCCCAAGAGTCTGAGAACAGCCTTGGCAACATAGGGAAACCCCATCTCTACAAAACACCTAAAAATTAGCCAAGCATGGTGGTGCACACCCGTAGTCCCACCTACTCGAGAAGCTGAAGTGGGAGGATCACTTGGGCCTAGGAGGTTAAGGCTGCAGTGAGCTATGATTGTGCCACTGTACCCCAGCCTAGGTGACAGAGCAAGACCTTGTCTCAAAATAAAATAAAATAAAACAAAATTAAATTAAATTAAAAAGAAAACTAAAGGGGAAAAGAGAGACATTTTCAAAGATCTGAAGGATTGTTATATACAAGAGGGATTAACCAGAGGTTAGAATTAGCCTTGCTTGGTAGAAGTTATAGAGAAACACAACTGGTCTAAAATTTTTCTTCCTTCCTCCTTCTTTCCTTTCCAATTATTTTATTTTTGATCACATAAAACATGAAAAAAATATAAAAAGTACAAAAGAATGTATAGTAAAGTCTTGCATTCAGTTCCTCTTCCTAGAGCCAGTTTCTTGTGTATCCTTCAAGATACATTTTAAGCATATATAAACATTTTTTTATTCTTTAAAAAGAATTTAATATGCTTTTAGATAAAGAAAATATTTCTTATTCTTGTAGCAGCAGTCTTGCAATGACTGTCTCAGGCATTTCCTGTCCTGGAGCTATTCAGGGGAAATAGACAAGAAATCATCTGAGGTATATTTTTTTCTCTCTTGCAAATTATTTGTTGAAAAAACTGGATTGTACCTCCTTCCCTGTTCCAGGTGAAAAAGAAGAAAAAAAGAAAAAAAAATGGATTGTTGTCCTATAGAATTTCCTGCATTCTGGATTTTGCTGATCATGTGGCATCTTTCCCCTGTCCTATGGATTTTTTGTAAATTGGTATTGGATTGAAAGGTTTGATCAAATTCAGATTTGATTATTTTGGTAAGACTACTTCATAGACAGTGGCGAGTTTTTTTGTTTGTTTGTTTTGTTTTGTTTTTTGAGATGGAGTCTTGCTCTGTCACCCAGGCTAGAGTGCAATGGCACGATCTCGGCTCACTGCGATATCCACCTCCTGGGCTCAAGTCATTCTCCTGCCTCAGCCTCCTGAGTAGCTGGGATTACAGGCGCGCGCCACCATGCCTGGCTATTTTTTGTATTTTTAGTAGAGATGAGGTTTCACCATGTTGGCCAGGCTGGTCTCGAACTCCTGACCTCGTGATCCGCCCACCTCGGCCTCCCAAAGGGCTGGGATTACGAACGTGAATCACTGCGCCCAGCCAGTGAGTTCTTCCATCAGGAGACACATAATATCTGGTATCTCTTTTCGTGATGGTCACAACTCCGGATACTCAAAGCCTAAATCTATAAACTCATCAGAAGTGGACAAATGGTTGGCTGGTTGGGGTGGCTCACACCTGTAATCCCAGCACTTTGGGAGGCCCAGGCGGATGGATCACCTGAGGCCAGGAGTTCAAGACCAGCCTGGGAAAAAAAGTGAGACCCCCCATCTTTACAAAAAATAAAAAATTCAGCCTGTTTGTCGCAGCTACTTGGAAGGCTGAGATGGGAGGATCACTTCAGTCCGGGAGGTCTAGGCTGCAGCAAGCTGTGATTTTACAAAAATTAAAAAATATAGGCCGGGCACGGTGGGTCACGCCTGTAATCCCAGCACTTTGGGAGGCCGAGGCGGGCGGATCACCTGAGGTCGGAAGTTTGAGATCTGCCTAACTTGGAGAAACCCCGTCTCTACTAAAAACACAAAAATTAGGGTGTGATGGCGCACGCCTGTAATCCCAGCTGCTCAGGAGGCTGAGGCAGGAGAATCTCTTGAACCTGGGAGGTGGAGGTTGCAGTGAGCCGACATCACGCCAAAAAAAAAAAATGGCACAAGAAGTATGCTGAGGAAACAGGCGGATGGTGGTATTCTCTCATTACTCTCTTTTGTTTTTCTTCTATTTCTTTTATCTCTGCTTTGGTCTTTATTATTTCCTTCCTTCTACCACTTTTGAGTTTAGTTTGCTCGTCTTTTTGTAGTTTGAGATATAAAGTTGGATTATTGATTTGAGATATTTCATTTGTTTTATTTATTATTATTATTATTATTGTTGTTGAGAAGGAGTTTCGCTCTTGTTGCCCAGGCTGGAGTGCAATGGCATGATCTCAGCTCACCACAAGCTCCGCCTCCCAGGTTGAAGCTATTCTCCTGCCTCAACCTCCCGAGTAGCTGGGATTACAGACATGTGCCACCAAGCCTGGCTAATTTTTTGTTGTTGTTGTTTGTTTTTTGAGACAGAGTTTCCCTCTTGTTACCAAGTCTGGAGTGCAACGGCGTGATCTCGGCTCACCACAACCTCTGCCTCCCGGGTTCAAGCGATTCTCCTGTCTCAGCCTCCCAAGCAGCTGGGATTACAGACTTGTGCCACCAGGCCTGGCTAATTTTGTATTTTTAGTAGAGATGGGGTTTCTCCATTTTGGTCAAGCTGGTCTCGAACTCCCCACCTCAGGTGATCCGCCCGCCTTGGTCTCCCAAAGTGCTGGGATTACAGGCGGAGCCACCGCGCCTGGCCTATTTCTTCTTTTGGAAAGTTGGCATTTTCAGCTACAAATTTTCCTCTGAGCACTGCTTCTACTGCATCCAGTAAGTTTTGATATGTTGTGATTTCATTTGCATTCATCTCAAAGTATTTTCTAATATTCTTTGTGATTTCTTCTTTGACCCACTGGCTTTCAACAGATTGAAAACAGAAAACCAAAAGTTTGGTTATTTGAAAAAAAATCAATAAAATTAGCAAACACTTAGCTAAGAAAAAAGAACACAAATAATTAAAATCAGAAATAAAAATGAGGCTGGGCATGGTGGCTCACACCTGTAATCCCAGCACTTTGGGAGGCCAAGGCGGGTGGATCAGAAGGTCAAGAGATCGAGACCATCCTGGCCAACATGGTGAAACCCCGTCTCTACTAAAAATACGAAAATTAGCTGGGCGTGGTGGCACGTGCCTGTAATCTCAGCTACTCAGGAGGCTGAGGCAGGAAAATCGCTTGAACCTGGGAGGTGGAGGTTGCAGTGGGCCCGGATTACACCACTGCACTCCAGCCTGGCAACAGAGTGCGACTCCGTCTCAAAAAAAAAAAAAAAAGAAAGAAAAGAAATAAAAATGAAGCCTGGGCATGGTGGCTCACGCCTGTAATCCTAACAATATGGGAGGTGAAGGCAGGAGGATCATTTGAGCTCAGGAGTTGGAGTTCAGCGTGCACAACATAGTGAGACCTTGTCTCTATACTATAAAAATAAAAAATAGACCAGGCGCGGTGGCTCATGCCTGTAATCCCAGCACTTTGGGAGGCCAGGGCGGGCGGATTCCAGCTACTGGGGAGGCTGAGGCAGGAAAATCTCTAGAACCTGGGAGGCAGAGGTTTCGGTGAGCCATGATCACACCATTGCACCCCAGCCTGGGCAACAAGAGCGAAAATCCATCTCAAAAATAAAATAAAATAAAAAATAATAAAAATAAATAAATAAAAATGAAGACATTACTACCAACCATACAGAAATAGAAGGGACTATAGGAAAATACTATGAGTATTCAAACGAAACCCTGGTTTCAACACTCCAGTATGCCCTCACCTAGTGCCATGGGGGTGATGCTGCCACCCCAGTGACTCTGGACGGTGAAGCATCAAGCCAAAAAGGATTATTTTCTTTTCCTTTCTTTTCTTTTTATTTTTTTTGAGACAGAGTCTCACTCTGTCACCCAGGCTGGAGTGCAGTGGCACGATCTCGGCTCATTGCAAGTTCCGCCTCCCGGGTTCATGCCATTCTCCTGCCTCAGCCTCCCGAGTAGCTGGGACTAAAGGTGCCCGCCACCATGCCTGGCTGATTTTTTTGTATTTTTTTTAGTAGAGACAGGGTTTCACCGTGTTAGCCAGGATGGTCTCAATCTCCTGACCTCGTGATCCACCCATCTCGGCTTCCCAAAGTGCTGGGATTACAGGCGTGAGCCACCGCGCCCAGCCAAGAGGATTATTCTTAAAGCTTTCGATCTAATGGAGTTTGCCTTGCTCAATTTTTTTGTTTGTTTGTTTGTTTGTTTGAGACAGAGTCTCACTCTGTCACCCAGGCTGGAGTGCAGTCGCATGATCTCAGCTCACTGCAACCTCCGCCTCCTGGGTTCAAGCGATCCTCCTGCCTCAGCCTCCCGAGTAGCTGGGATTACAGGCACCCACCACCACACATGACTAATTTTTTGTATTTTTAGTAGAGATGGAGTTTCACCATCTTGGCCAGGCTGGTCTTGAACTCCTGACCTCGTGACCCACCCGCCTCGGCTTCCCAAAGTGCTGGGATTACAGGCATGAGCCACCGTGCTCGGCCTGCCTTGCTCAGTTTTTTTATTTGCATGGAACTCATCACCTTCTTCTTTCTGATTTCTACCTTTTGGAATGGGAATATCTAACTCATGGCTGTTTCACCAGTGTATTTTGGAAGCACATAGTCTGTCTGGTTTCATAGATTCACAGCTAGAGGGAAATTTTACCTCAGTATGAATCATTTCTAGTGTCTTACCCATACCTGATCTGATTTAGATATTTAGATGAGACTTTGGACTTGGAACTGATTCTGAAATGGTTTTAGCCTTTAGAGAGTGTTGGGGGGTGATAGACTGAATGTATTTTGCATGTCAGAGGTACATGAATTTGGAGGGGGCAGAGAGAAAAATGATATGGAGTAAATTGTGTTCCCCAAAATTCATATGTTGAAGTCCTAACTCCTAGTGTGACTATATTTGGAGATAGGGCCTTTAAGTGATTAATTAAGGTTAAATGGGTCATGAGTGTGGGACCCTAATCCAAGAGGACTGTTGTCTATAAGAAGAGGAAGGGACTCCAGAGCTCTCTCCATGTGTGCGCAGAGAAAAGTCCATGTAAGGACATACAGAGAAGCTGCCATCTGCAAGCTGAGGAGAGAGGTCTCACCAAAACCCAATCCTATCAGCACCTACATTTTGAACTTCCAGCCTCTAGAACTGTGAGAAAATAAACTTCTTTTGTTTAAGCCACCCAGTCTGTGATATTTTGTTACAGCAACCTGAGTAGACTAAAATACTATATATAGGAAATTCCAAAGAATTTATAAGAAAGCTATTAAAGTTAAATGAATTCAGCAAAGTTGCTGTTATGAGATCACCACATGAAGATACATCAACCTAAAAGGAAGAAGCCAAGGCAAAATTAATGGTTTTTTTGTTTTGTTTTGTTTTGTTTTGTTTTGAGACAGAGTTAGGCTTTTGTTGCCCAGGCTGGAGTGCAATGGCTTGATCGCGGCTCACCGCAACATCTGCCTCCTGGGTTCAAGCGATTCTCCTGCCTCAGACTCCTGAGTAGCTGGGATTACAAGCGTGGGCCACCATGCCCGGCTAATTTTTTTGTATTTTTAGTGGAGACGGGGTTTCTCCATGTTGGTCGGGCTTGTCTCAAACTCCCAACCTCAGGTGATCCGCCCACCTTGGCCTCCCAAAGTGCTGGGATTACAGGCGTGACCACCGCACCCACCCAAAATTAATGTTTAAGTAGAGAGTTTGTTTAGGCCAATCTTGAGGATTACAACCTAGGAGCACAGATTCAAGTTGTCCTGAATATACACGCTGATTAGCAGCAGTTACAAGTGGATTTTTTTCTTTTCAAAAAATTTTTTAGAGAGTATCTCACTGGCCGGGCGCGGTGGCTCACGCCTGTAATCCCAGCACTTTGGGAGGCCGAGGCGGGCGGATCACGAGGTCAGGAGATCAAGACCATCCTGTCTAACACAGTGAAACCCCGTCTCTACTAAAAATACAAAACAAAATTAGCCGGGCGTGGTGGCGGGCGCCTGTAGTCCCAGCTACTCAGGAGGCTGAGGCAGGAGAATGGCGTGAACCCGGGAGGCGGAGCTTGCAGTGAGCCGAGATCGTGCCACTGAACTCCAGCCTGGGCGACAGAGCAAGACGCCATCTCAAAAAAAAAAAAAAAAAAAGAGAGAGAGAGTATCTCACTATGTTGCCCAGGCTGGTTTTGAATGCCTAGCTTCAAGTGATCCTCCTGCATTGGCCTCACAAAGTGCTAGGATTACAGTCATGAGCCACCCTGCCCAGCAAGCAAGCAGTTTCAAGAGATGAATGCATAGCTCAAACGGGGGGAGTAGGACATGATTGTTGTCTTTTTTTTTTTTTTTTTTTTTTTTTTTTGAGATGGAGTCTCGCTCTGTAGCCCAGGCTGGAGTACAGTGGTGCTATCTCGGCTCACTGCGAGCTCCGCCTCCTGGGTTCAAGCAACTCACCCTGCCTCAGTCTCCTGAGTAGCTGGGATCACAGGTGCCCGCCACCACGCCTGGCTAGTTTTTTTGTATTTTTTACTAGAGACGGGATTTGATCATGTTGGCCAGGCTGGTCTTGGACTCCTGACCTCAGGTGATCTGCCCACCTCGGCCTCCCAAAGTGCTAGGATTACGCCCAGTCTATTGTCTCTTTTTTTTTTTTTTTTTTTTTTTTTGAGACGGAGTTTCACTCTGTCGCCCAGGCTGGAGTGCAGTGGCGCGATGTCGGCTCACTGCAACCTCCACCCTCCGGGTTCAAACGATTCTCCTTCCTCAGCCTCCTGAGTAGCTGGGACTACAGGCACCTGCCACCACGCCCGGCCAACTTTTTGTATTTTTAGTAGAGATGGGGTTTCACCATCTTGGCCAGGCTGGTCTTGAACTCCTGAACTCATGATCCACCCACCTTGGCCTCCCAAAGTGCTGGGATTACAGGTGTCAGCCACCGCACCTGGTCTATTGTCTCATTTTAATGTATCTCAGGGCCTCATAATTAAAAGTACTGGCATTCCTCAGATAAAAGTTATTTTCTTTTATCATTTCTCTCTCTCTCTCTTTTTTTTTTTTTTTTTTGAGACAGAGTCTTGCTCTGTTGCCCAGGCTGGTTTCAAACTGCTAAGTTCAAGCAATCCTCCCACCTCAGCCTCCCAAAGTTCTGGGATTACAGGTGTGAGCCACCATGCCCCAACCATAAACCACTTTTTGAGAAGAATCAAAGTAAAACAATAATTGTCTGTGGATGACAAAAGACTTTTGGTTTGACTATTCTAGCCATGGTTAATGACACAATTGAGAAATAATATTTCTGTAGCATATAACAATTTAACATAATAACCGTAATTATTATTGATAACATTTATTAAGACATATCAAAATTTTAGGAATTTCAGACGATTTTGAAACATATATATTAATAACATATTTGTACAAATATAACCCAAAGAAAGTTAAACACCTTCAAATTCATATGGAATTAACCAGGGATCCAGAAAAGCCAAAACAACCTTGAAAAAGAACAAAGTTGGGTAACTCACACTTCCCAATTTCAAAACTTACTACAAAGCTACAGTAATCAAAATAATGTGTAACTGGCGTATAAATAGACATATAGACCAACAAAATAGAATTGAGAGTCCAGAAATAAACCCATATGTCTATGGCCAATTAATTTTCAACAAGGGTGCCAGGACCACTCAATGGGGAAAGGATAGTCTCTTCAACAAGTGATGCTGCAACAACCGGACATCCACATGCAAGGGAAGGAAGCTGGGCCCCCATTCACACCATATATAAAATTAACTCAAAATGGACCAAAGAGTTAAATCATAAAACTTAGGAGAAAACATAGGGGTAAATCTTCATGACTTTGAATTTGGCAGTTAATTTTTTCTTTTCTTTCCCTTTTTTTTTTTTTTGTCACTCCAGCTTTCTTTCAATTGGCAGTTGATTCATTCTTTGTTTTTTCTTTGAGACAGTCTCGCTCTGTTGCCTGAGCTGGAGTACAGTGGCGCAATTTCAGCTCACCGCAACCTCCACCTCCTGGGTTCAAGCGATTCTCGTGCCTCAACCTCCTGAGTAGCTGGAACTACAGGCGCATGCCACCACACCTGGCTAATTTGGACATATTTGGTAGAGACGGGGTTTCACCATGTTGGTAAGGCTGATCTTGAACTCCTGACTTCAGGTGATCTGCCTGCCTCGGCCTCCCAAAGTGCTGGGATTACAGGCATGAGCCACCGTGCCCGGCTTCATTCTTAAATATGACACCAAAAGTATAAGCAGCAAAAGAAAAAAATAGATAAATCAGATTTCATCAAAATTAAAAACTTAGCCAGACATGATGGCATGTACCTGTAGTCTCAGCTACTCAAGAGTCTGAGACAGGAAGATCACTTGAGCCCATTAAGTTCAGGCCAGCCTGGACAAAAACAAAATTTCTTTATAAATTAAAAAGGCCAGGAGCAGTGGCTCATGCCTATAATTCCAGCACTTTAGGAGGCTGAGGCAGGAGGCTTACTTGAGCCGAGTTTGAAACCAGCCTGGGCAACACAGTGAGATACCATCTCTAAAAAAATAAAATAATAATAGTAATAATAAATACAAATTTAAAAAAAAATTAACCAGGCATGGTGGTGGGTGTCTGTAGTCCCAGCTATTCAGGAGGCTGAGATGGGGTGATCACTTGGGCACAGAAGTTTGAGGTTACAGTGAACTATGATCAGGCCACTGCACTCCAGCCTGGGCAACAAAGACCCTGTCTCAAAAGAAAAAAAGAAAACAGGTATTCAAACAAGTATAAATACTTGTGCAAAATGTTCACTGTAGCACCATTCACAATAGCCAAAAGGTGGAAACAACACAAATGTCCCTCTACGGACGAATGGATAAACAATTTGCGGTAGCCAGGTGCTTATGGCTATAATCCCAGCACTTTGTGAGGCCAAGGCAGTGGGATTGCTTGAAGCCAGGAGTTCAAGACCAGCATAGGCAGCAAAGCAAGCCCACACCTCTACCAAAAAAAAAAAGGCCGGGCGCGGTGGCTCACGGCTGTAATCCCAGCACTGTGGGAGGCTGAGGCGGGCGGATCACCAGGTCAAGAGACCGAGACTATCCTGGCCAACATGGTGAAACCCATTTCTACTAAAAATACAAAAATTAGCTGGGCGTAGTGGCACGCACCTGTAGTCCCAGCTACTCGGGAGACTGAGGCAGGAGAATTGCTTGAATCCGGGAGGTGGAGGTTGCAGTGAGCCGAAGTTGCACCACTGCACTCCAGCCTGGTGACAGAGCAAGGCTTTGTCTCAAAGAAAGAAAAAAATTAGCTGGGCATGCTGGCACGTGCCTGTAGTGCCAGATACTTGAGAGGCTAAGGCGGGAGGATCGCTTGAGCCCAGGAGTTCAAGGCTGCAGTGAGCTATGATTGCACCACTGCATTCCATCCTGGGTGACAGAGCAAGATCCCATCTTTATTAAAAAAAAAAAAAAACAATTTGTGGAATCCAGTGGAATGTTATTCAGTCATAAAAAGGAATGAAGTATTACTCATGCTACAACATAGATAAACCTTGAAAACATGCTAAGTTGAAAGAAGTCAGACATAAAAGATTACATATTGTATCATTCCATTTATGTAAATTATCCAGAATAGGTAAATCCATAGAAATAGAAAGACTGGTGTTTGTCAGAGGCTAGAAATAGGGGGAGATAGGGAGGAACTGTCTAATGGATATAGGGTTTTATTTTGGGATGACAAAAATGTTTTGGGCTGTGCAGTGGCTCATGCCTGTAATCCCAGCACTTTGAGAGGCTGAGGCGAGCAGATCACCTGAGGTCAGGAGTTTGACACTAGCCCGGCCAATATGGCGAAAACCTATCTCTACTAAAAATACAAAAATTAGCTGGGCGTGGTGGCACCACAGGCCTATGTTAACTCTCTTGCCCTCTATCATAAAACAATATGAACAGATCTGACCAGCTAAAGGTCTCTCAAAACATCACCATATTGATCTGCTACATTGATAACATCATGCAAATTGGACTGGTTGAGCAGGAAATGGCAAGTATGTCAGATGCCTTGATAAGACACTTATCCTCCAGAAGGTGGGATATTAACTAACTTTAATTCAGAGTTCTTTTCAGGATTAACTGAAGTGTTTTTGGGGTGGTGGGGGCGGGCGGAGACTGAGTCTCACTCTGTCACCCAGGCTGGAGTGCAGTGGTGCAATTTCGGCGCACTGCAACCTCCACCTCCCAGGTTCAAGTGATTCTCCTGCCTCAGCCTCCCAAGTAACTGGGATTACAGGTGTGTGCCATCACGCCCGGCTAATTTTTGTATTTTTGGTAGAGACAGGGTTCCACCATGTTGGCCAGGCTGGTCTCAAACTCCTGACCTCAAGTGATTCACTCTCCTCAGCCTCCCAAAGTCCTGGGATCACAGGACTGAGTCACCGCACCTGGCCTTCTCTTTTTTTTTTTTTTTTGATACGGGGTCTCACTTTGTCACCCAGGCTGGAGTGCATGGTGCGATCACAGCTCACTGCAGCCTCAACCTTCTGGGATCAAGCTATGCTCCCACTTAGCCTCTTGAGTAGCTGGGACCACAGGTCCCCACCACCATGCCTGGCTGCTGGTGGGGTGTCTACTCTGCAGCCCAACTTCTCCTTCTGTCCAGTCCTGCTTCTTCCTTTCTTTTCCTGCAAGTATTGATCCCAAGTGCACTCACTCATAAGCTTCCCACACTCTAGTTTCCACCTTAGAATTGGCTTCCATGGAAACTAGAGTGTGGTAAAGCTTTGTTTTACCAGGCAAAAATAACTCAAAAGTGAGGTGAGGTTTTTTTTGTTTGTTTGTTTGTTTTTTGTTTTGTTTTTTTTTTAGACGGAATCTCGCACAGTCGCCCAGGCTGGAGTGCAGTGGCACGATCTCCACTTACTGTAACCTCCGCCTCCCAAGTTCAAGTGATTCTCCTGCCTCAGCCTCCCAAGTAGCTGGGATTACAGGCACCTGCCACAATGCCTGGCTGGTTTTTTGTATTTTTAGTAAGGACAGGGCTTCATTATGTTGGCCATGCTGGTCTTGAACTCCTGACCTTGCGATCCGCCTGCCTCAGCCTCCCAAAGTCCTGTGATTAGAGGCATGAGCCACCGCGCCCAGCCTAAGATGAGATTTTAATATGTGACAAAATTCAAGGGAAAAAGTTCGGGACAAAAGAGAAAGTGTTACATAATGGTAGAATAAACAAGAAAGCAAGAAAATATAACCACTGCAAATGTACTTGCCAATATAGATTCAGAATATACAAATACCTCTTCTAAATCTTCTTGTAAACAAGAAAAAAGAAACACAATATACAAATAGTAATACTTAACTTTATTGAGTACCTTTGATGTGTCAGGCACGTGCCATAGGCTTTATATTTGTTTGTTTGTTTGTTTGTTTTTTGAGACAGAGTCTCACTCTGTCGCCCAAGCTGGAGTACAGTGATGCGATCTCAGCTCACTGCAACCTCCGCCTCCCAGGTTCAAGCTATTCTCCTGCCTCAGCCTCATGAGTAGCTGGGACTACAGGCATGTACCGCAATGTCTGGTTAATGTTTTTGTATTTTTGGTAGAGACAGAGTTTCACCGCATTAGTCAGGCTGGTTGCAAACTCCTGACCTCGAATGATCCGCCCGCCTGGGCCTCCCAAAGTGCTGGGATTACAGGCGTGAGCCACCAGGCCTGGCCTTACCTAGGATTTCTTTATTATTTTTGCATGATGTAGAGATGGGGAGTCTGGCTATGTTGGCTAAGCTGGTCTTGAACTCCTGGCCTCTGCAATCCTCCCACCTCAGTTTGCCCAAATTGTTTGGATTTCAGGCATGAACCACCATGCCTGGCCTTACCTAGGATTTCTTACTGTTCTACTGAGACTAGTGATCTGCCCACCTTGGCCTCCCAAAGTGCTGGGATTACAGGCATGAGCCACTGCACCTGGCCCAGGATGATTTCTTTTACTTTTATTTTCACAGTAAAATAATAGCCAAAGTCATCAGCTAAGAGTAAGGAAAGATAAAGGGATGCTGGAAAACTGCAGAGATTGTTCATAAATAAAGCCTCCCTTCTTTCATTTATTCAGTCAAGACAGCACCCAACAGAGGTGGCCGGTTACTTGGCAGCTTTGTCTACTGTGTATATCCGGGATGCTTAGCATGACGTGTCCCTAAGTGTTGAAGAATCCATCGCATCTTGGGATCTAGCTGAGAGGGAAGGGTTGGGGTTGGGAAAATAGCAATAGATACAGCTAGCGTTCATTGAATGCTTCTTAAAGGTTGAGCACAGTAATTCAGAGCTCCACCTGACTTTTCTCATTGAATCCAAACAACAGTCAGCCAGATGCAGTGGCTCACGCCTGTAATCCCAGCACTTTGGGAGGCTGAGGCGAGTGGATCACCTGAGGTCAGGGGTTCAAGACCAATCTGGCCAAAATGGTGAAACCCCATCTCTACTAAAAATACAAAAATTAGCCAGGCGTGGTGGCAGGCGCCTGTAATCCCAGCTACTCGGGAAGCTGAGGCAGGAGAATCACTTGAACCCAAGAGGTGGAGGTTGCAGTGAGCCAAGATCACCCCATTGCACTCCAGTCTGGGCAACAAGAGCGAAACTCCATCTCAGAAAAAAAAAAAAAAAAAAAATCCAATCAACAGTCTTATAAGTAGATACAACAGTGTATAAACAAGGAAACCAAGGAAGATTTTTCTCCTTCAGAACTCGGACCCTGAATACCAGGTTGAGCTGGAGCTGAGTGAGTAATAAAATGAAAGGCCCTTTAATGTGGGGGAGGGTAGGTAGGAGTGGAGACCCTTAAGTAGTATCAGCACTGTTGTCTGATGGGAGTGTGAATCTGAACACATGAAACTCCAGTCTCAGTAGAACAGTAAGAAATCCTAAGTAAGGCCAGGCATGGTGGTTCACATCTGAAATCCTAACAATTTGGGTAAACTGAGGTGGAAGGATTGCAGAGGCCAGGAGTTCAAGACCAGCTTGGGCAACATAGCCAGACCCCCACCCCCACCCCTGCATCTCCATATCATACAAAAATAATAAAGAAATCCTAGGTAAGGCCAGATGGTAAGGCCAGGTGCGGTGGCTCATGCCTGTAATCCCAGCACTTTGGGAGGCCGAGGTGGGTGGATTGCCCAAGGTCAGGAGTTCAAGACCAGCTTGGTCAACACAGTGAAACCCCGTCTCTACTAAAAATACAAAAATTAGCCAGGTGTTGTGGCAGGCACCTGTAATCTCAGCTACTCAGGAGGCTGAGGCAGGAGAATAGCTTGAACCCAAGAGGCAGAGGTTGCAGTGAGCCAAGATTGAGCCATTGCACTCCAGCCTGGGCACCAAAAGCAAAGCTCAGGAGAATGCCTTGAACCCAGGAGGCAGAGGTTGCAGTGATGTAGAGATGGGGAGTCTGGCTATGTTGGCTAAGCTGAGATCACGCCATTGCACTCCAGCCTGGGTGACAGAGTGAGACTCCATCTCAAAAACAAACAAACAAACAAATAAACAAAGTAGCCAGACATTTTGGTGCCCACCTGTAGACTCAGTTACTAGAGAGGCTGAAGTGGGAGAATCACCTGAGCCTGGGAAGTTGAGGCTGCTGTGAGCCATGATTGCACCACTGCACTCCAGCCTGGGTGACAGAGGGAGATCCTGTCTCAAAAAAAGGAAAAAAAGCCAGGTGTGGTGGCTCACACCTGTAATCCCAGCACTTTGGGAGGCTGAGGTGGGTGGATCACCTGAGGTCAGGAATTAGAGACTAGTCTGGCCATCACAGTGAAACCCCATCTCTACTAAAAATACAAAAAATTAGCCGGGCTTGGTGGCGCACGCCTGTAGCCCCAGCTACTTGGAAGCCTGAGGCAGGAGAATCACTTGAACTCAGTAGTGAGCTGAGATCAGGCCACTGCACTCCAGCCTGGGTGACAGAAACAGAACAAGATTCCGTGTCAAAAAAAAAAAAGCAACAGACCAGAAGGCCATGAGGTCAAACAAAACAATGTTTTGTTTTTGTTTTGAGATGGCGTCTCACTCTGTCGCCCAAGCTGGAGTGCAGTGATGCAATCTCAGCTCACTGCAACCTCCACCTCCCGGGTTCAAGCGATTCTCCTGCCTCAGTCTCCTAAGTAGCTGGGATTACAGGTGCCCACCATCATGCCCAGCTAATTTTTGTATTTTTAGTAGAGACGGTGTTTCACTATGTTGACTAGGCTGGTCTCGAACTCCTGACCTCAAGTGATCTGCCCGCCTCGGCCTCCCAAAGTGCTGGGATTACAGGCATGAGCCCAGCCGAATGTTTTGTTTTTTAAGATGGAAGATATCCCAGCACTTTGGCAGGCTGAAGCAGGTGGATCATTCCAGCTTGGGCAACAAGAGCGAAACTCTGTCTCAAAAAAAAAAAAGAAAAGAAAAAAAAAAGAGAGAAAGAAACCCTAGGTAAAAGTCTGAGCCCCACCTCCCAATCACCTGATCACCTCAACCACTGTCACCAGGTGGATGACCTTGGAGAGGTCACACACTTCTAGTTCTGTAAAATGGAGAGTTATATTGCCTAAATTATATAATTTTTATGTTAAGTGACACATTCTCTAAGGCACTAAGTTTGAGGACATACTTTGTAAATGAAATGATATATGGAAATATTTGTATATGTTAATGGTTTTGTTGTTGCTGTTGTTATTATGACTACTATACACGTGGTCTGGAGAAAGCCAACCTCCCCAAAGCAGAGATTCTCCAGTAGAGAACAGGCCCTCTAGGTTGCATATCAATAGGGAGCATGTTTAAGGAATGTTAGCCGGTAGTCTTTGCTAGGTGTGAGGGGTGAAATTTTTCTTTATCAAGGCTCAACTGTTTTCGAAGTCTTCAGGCTTGAAGTTCTGGAGAAAACAACTAGGCTCTCCGGGCGAGATCCCGAATACCAGTTTAAGGGATTTGAAATGCAAGGCCGTCTGGGACTCCACTGCCACGGATGGGCACCAGGCGGCGCCGGTCGGATCCGTCCCGGGACTAGCAGGGCTTTGGGCAGCAACCCGCAGGGAGCCCGACCGCCTCTCGCCAGGTCCGGGCAGCTGGTGGGGGAGGTTCCAGAGGTCCACGCCATTCGTGGACGCAGTCTCTAGTGTCCTCTCCGCGTCCCACTTCACTGCCCCATCCCCTTTCCTGCGAGAGCCTGGACTTGGAAGGCACCTGGGAGGGTGTAAGCGCCTTGGTGTGTGCTCATCTGGGTCCCCAGAAGAGCGGCGGGAACTGCGGCCGCCCGGACGGTGCGGCCAGACTCCAGTGTGGAAGGGGAGGCAGCTGTTCTCCCAGGCGGCCGTGGGGGGCAGCAGAGGGGACGGCGACAGGTGCGGGAGCCCCTCCCGGGGTAGAAGTGGAAAGGCGGGCTCCGGAGTCTGTTCCCAGGCTGGAAACCACCCCCGCCCCCCATCCAAATCCCCGGGAGAGGCCCGGCCGGCGCCGGGTCTGGAGGAGGAAGCGGCCAGAGACAGTGCAATTTCACGCGGTCTCTGTGGCTCGGGTTCCTGGGCTGGGTGGATGAGTTATGGGGTTTCGAGTCTGGGAGAAACTGAGGTGGCCTGGACGTGAGGCAAAAAACACCCTCCCCCTCAAAAACACACAGAGAGAAATATTCACATTCTGAGAGAAAATCCACCAAGTGAACCAACCGGCTAGGGGAGTTGAGTGATTTGGTTAATGGGCGAGGCCAACTTTCAGGGGGCAGGGCTTTGGAGAGCTTTCCACTCCCTCATTCATTACCCTTCCCTGGATCTGGGGGCTTTCGGAATCTCGACCTCCCCTTGGCCTATCTCCTGCAGAAAAATTAGGGTGAGCCCCATCCTCGATCTGCTCTGCCAAGTTGCGGGACCGCGGGGCGTGGCACGCTCGGGGCAGGCGGTCCGAGGCTCCGCAATCCCTACTCCAGCCTCGCGCGGGAGGGGGCGCGGCCGTGACTCACCCCCTTCCCTCTGCGTTCCTCCCTCCCTCTCTCTCTCTCACACACACACACACCCCTCCCCTGCCATCCCTCCCCGGACTCCGGCTCCGATTGCAATTTGCAACCTCCGCTGCCGCCGCCGCAGCAGCCACCAATTCGCCAGCGGTTCAGGTGGCTCTTGCCTCGATGTCCTAGCCTAGGGGCCCCCGGGCCGGACTTGGCTGGGCTCCCTTCACCCTCTGCGGAGTCATGAGGGCGAACGACGCTCTGCAGGTGCTGGGCTTGCTTTTCAGCCTGGCCCGGGGCTCCGAGGTGGGCAACTCTCAGGCAGGTAAGTGGCGCGAGAGCACCGGCGGGCTCGGCACCTGGGAGCCGGAACCCAGTGCGCGCAGCCTCGGAGGGCATGGGCACGGTCTCAGGCGGCGCGGGGTTGTGGGTGCTGCCTCCGGTTTGCCAGGACCACCTGGGAGAGGGGCGGTCAGGCTCGGGTTATCGGCGTGGTCCGGCCGAGGGCGGCATTCCGGGACCCTCACGCCACCCTTCCCCAGAGCGTCGCCGACCCTCTAATTGGTCTCCCCAGAAGAGGCTGAGGCCGAAACAGTAGTTCACACTTCTGAGGGGCCCTGCAGGGAGCGGAGCAGGGAGCTTCATTCTGTAAACAGGAGGTGCTTGGAGGTGGGGGCCTTGGCGGAAGGGTCTCGGTTTGCTCGCCAACCCCCTGCCCCCCACCCCGCGCCGATTTCAGCTACCCCTAGTTTCGTTGTTTTGCCGACAGGGCGGAGCTACAGAAGGTTGGAGGGGGTTGTTGTTCTCTGGTGTTGGAAAAACAGGAGCGGCACCTCCTCTTCCGTGAGTGAGCCTGCCCTGGGGAGGTCTGAGATTAACCAGAGGGCCAAGTTCAGGTGACATCAGGCAGGAGGCCCAACAGAGGCTGGCGCCCCCTTTCCTCAGTATAGCAGAGCTTAAGCAACATCTCTTTGTCAAGACCCAGGTCAACGCAACTCATATTTATTGAGCATCTACTATACACAAGACCCTGGGCCAGGAGCTGTAGGGGCAAGGATGTCCAGCCTCTGGTCTTTTCTCTCCCCAACCTGAGGATCAAGAGGGCACCTCTGCTACTTTCTAAGCCTCCTGCCTTGGGGAGTCCTTCCTGGGCTCAGCTTGTGCCTCCCGCCCCCATTTTGCTTATTGTCTGACACTGTCTCTAGGACCCTAGACAGAGCCCCGGATTGCTCTTCTCCAGTCCTCCCCCGACTCCCATGCTATCTGAGCCCACCCCTTTGGGGTGTCTCTGGGACCGTGGACACCTGAGAACTGAAGTTCTGTGGATCTCCTCCTCTCCCCTCAGATCTCAGCTTGGGGTTTGGCACAGCCAGGGCCCCTTCCCCAGTGTGGGAGTGGAAGAAACCACCTGTGCTTCCCTCACAGTTGCTGGGCCTAAATTTAGATCCTGGGATTTTTAGATGTGAACACTCCCAGCTGGTGGAGGGGGGTGGTCTGGGGACTGGCGTGGGAGGGAGCAGTGGAGTGACTGTATAACTGTCCCATCCAGACTCCTGCAATCTTCACCCAGAAACCCAGGAGTACCAGATTCTGGCCACCCTCCCTGGGGAGGCAGGAGGCAGGCATGGTTGGGTCTCTTTACCCTTTATCTGGGTCCTGCAGCCTCTGGGCATCCGGCCCTGTCTCAGTCCTTCTATAGCCCCTTTGTCCTGGCTGTGATGGGGGTGGGGGATGTTGGAGGGGAGGCCTCTGGTTGAGGAGGGGCTGGAGATTCTGGCTCTATCCCACCCCTAGTGCTCTCTACCAAAGGAGGGCCTGTGACACTGCCCCTCCCTATGCTCCCGGTTCCTGGGTACAGCAGGGATTTTTATGATTCCCCTCCCCTGCCCTGCTCCCCAAGCTGCCTAGCTCCTCCCCAGAGGTGTTGTTTGTGCTCCCTTCCTGCCCAGGCCCTTTGCCCCCTGTTTGTGTAATATGGACTTTACCCTCAGGGTAGCAGGGAACTGGGCTACTTCTAACACTGTAGCCTTCCAAGCACAGACACAAAGTCTGCACAAACACTTATGGGCACGTGGGATAGATGGGGCCACCTGAAATACTTCCTGCAAGGAAACCCAACTATAGATTCCTGAGCCAGCAGGACCAATGTGTACGTGTTCGTGTGTACATTGTGTGTGTATGTGTGTGCCCACACTACTACTTCCCTGTACAGAAAGCTTGGCTCCTCCCTTATCTGGGGAGAAGTTTTGGCACTATAACTTGGGAAAGGGGGTATCCTGCCAGGAAGGGGATTGGGGTGGGGCTGTTCCAGAAATGGCTAACCTTCCTCGTCTCTTTCATTTCAACCCAAGGACCCTGGAGTTCCCAGCTCCTCTGGAACTAGCTCTCTTTGCTGGGACTAGCCAACCTTCATGGGGAGTGATAAGGAGCCCTCCAAGGTCAAGAAGTCAGACTAGGGGTGTATGTTATAGGAGGGATTGGGGCCTCACCAGTCTCCCTCCCTCCATTCCCACTGTTGCCTCCCACTGAGCTATCACCGCCTCAGGGAAGGGTGGCTGGAACAGGTGGTATCTACCCCCTGCTCCCCACCCCACACATGGTCTTTCCCTGAACCAGAGGAAAGAGACTGGGGTAGGGCTTCAGAGTCCAGGACTTCCCATAGCCCGTTGTCCACCACATTTGCAAAGAAGAGTGAACTCCCAAGGCTGACATGCCATGTACCTCTAGTCTAGGCTCTCCCCTAGTGTGGGTGAGGCTTGCCATGGTGAAAGGCTTTTTCACGAACCTCTTCTAACAATGAAATTGTGTGGAGGCTCAATATGGGGCATCTGCTACTATCTCTCTCCAGGTTCCTCTGTATTTGCTGAAAAATACTCTAGGGCTGGAAAGTGATGCTGAGGTTGCTAGAGTGTGTTGGGATGGGGGAGAGAGTGAGAAGGAAAGCCTGAGTTTAGGAAGGCGGGGAGGCAACTAGCTCCTTATCTTCCAGCTTTAAAGACAAAGCTCCCATTGACCCCCCCTCGCCCCACCACTGCCAGAGCTCCCCCCTCTACTGAGGTCACTTGTCTGAGCCCAAGGCTTGAGGGTGGAGGGGAGTGCTGCTGAGGACGGGGTGTCTAGGGACAGGGTGGGGCAGCCCCCCTCCTGGATAGAATCGCCTCATTGTGGGCTGGACTGTGGCCCCAGGCACTGCCCCCACCCTCTGCCCCCATCCCACCCTCAGTAGACACAATAGGGGCTGTGTACTAGTCCCAAAGAGATATTTATTCCAGGACCTAGAGAGAGGCAGGATGAGGGTAGAGAAGTGAGTGCCCTAGTTGGAGGGGAAGAGGAGGGTAATCAAAGTTGCGGCCTTTTCCTAACTTCTCTTTTCTAGGGAGAGAAACAAATTCCCTGTCTTCCTTCTCAATTAACCCCTTAGTACCCAAAAGAAGCACAGAGGGGTCCCAGGTTGAAAAAGGAAATCTTTTCACCTTCCCATTCATGGAATGGTAAGGGGATTCTGAGAAGAGAGAAAGCTCTCAGGCCACTACAGCTTCTGCCTATCGCTTGTGGGAGGGTTGGAGGCAAATGCCATCTGATCCTGTCTAATGTAACTGGAAGAGGGCAACCAAGGGGGTGATCTTTGGGGATGGCAGATGGGCTGAGAATTTGTGTCCAGCCCTCAGCCACTCTTCCCTCTGCTTTGAACAGTGTGTCCTGGGACTCTGAATGGCCTGAGTGTGACCGGCGATGCTGAGAACCAATACCAGACACTGTACAAGCTCTACGAGAGGTGTGAGGTGGTGATGGGGAACCTTGAGATTGTGCTCACGGGACACAATGCCGACCTCTCCTTCCTGCAGGTTAGTGTGCCCACCCTCCTTCCTCAACCTGCTCCTCTTTATTCTCCCCTAGAACCCTCCTTCCTTCTTCAGGGCTACCTTCTGCTGGAGTTCACCCTTCCTAAGACTCAGGAGTTCCTAAGATTCAAAACCGTGTATTTATGGGGACAGTGGCTGTCATCTGGGACCTATGGTCTCACTGTTGTAGCCAGGGATATATAGGGGGCAGGGTCAGGGGCAGGTGGTGTTCTGTGGATAGTGCAAGGTCAGCAGGGACTAGTGCAGAGAGACACCTGAGGACCGAGAGGTTACCTGGGGAGATGAGGAAGGGGCCCTCCTGGTATGAGGCACTTTGAGGAGAAAGCTGCCTGTCTTCACTCCCAGAAGTGACACAGTAGTGTGACACAGTCTACTCCCTACTGCCAAATAGGAATTAGCAAGAGTTAAGGCCAGGTGCAGTGGCTCATGCCTGTAATCCCAGCACTTTGGGAGGCCAAGGAAGGCAGATCACTTGAGGTCAGGAGTTCAAGACCAGCCTGGGCAACGTGGTGAAACGCTGTCTCTACAAAAATACAAAAATTAGCTGGGTATGGTGGCATGCACCTGTAGTCCCAGCTGCTTGGAGGGCTGAGGTGGGAGGATTGCTTGAGCCCAGGAGTCTGACGCTGCAGTGAGCGAGATTGTGCCACTCGTAACAGAGCGAGACCCTGTCTCACCAAAAAAAAAAAAAAAAAAGGTCAAGCTCGGATCACCTGAGGTCAGGAGTTCGAGACCAGCCTGACCAACATGGAAAAACCACATCTCTACTAAAAATACAAAATTAGCCAGGTGTAGTGGCACATGCCTGTAATCCCAGCTACTTGGGAGGCTGCGGCAGGAGAATTGCTTGAACCCGGGAGGTGGAGGTTGTGGTGAGCCAAGATCGCACTATTGTACTCCAGCCTGGGCAACAAGAGTGAAACTCCGTCTCAAATTAAAAAAAAAAGAAAAAAAGAAAGGAAAGAAAGAAGGAAGAATTAAAACAGTTAAAGAGTCTTTAATGCCTGAAGGAGGAGAGGGGATTGAGATTATTTTGCCCTGTTGTCTCTCTCATTTACATAATCTGCTCTGTCACAGTGGATTCGAGAAGTGACAGGCTATGTCCTCGTGGCCATGAATGAATTCTCTACTCTACCATTGCCCAACCTCCGCGTGGTGCGAGGGACCCAGGTCTACGATGGGAAGTTTGCCATCTTCGTCATGTTGAACTATAACACCAACTCCAGCCACGCTCTGCGCCAGCTCCGCTTGACTCAGCTCACCGGTCAGTTCCCGATGGTTCCTTCTGGCCTCACCCCTCAGCCAGCCCAAGACTGGTACCTCCTTGATGATGACCCAAGACTGCTCACTCTAAGTGCCTCTTCCAAGGTGCCTGTCACCTTGGCCGCTGTCTAAAGGTCCATTGCTCCCTAAGCAATAGAGGGCCCCCAGTAGGGGGAGCTAGGGGCATCTGCTCCAGGGAAAGGAACCCTGTGTCCTTGTGGGGCTGGAGTCAGAGCTGGATCTGTTAACCGTTTTTCTAATTTCAAAGTACAGTGTACCGGAGTCCAGGCGTGATGGCTTACACCTGTAATCCCAGCATTTTGGGAGGCCAAGGAGGGCAGATCACTTGAGATCAGGAGTTTGAGACCAGCCTGGCCAACATGGCGAAACCCTGTCTCTACTAAAAATACAAAAAAAAATAAAAAATAAAAAATTAGCTGGCTATAGTGGTGCGCACCTGTAATCCCAGCTGTTCGTGAGGCTGAGGCAGGAGACTCGCTTGAACCTGGGAGGTGGAGGTTGCAGTGAGCTGAGATTGCACCACTGCACTCTAGCGTAAGTGACAGTGAGACTCCGTCTCAAAAAAAAAAAAAAAAAAAAAAGCCTGGGCGCGGTGGCTCATGCCTGTAATCCCAGCACTTTGGGAGGCCAAGGCAGGTGGATCACAAGGTCAGGAGATCGAGACCATCCTGGCTAACACAGTGAAACCCTGTCTCTACTAAAAATACAAAAAATTAGCCAGGTGTGGTGGCGGGCGCCTGTAGTCCGAGCTACTCGGGAGGCTGAGGCAGGAGAATGGCGTGAACCCGGGAGGCGGAGCTTGCAGTGAGCCAAGATTGCACCACTGCACTCCAGCCTGGGCGACAGAGCAAGACTCCAAAAAAAAAAAAAAAAAAACCAAAGTACAGTATACCTGGATGTCCCTCCTTCCCTAGGAATTCTACCTTTACTCTCCTAAACCAAACCCCTATGAGCTGGAGGAATATAGGGGTTAAAAACCACCTGTCCATCTTCTGCTTCTCCCTGTCCCAGTCAGTTGGAAAACATATGGGCAGGGCTTGGGGGAGGGGATGTTGAGTCAGAAATCTCTCCCTCTCTCCCTTCCCCTCCCCCACTAGCTAAACCGGATCTGGACAGGTGACTGAGGAGGCAGGAGTTTCTTTTGGCCTGACTCCTCATCTTATAAATGGAGTCTTCTCTGCAGCTTAGATTTAATTGGACCTATCTGTCTGCCTCATTCTCCCACTCCTGAGTCTCAGGTGTCCTTTTGGATGGGTGGAGAGGTAAGGAAGAGGCGTTCTGCTGCGGCCCTTAACCCTGTCACTTCTTTCCCTACCTCAGAGATTCTGTCAGGGGGTGTTTATATTGAGAAGAACGATAAGCTTTGTCACATGGACACAATTGACTGGAGGGACATCGTGAGGGACCGAGATGCTGAGATAGTGGTGAAGGACAATGGCAGAAGCTGTAAGTGGCCGTGATCAAGATTGCTCCCCAGTCCCACCAAACCACAGTGACTCCCTTCTTTCCATCATCCTTACATTCCTGATCTGAACCCGCCTCCCCAGTGAACAAACACCTCAGGTCCCTGACTCAGCAGCCCACCAGGAGAGACCATTCCAGTCTCCTGGAATCTAAACCACAGAGGAGGTGTTTCAAGAAAAGGAGCAGGCTGAGCATGGTGGCTCATGCCTATAATCCTGGCACTTTGGGAAGCCAAGGTGGGAGGATCGCTTGAGCCCAGGAGTCCAAGACCAGCCTGAGTAACATAGCAAAAAATCTACAAAAAATTTTAAAAAATCAGACAGGCGTAGTGGCTCGCACCTGTAATCCCGGCTACTCAGGAGGCTGAGGCAGAGGATTGCTTGAGCCCAGGAGGCTGCAGCTGGAGTGAGCTGTGATTGTGCCATTGTACTCTAGCCTGGGCAACAGAGTGAGACCCTGTCTCAAAAAAAAAAAAAAAAAAAAAAATCCCTGAGTACTAAGCAGGGAAGCCAGATCTTTAGACTCCACATCTGTTACTCGTTCCACTAGAATATACTCCCATTTCCTTGGAGCCCACCTTCCCCTGACCATTCACATGCATATATTCCTGCATATATTCAGTTTGCCCAGGAGGAACTAAGTTCCTGGGTTGGGACTGGGACTAAGGTTGGCATTTGCCCCAGTCCCTCCCCTTCAGCTGCCCAGTGGGTGGTGTGGAGGCGTGGCCGCGCCCCTTGTTGACAGGTTCACTTGAGCCCAGCCCTGCTCTCCAAGGGCAGGGAGGGACACAGCCCTGGCTTTTTGCTTCCCGGGATTGAGGTGCCTGTGTGCTGACATCATACCCTGTTGATTAAAACAAGCCTTTCTTAGCCCTGATGGCCCCTTGTGTTGCCTTCCTTCCCAACCAGGTCCGCCCTGTCATGAGGTTTGCAAGGGGCGATGCTGGGGTCCTGGATCAGAAGACTGCCAGACATGTGGGTTTGAAATTCCCTCCAAAAACTTCACTCATACGCTTTCATATCCCTTCCTCCCCAAGCCTGGGTCAACACTGTGGGGGAGGCATGAGCAGTGGCCTCAGACTTCAGTCCTAGGAGCCCTAACAGCCATGCTTTCTCTCCTTCCATAGTGACCAAGACCATCTGTGCTCCTCAGTGTAATGGTCACTGCTTTGGGCCCAACCCCAACCAGTGCTGCCATGATGAGTGTGCCGGGGGCTGCTCAGGCCCTCAGGACACAGACTGCTTTGTATGTACCCTTTCCATTGCCTGGGTTCTGAAATTGGGATGTGGCCTTTGAGGAGGAGGTAGGGGTACACACGTAACATAAATCTGATGAGCCTCCTTTTTTCCCAGGCCTGCCGGCACTTCAATGACAGTGGAGCCTGTGTACCTCGCTGTCCACAGCCTCTTGTCTACAACAAGCTAACTTTCCAGCTGGAACCCAATCCCCACACCAAGTATCAGTATGGAGGAGTTTGTGTAGCCAGCTGTCCCCGTAAGTGTCTGAGGGGAAGGAACAATGATCAACAATAGTAGATCCAAGATTTTAGACAAAATTGTGGAAGGGAAAAAGAATCCAGTTGGTGATAAATAGGGAGATTGGTGAATGGTTATGATCATCTAATCACTCCAGTGAGTGACCCTTACGTCCAGTCCTCCCATGACTTCAGCTATCACCCTTACTTCTGCTCCTTGTAGCAACAAATAGTAAAGAGACTTTTGAATCTATAGGGCAGCACTTAAGGGATCTAGGGTGGCAGATGGGGACAAATCCAGTGCAGAGCTGGAGGGAGCCTAGGCCCAGAGCAAGGGTTCCATTGGTAGCTGGTGGTGTTCCTCCCTCATCTCTAATGGTGTCCTCCTCCTCTTCCCTAGATAACTTTGTGGTGGATCAAACATCCTGTGTCAGGGCCTGTCCTCCTGACAAGATGGAAGTAGATAAAAATGGGCTCAAGATGTGTGAGCCTTGTGGGGGACTATGTCCCAAAGGTGGGTAGGAGATGGTAAGAAGTTGTAAAGAGACAGCCTTTCCTCTGAGCCTGCGCAGACCACCCCCACTGAACCTCTCTTACATTTGCAGCCTGTGAGGGAACAGGCTCTGGGAGCCGCTTCCAGACTGTGGACTCGAGCAACATTGATGGATTTGTGAACTGCACCAAGATCCTGGGCAACCTGGACTTTCTGATCACCGGCCTCAATGGGTTAGAGATCCTGCCTTCCCTCCTTAGACCCCAGCCCACACACCCCTCACAGTTCATTTCATTGGCCAAAACTTTCCTATGTGGAGCTGACTAGGAATCAAAGTCATAAAATTCTAGCCTGTTACAAAGGACCTGAAAGAATGCTTAACACATCCTCCATCCAGGTCTTCAGTCCCCTCAGGAACATCTTTGAGCAATTCAATATCGCCCTGCCAAGGAACAAGGGACAGGAACAACATATCCTCCTCCTTAAAGTTTTCTTTTTTATTCTTTTTTCTTTTTTGAGATAGGGTCTTGCTCTGTCACCTAGGCTGGAGTGCAGTGGCGTGATCTCGACTCACTGTAGCCTCGACCTCCTGGGCTCAAGTGATCCCAAGTAGCTGGGACTATAGGCACACACCATCATACTTGACTAATTTTTTTGTATTTTTTTGTAGAGACAGGGTCTTGCTATGTTGCCCAGGCTGATCTCGAACTCCTGTGCTCAAGCAATCCTCCCATCTTGGCCTCCCAAAGTGCTAGGGATCACAGCACCCAACCTCCTTCTTAAAGTTTTGTTAAAGTTCTTCCTTAGATTTGGATAAAAATCTGTCTCCAGGCTGGGCCTGGTGGCTCATGCCTATAATCCCAGCACTTTGGGAGGCCGAGGTGGGCGGATTACGAGGTCAGATCGACACCATCCTGGCTAACGTGGTGAAATGCCATCTCTACTAAAAATACAGAAATTAGCTGGGTGTGGTGGTGCACATGCCTGTAATCCCAGCTACTCAGGAGGCTGAGGCACGAGAATCACTTGAACCCAGGAGGCGGAAATTGCAGTGAACCGAGATTACACCACCGCACTTCAGCCTGGCGACAGAGCGAGACTCTGTCTCAAAAAAAAAAAAAAAAGAAAAAATTCTGTCTCCCCATGACTTTTAGCTGTTTTCACTCATTCTGCTCCTTGGAGCAAAAAGAACAAAGGGACTTTCTAGTCTATAGGACAGCATTTAAAATGTGTGTGTGTGTGTGTGTAAAAAAAAAACCACTATGACCACCTGTTTTTTTTTCCTTTAATTTTTTATTTTGACATAATTTTAGATCTACACTGAAGTTGCAAGAATGGTATAAAATTCCCCATATACTTTTTTTTTTTTTTTAAGACAAAGTCTTACTCTGTTCCCCAGGCTAGAGTGCAGTGGTGCAATCTTGGCTCACTGCAACCTCCGCCTCCTCTGCCTCCCGGGTTCAAGCAATTCTCCTGCCTCAGTCTCCTGAGTAGCTGGAATTATAGGTGTGTGCCATCATGCCCAGCTAATTTTTATATTTTTAGTAGAGACAGGGTTTCACCATGTAGGCCAGGCTGGTCTCGAACTCCTGACCTCAAGTGATCCACCCGCCTCAGCTTCCCAAAGTGTTGGGATTACAAGTGTGAGCCACCGCGTCTGGCCCCCCCATATACTCTTTTACCCAGATCCTCCAAATGTTAACATACCACATATGGCCGGGCACAGTGGCTCATGCCTGTAATCCCAGCACTTTGGGAGGCCGAGGCAGGTGGATCACTAGGTGTGGATCACGAGGTCAAGAGATTGAGACCATCCTGGCCAACATGGTGAAACCTCATCTCTACTAAAAATACAAAAATTAGCTGGGCGTGGTGGTGTGCGCCTGTAGTCCCAGTTACTCAGGAGGCTGAGGCAGGAGAATCGCTTGAACCTGGGAGGCGGAGGTTGCAGTGAGCCGAGATCGCGGCACTGCACTCCAGCCTGGTGAAAGAGTGAGACTCTGTCCCCCACCAAAAAAAATACCACATATGCTTTATCACTTCTCTCTCTGGCTCTCTCTCTCTACACACACACACACACACACACACACACACACACAAAACACATGCTATTGTTTTTCTGGACCACGTGAGGGTAAATTTTCACACATGGTTCTTTCTTCCCCATTATATTTCAGCGTATATTCCTTAAAAATAATATTTTCTTACATAACCACAGCATAGTTGTTTGAATCGGAAAATTAACATTAACACAAAATATTATCTAAGCTACAGACCTTATTCAGATTTCACTAATTGTCCTCCTAAGGTTTGGGATCATACATTACATTCAGTTATCGTGGCTCTTCAATCTCCTTTATAACAGCTCCTCAGGTTTTGTTTATCTTTCATGATATTCTTGATGAGTATAGATTAGGTAATGGGCAGCATGTTCTTCAGTTTGGATTAGTTTGATGTGTCCTCATGATTAGATTCAAGTTTTTGTAGTTTTTTTTTGAGACAAGGTCTGGCTCTATTGCCCAGGCTGGAATGCAGTGGCATGATCTCAGCTCACTGCAACCTCTGCCTCCTGTGCTCAAGCGAGCACCTCAGCCCCCTGAGTAGCTGGGATTACAGGTGCATGCCACCATGCTTGGCTAATTTTATATATATATAAATAATATATATATAAATATATATTACAAATATATATTATATATAAATATAAACATATATTATAAATATATAATATATAAAAATATTATATATAAATTTATATATTTATATAGAAATATATATAAATATAAATATTATATATTATATACTATTAATATATATTTATATATGTGTGTGTATATATATATATTTTTTTTTTTGAGACGGAGTCTCGCTCTTGTTGCCCAGGCTGGAGTGCAGTGGCGTGATCTCAGCTCACCACAACCTCCACCTCTCAGGTTCAAGCCATTCTCTATAGAGACAGGGTTGCACCATGTTGTCCAGGATGGTCTCGAACTCATGAGCTCAAGTGATCCTCCTGTCTCAGCCTCCCAAAGTGCTGGGATTATAGGCATGCGCCGCTGCCAGGCTGGAGTTTGATAAGAACACCACAGAGGCTGTGAGCTCAGGGCATCCTATTGAGGATGTACGTGATGTTGATTTGTCCCAGCACTCACAATGATGTCTCTGGTCACTTAGTTAAGGTGATATCTGTCAGGTTTTTCTACTGTAAAGTTACTGTTTTTCCATTCACAATTAATGAATGTCTTGGAATAATTGCCTGAATCAATTATTGTTATGATAGTTGCCAAATGATAATTTTCTAATTCCATTATTCCTTCTGCATTTGTTTGTTGGCATTCTACTGTTAGGAAGAGTCTTTCCAGCTGAGCACAGTGGCTTATGCCTGTAATCTCAGCCCTTTGGGAGCCAGTGGGAAAATTGCTTGGGCCCAGGAGTTCAAGGTTACAGTGAGCTATGATGGCACTACTGCTCTCCAGCCAGTGCACTCACTCTGCACAACAGAGTGAGACCCTGTCTCTTTAAAAAAAAAAAAAAAAAAAAAGGCCAGGTGCAGTGGCTTACGCCTGTAATTCCAGCACTTTGGGAGGCCGAGGCGGGCAGATCACGAGGTCAGGAGTTCGAGACCAGCCTGGCCAGCATGGTGAAACCCTGTCTCTACTAAAAATACAAAAAATTAGCCAGGCATGGTGGTGTGCTCCTGTATTCCCAGCTACTTAGGAAGCTGAGGCAGGAGAATCACTTGAACCCAGGAGGTGGAGGTTGCAGTGAGCTGAGATTGCTGCCACTGTACTCCAGCCTGGGCGATAGAGCAAGACTCTGTCTCAAAAAAAAAAAAAAAAAAAAAAAAAAGGTCTTCCTTTCCTGTTTACTCTTATGGATACTTATTTTATTCTAGTCAATGGTTATAATCCTTTACAATCATTATTTATTTTAGCCAGCCCCTCCAAGTTGGCTCCTGTGTTCTTTGGGCTGTACCCTTAATTCTTTGAGTCTTGTCTTGTTTGCACAAGATGCTCTGGGCTTTATATTATATTTATTTCCCCCATCCCAGCCATTTCTCCAAGGAATATTTCCTTTTAGTGGAGAATGATATTTAGAAACCAAATGCTGAGGCTGGGTGTGCTCATTGCCATTGAGTTATACCTTTACCTTATTGACTGGTTTCTACTGTTCTACTCAGAGACCCCTGGCACAAGATCCCTGCCCTGGACCCAGAGAAGCTCAATGTCTTCCGGACAGTACGGGAGATCACAGGTGAGTGGCAGAGAGTTTGCCCTTTCTAGAAGAATAGGTGAACCACTGGCATAAATTGCGGTATAACTACTTGAGAAAATCACGTCCCAAGTTACAGGGGAGGAGCCAGGAGAACCCAAGAAAGAAGAAGGCTCCCTGCCCATATGCCTCTCTCCAACCCCTCAGGTTACCTGAACATCCAGTCCTGGCCGCCCCACATGCACAACTTCAGTGTTTTTTCCAATTTGACAACCATTGGAGGCAGAAGCCTCTACAAGTGAGTAAAGGGTATGGAGGAAATGGCATCTTCAGGCAATGAAGCCTGTGTCATAGGCATTCTTTAGTAAAATACAAGGCACTGTCTCATACAGCAGTGCCTCAAAACCAAAGGGTTTCAGAGTTTCACGAGGAAAAGGCAAAAGGAGGGGGATTCCCTCTCAGTGGATCTGACTAGCCCTGAGCAAATTTCTTGACTAACATGAATCCTTTGAATAGTTAATGTTCCCTTAGTAGTCTCTCCTCTCATCCTGTCTCCTTATTCTCAGCCGGGGCTTCTCATTGTTGATCATGAAGAACTTGAATGTCACATCTCTGGGCTTCCGATCCCTGAAGGAAATTAGTGCTGGGCGTATCTATATAAGTGCCAATAGGCAGCTCTGCTACCACCACTCTTTGAACTGGACCAAGGTGCTTCGGGGGCCTACGGAAGAGCGACTAGACATCAAGCATAATCGGCCGCGCAGAGACTGCGGTGAGGGAAAGGGTCTGCCAGGTGGTGAGAATAGGGAGTCAGGGAGGAGAGGGGCTGGGTTGAGGGATGGAACCAAGGAGAAGGGGGCTGTTAGGCTGGAAGCAGTAACGAGGAAGAATAATGAAGAGAGGGCTTGCTGGGAGTCCTCAGACTCCTCTCCTAACCCACCCCTTCCTTTCCAGTGGCAGAGGGCAAAGTGTGTGACCCACTGTGCTCCTCTGGGGGATGCTGGGGCCCAGGCCCTGGTCAGTGCTTGTCCTGTCGAAATTATAGCCGAGGAGGTGTCTGTGTGACCCACTGCAACTTTCTGAATGGGTACAGTAAGGGGAGCCAGTCAAGGATGGGTGGGGGTGGGGCCCTGCAATGGAACTGTTCAGGTGGCATACAATAAAAGTCTTTAGACAGCTTTCTGCATGTGCCTTGGTGGGACTGAGGTAGGAGACCTGTGGTTGTGAGATCGGAGCATGAAGGTCAGGACTTGGAAGTGACCCCCCTCCCTTTATTCCCCACTACAGGGAGCCTCGAGAATTTGCCCATGAGGCCGAATGCTTCTCCTGCCACCCGGAATGCCAACCCATGGAGGGCACTGCCACATGCAATGGCTCGGTATACTAGTAGCACCAGGATCTCCAAGGGAGACAGAGAAGGGGCAATACTTGGAGCATCTGGGGAATTATATGGCTAAGGATAGCACAGAGAGGCCAGATAATGCTAGGGCCTGCAGATAGAAGATCCTGAATGTCTGGGTTGGTCTTTGCTGGGAGGTATGGAATTGACCTTGGGATCTGATTCTTCCTGACCTTCTCTCTTCCACTCAGGGCTCTGATACTTGTGCTCAATGTGCCCATTTTCGAGATGGGCCCCACTGTGTGAGCAGCTGCCCCCATGGAGTCCTAGGTGCCAAGGGCCCAATCTACAAGTACCCAGATGTTCAGAATGAATGTCGGCCCTGCCATGAGAACTGCACCCAGGGGTCAGTGATGGGATAATAAGGAGAGGGGGTCAGGTGGAAGGGTAGGAGCACAGAACTAGAGTGAGGGAAGCAGAAAGAAGAGAGAGGCTGTGATTCAAGAATCACTCCCAGCTGGCCGGGCGCAGTGGCTCACACCTGTAATCCCAGCACTTTGGGAGGCCGAGGTGGGTGGATCACCTGAGGTCGGGAGTTCGAGACCAGCCTGACCAATATGGAGAAACCCCGTCTCTACCAAAAATTTAAAATTAGCCGGGCGTGGTGGCGCATGCCTGTAATCCCAGCTATGCGGGAGGGTGAGGCAGGAGAATTTCTTGAACCCAGGAGGCAGAGGTTGCGGTGAGCTGAGATTGCATCATTGTACTCCAGCCTGGGCAACAAGAGCGAAACTCTGTCTCAAAAAAAAAAAAAAAAAGAATCACTCCCAGCTGTGTAGCGAAGGATTGGAGAAAGGGAAAATCAGTAACAGCACAAAATTACACCACAGTTTTGGGAACCTGGAATAACCTCAGTTCAAGGGAGTTTCACAGAAGAGGGGCTTGGGGAGAGCTAGTGAGCTGGAGGTGGAGGCCATGTCTTGGGATCAGCTCTGGGCTCCAGGATGGGATGCCACGGTAAGTTCTGAAACAAGCTTTTGTATGTTAGGCTGTTGAAATTGAGCCTCTGTTGTCCAAGCTCTCATTTAAGGTGGTGACTTTCTTCCCTAGGTGTAAAGGACCAGAGCTTCAAGACTGTTTAGGACAAACACTGGTGCTGATCGGGTATGATGGGGTTGGAGATTCTGGAAACTGGGGATATTTGGGAGTTGGGAGAGAGGTGGTTACCTGGAGAGAAGAGGGAGGCTGTCTTCATTCTGGCCTTTTATGTATGCAGTCCACTATCACTGGACACTTGGGACTCAAGAATGCAGGCTTCTGGACTTCCCTTCCTAAAATTAACTTTCAGTAGTCTAAGACTGGTCCAGATTTAGGTTGGTCCCTTCAGTGCTTAAGGATATATATGTGAATGTTAATTTCTTGCCCCAGTTCAGCATCATACCTTCAACACAAGTATAGTTGACATTTGTAAGGAAGATGCAAACCCAGGATAATGTTGGGTTTCTATATATCCCATAGCAAAACCCATCTGACAATGGCTTTGACAGTGATAGCAGGATTGGTAGTGATTTTCATGATGCTGGGCGGCACTTTTCTCTACTGGCGTGGGCGCCGGATTCAGAATAAAAGGGCTATGAGGCGATACTTGGAACGGGGTGAGGTGAGTACTTAGCTTACTTTTGTTTTTTCTTTTCTTTTTTTGCATGCCCTGGAAGTCTCTTTATAGCTTAATTTTGAGTGGTACCCTGTGCACCCAGGGGTCAGTGATGGGAAAAATGTCACTCCCCTCCTCTTTCCCCAGAGATTTGATCCCTTTCTTCAAGGAAGTAGTGTGGTCCCCTAGAAGAACACTGGTCAGAGAAATGGGGGGCATGCATTCTAGTCCTGATTTTGCCATTAATTTGCCACATGACTTTGAAGAAGTTACTTATCTTCTCTGTGCCTCAGTTTATGCATCTATACAGAGGAAATAACATTTGTCCTTCCAGGATGGCTGTAAGGGTAAAGGGGGATGATGTATGTGAAAGTGCTTTGGAAAGCACAGAGCACTGTATAAAAGGTACTCAAGGTGGTAATAGTACTACCAACTCTCCCTAGCTGTCCCCTTCCCCACTTTGTGCTCCTCCATCAAAGGGAAAACCCAACCCCTTTGATTCCTGATCTCATGAGCACAAATAACTTCCTCAGTTCTCAGGGTCTGTACCTCAATATGCCTATAATGCATTCCAGGACTAACGGTGCTTCCTCTTCCTGCCCTTTCAGCTGTGCTGCTTTTGGCATTCACCTATGGGGAGCGGGTTGGAGTGGGACATGGGAATGGCCTTTCCTGAGTAACTCCTTCCCATTTGCTCCTCAGAGCATAGAGCCTCTGGACCCCAGTGAGAAGGCTAACAAAGTCTTGGCCAGAATCTTCAAAGAGACAGAGCTAAGGAAGCTTAAAGTGCTTGGCTCGGGTGTCTTTGGAACTGTGCACAAAGTGAGTGACCCATAGGAATTCTGGAGAGGTGGGGAAGGCATCTAGGGCAAAGGGGTGAAAGATTTTCACATAGGATTGACCTAGGGAGAATGACCTTATGCTAACTCCTGCCCCAAACTTCCCAGGGAGTGTGGATCCCTGAGGGTGAATCAATCAAGATTCCAGTCTGCATTAAAGTCATTGAGGACAAGAGTGGACGGCAGAGTTTTCAAGCTGTGACAGACGTAAGTGAAGGAAATTCTGTATGCTGCTAGGAGAGAGGACAATATTAGATACAATCATGTAGAAGCAGGGTCCTGTGCTTCTCAGCAGCTACTATGTTAGCCAGAATGTTGGGGGTGGGGGGGCCTGGGCTGGCTGTGCACATGCTGAGTGTATGTGAACCTGTTGGTTTCCTAGATAACACCTTTTGTGTCTCTTAGCATATGCTGGCCATTGGCAGCCTGGACCATGCCCACATTGTAAGGCTGCTGGGACTATGCCCAGGGTCATCTCTGCAGCTTGTCACTCAATATTTGCCTCTGGGTTCTCTGCTGGATCATGTGAGACAACACCGGGGGGCACTGGGGCCACAGCTGCTGCTCAACTGGGGAGTACAAATTGCCAAGGTGAGAGAAGCCTGGAGGAATTCTGTGATAAGAACTGCTTGTCTGGGGGCCAGCCAGGAAAAAGTGGGAAGGTTGAAGTTCTGAGAGGTGGGGTCCCCAACCCCCGGGCTGCAGACTGGTACCAGTCCATGGCCTGTTAGGAACCGGGCCACAGAGCATGTGAGCGGCAGGCGAGCGAGTGAAGCTTCATCTGTATTTACAGCCAGTCCCCATCACTTGCATTACCGCCCGAGTTCCGCCTCCTGTCAGATCAGGGGCAGCATTAGATTCTCTTAGGAGCTTGACTTCTATTGTGAACTGTGCATGTGAAGGATCTAGGTTGTGCACTCCTTATGAGAATCTAACTAATGCCTGATGATCTGAGGTGGAACAATTTCATCCCAAAACCAACCCTCCCCTTCCCCTGGAAAAACTGTCTTCCACAAAACCAGTCCCTGGTGCCAAAAAAGGTTGGGGACCGCTGCTGAGAGGTACCTTCAAGATTTGGGGGAATTCCAGATCTCAGTGACTGATTCCCCCAACCTTAAGAATACTTTCTTCCCCTATACCTACAGGGAATGTACTACCTTGAGGAACATGGTATGGTGCATAGAAACCTGGCTGCCCGAAACGTGCTACTCAAGTCACCCAGTCAGGTTCAGGTGGCAGATTTTGGTGTGGCTGACCTGCTGCCTCCTGATGATAAGCAGCTGCTATACAGTGAGGCCAAGGTGAGGAGACACAAAGGGTAAGGAGGCGGGGGTGGAGTGAAGCATGGGGATAGGGAGCAGCCAGTGGTCTCTTCCAGAGGCAAGCAGATGCTTCATGGTAAGTTCAAGGAGAGAAGGCTGCAGATGCCAGATATTTTAGTTCAGAGGGCAACAAAGAAAATAATGATCAAGAACTTGGGACTGGCCGGGCGCGGTGGCTCACGCCTGTAATCCCAGCACTTTGGGAGGCTGAGGCGGGTGGATCACAAGGTCAGGAGATCAAGACCATCCTGGCTAGCACGGTGAAACCCCGTCTCTACTAAATATACAAAAAAAAAAAAATTAGCCAGGTGTGGCGGCATGCATCTGTAGTCCCAGTTACTCAGGAGGCTGAGGCAGGAGAATGGTGTGAACCCAGGAGGCGGAGCTTGCAGTGGGCCGAGATCGCACCACTGCACTCCAGCCTGGGCGACAGAGCGAGACTCCGTCTCAAAAAAAAAAAAAAAAAGAACTTGGGACTTGGAAATGCTAAGAAAATTTGTGGAAATAAACTTGTGATACCTCTATCTTTAATCCGCAGACTCCAATTAAGTGGATGGCCCTTGAGAGTATCCACTTTGGGAAATACACACACCAGAGTGATGTCTGGAGCTATGGTCAGTGCATCTGGATGCCCTCTCTACCATCACTGGCCCCAGTTTCAAATTTACCTTTTGAGACCCCCTCTTAGAATCTCTAAGCACTTCAGATTTTTGTGTCATATCAGGTTCTGCCTTCCCTTCACTTCATGCCCATGTCTACTATTTTGCCAGTGACTAGTCCATGTCTTCCTGCACCAGGTGTGACAGTTTGGGAGTTGATGACCTTCGGGGCAGAGCCCTATGCAGGGCTACGATTGGCTGAAGTACCAGACCTGCTAGAGAAGGGGGAGCGGTTGGCACAGCCCCAGATCTGCACAATTGATGTCTACATGGTGATGGTCAAGTGTGAGTTACCTGCTGAGCCCAACCATTTTCTTTCTCTTTTTTTCTTTTTTCTTTTTCTTTTTTTTTTTTTTGAGACAGAGTCTCACTCTTCTCACCCAGGCTGGAGTGCAATGGTGCAATCAATCTTGGCTCACTACAACCTCCACCTCTCGGGTTCAAGCGATTCTCCTGCTTCAGCCTCCGGAGTAGCTGGGATTACAGGCGCCCACGACACCTGGATAATTGTTATACTTTTAGTAGAGATGGGGTTTCACCATGTTGGCCAGGCTGGTCTCAAACTCCTGACCTCAGGTGATCCGCCTGCCTCAGCTTCCCAAAGTGCTGGGATTACAGGTGTGAGCCATCATGCTCGGCCTGACTGCAGCCATTTTCTGACTTCCCTCTGTACTCCTCTTATGGCTCTATTCCTTTTTTTTTTTTATGGAGTCTCGCTCTGTTGCCCATACTGGAGTGCAGTAGCGTGACCTTGGCTCACTGTGACCTCCACGTTCCAGGTTTAAGTTCTTCTGTCTCAGCTTCCCAAATAGCTGGGACTTTAGGCGTGCACCACCACGCCCAGCTAATTTTTTTTTTGTCTTTTTAGTAGAGATGGGGTTTCACTATGTTGGCCAGGCTGGTCTCAAAGTCCCGACCTCAGGTGATCCACCCGCCTTGGCCTCCCAAAGTGCTGGGATTATAGGTGTGGGCCACCGCGCCCGGCCATGGAATGTATTCTCTTTTATGTCTCTACCTCCTACATCTTATCTCCAGGTTGGATGATTGATGAGAACATTCGCCCAACCTTTAAAGAACTAGCCAATGAGTTCACCAGGATGGCCCGAGATCCACCACGGTATCTGGTCATAAAGGTGAGTAGGGAGTAGGAGGTGCTAAGGAAATTTAGAAAAAGGAGGAGTTGGCTGGAACCAGGATTCCCCCTAACAATCACCTATCGATATAGAGAGAGAGTGGGCCTGGAATAGCCCCTGGGCCAGAGCCCCATGGTCTGACAAACAAGAAGCTAGAGGAAGTAGAGCTGGAGCCAGAACTAGACCTAGACCTAGACTTGGAAGCAGAGGAGGACAACCTGGCAACCACCACACTGGGCTCCGCCCTCAGCCTACCAGTTGGAACACTTAATCGGCCACGTGGGGTAAGACACCTTCTAATTACCCAACACTTTGCACCCTGAGCCCTCACAAACCCTACAGATACCCAGATTAACTACTCAAAGGCCCCCATGGTGAATGTAGATTTCTCCCTTCATCTTAACCTTTTCCTTATTTTTTCATCCTAGAGCCAGAGCCTTTTAAGTCCATCATCTGGATACATGCCCATGAACCAGGGTAATCTTGGGGAGTCTTGCCAGGTAAGTTCTGTTGCTGAGAGGCTGAGTTTTAGGATCAGATTGATACGAGTAGTATGGAAGACATTAGAAACCTCTGAGGTTTAATCAATGTCCTGCAAAAAAGAAGGCAGTGAGGGCCGGGCGAGATGGCTCACACCTGTAATCCCAGCACTTTGGGAGGCCAGAGAGAGTGGATCACCTGAGGTTAGGAGTTTGAGACCAGCCTGGCCAACATGGTGAAACCCCGTCTCTACCCAAAATACAAAAATTAGCTGGGTGTGGTGGTGCACACCTGTAATCCCAGCTACTCAGGAGGCTGAGACAGGAGAATCGCTTGAACCCGGGAGGCAGAGGTTGCAGTGAGCTGAGATTGTACCACTGCACTCCAGCCTCGGTGACAGAGCAAGACCCTGTCTCTTAAAAAAAAAAGGCCAGGTGCGGTGGCTCACGCCTGTAATCCTAGCACTTTGGGAGGCCGAGGTGGGCGGATCATGAGGTCAGGAGTTCGAGACCAGCCTGGCCAACATGGCAAAACCCTGTCTCTACTAAAAATACAAAAACTAGCTGCACATGATGGCAGGTGCCTGTAATCCCAGCTACTTGGGAGGCTGAGGCAGGAGAATCACTTGAACAGGGAAGCAGAGGCTGCAGTGAGCCAAGATAATGCCACTGCACTCCAGCCTGGGCAACAAGAATAAGACTCCACCTCAAAAAAAAAAAAAAAAAAAAAAAAGGCAGTGAACAACCCAGTATCCTTCTAAACAAATCTCTCTTCTTTCCTCATCATGTAAATCTCCTTGCATAATTTTCTTCCTTAGGAGTCTGCAGTTTCTGGGAGCAGTGAACGGTGCCCCCATCCAGTCTCTCTACACCCAATGCCACGGGGATGCCTGGCATCAGAGTCATCAGAGGGGCATGTAACAGGCTCTGAGACTGAGCTCCAGGAGAAAGTGTCAATGTGTAGGAGCCGGAGCAGGAGCCGGAGCCCACGGCCACGCGGAGATAGCGCCTACCATTCCCAGCGCCACAGTCTGCTTACTCCTGTTACCCCACTCTCCCCACCAGGGTTAGAGGAAGAGGATGTCAACGGTTATGTCATGCCAGATACACACCTGAAAGGTGCCTGACTCTTCCTAGGGCTTTCCTCAATTTTTCCTCGAATCCTTTCCCCGGGCTCCTCTTGTTTTTTCTTCTCTGATCATATGCCTCTCTGTCCTATTAATTTTGTCAAACTTTCCCCTACCCTCATGAAGTTCTTCACATACCTAGCCTTTCTTCTCAACCCCCAGGTACTCCCTCCTCCCGGGAAGGCACCCTTTCTTCAGTGGGTCTCAGTTCTGTCCTGGGTACTGAAGAAGAAGATGAAGATGAGGAGTATGAATACATGAACCGGAGGAGAAGGCACAGTCCACCTCATCCCCCTAGGCCAAGTTCCCTTGAGGAGCTGGGTTATGAGTACATGGATGTGGGGTCAGACCTCAGTGCCTCTCTGGGCAGCACACAGAGTTGCCCACTCCACCCTATACCCATCATGCCTACTGCAGGCACAACTCCAGATGAAGACTATGAATATATGAATCGGCAACGAGATGGAGGTGGTCCTGGGGGTGATTATGCAGCCATGGGGGCCTGCCCAGCCTCTGAGCAAGGGTATGAAGAGATGAGAGCTTTTCAGGGGCCTGGACATCAGGCCCCCCATGTCCATTATGCCCGCCTAAAAACTCTACGTAGCTTAGAGGCTACAGACTCTGCCTTTGATAACCCTGATTACTGGCATAGCAGACTTTTCCCCAAGGCTAATGCCCAGAGAACGTAACTCCTGCTCCCTGTGGCACTCAGGGAGCATTTAATGGCAGCTAGTGCCTTTAGAGGGTACCGTCTTCTCCCTATTCCCTCTCTCTCCCAGGTCCCAGCCCCTTTTCCCCAGTCCCAGACAATTCCATTCAATCTTTGGAGGCTTTTAAACATTTTGACACAAAATTCTTATGGTATGTAGCCAGCTGTGCACTTTCTTCTCTTTCCCAACCCCAGGAAAGGTTTTCCTTATTTTGTGTGCTTTCCCAGTCCCATTCCTCAGCTTCTTCACAGGCACTCCTGGAGATATGAAGGATTACTCTCCATATCCCTTCCTCTCAGGCTCTTGACTACTTGGAACTAGGCTCTTATGTGTGCCTTTGTTTCCCATCAGACTGTCAAGAAGAGGAAAGGGAGGAAACCTAGCAGAGGAAAGTGTAATTTTGGTTTATGACTCTTAATCCCCTAGAAAGACAGAAGCTTAAAATCTGTGAAGAAAGAGGTTAGGAGTAGATATTGATTACTATCATAATTCAGCACTTAACTATGAGCCAGGCATCATACTAAACTTCACCTACATTATCTCACTTAGTCCTTTATCATCCTTAAAACAATTCTGTGACATACATATTATCTCATTTTACACAAAGGGAAGTCGGGCATGGTGGCTCATGCCTGTAATCTCAGCACTTTGGGAGGCTGAGGCGGAAGGATTACCTGAGGCAAGGAGTTTGAGACCAGCTTAGCCAACATAGTAAGACCCCCATCTCTTTAAAAAAAAAAAAAAAAAAAAACTTTAGAACTGGGTGCAGTGGCTCATGCCTGTAATCCCAGCCAGCACTTTGGGAGGCTGAGATGGGAAGATCACTTGAGCCCAGAATTAGAGACAAGCCTATGGAAACATAGCAAGACACCGTCTCTACAGGGGAAAAAAAAAAAAAAAAAAAAAAAAAACTGAGCCTTAAAGAGATGAAATAAATTAAGCAGTAGGTCCAGGATGCAAAATCCTCCCAATTCCTGTGCATGTGCTCTTATTGTAAGGTGCCAAGAAAAACTGATTTAAGTTACAGCCCTTGTTTAAGGGGCACTGTTTCTTGTTTTTGCACTGAATCAAGTCTAACCCCAACAGCCACATCCTCCTATACCTAGACATCTCATCTCAGGAAGTGGTGGTGGGGGTAGTCAGAAGGAAAAATAACTGGACATCTTTGTGTAAACCATAATCCACATGTGCCGTAAATGATCTTCACTCCTTATCCGAGGGCAAATTCACAAGGATCCCCAAGATCCACTTTTAGAAGCCATTCTCATCCAGCAGTGAGAAGCTTCCAGGTAGGACAGAAAGAAGATCCAGCTTCAGCTGCACACCTCTGTCCCCTTGGATGGGGAACTGAGGGAAAACGTCTGTTGTATCACTGAAGTTTTTTGTTTTGTTTTTATACGTGTCTGAATAAAAATGCCAAAGTTTTTTTTCAGCTTCCTGTCTGTCAAATGAAGACATTTCGTATGTTAGATAAGAGATCTGCTCCTCAGCAGTGGATACTCACCTTTCTGTCTTCTGACAGTGCTACTCTGTCCCATGCAGCTTTCTCTAGTCCTACTATTCTATTTCTTTAGAACAACCATAGCGCATAGTCCTTTTCATTAAGGGTTTTAGTAGGAATCTACAAGGCAACCAATTGGGAATAACAAAAAGAACCTACGTGCTTGAGGACTTATAAAAAGCCCTATACGTGTCTGGTCTCCTTCAGAGGCCAAACACTGAAACCTCCAGATGCTTCTGAATTCATTATCTTAGAAAAGTCATCAAATCTTTTTATTTTTTCACGGTAAGAACTCTCAACAAACATGTCTTTCTGAACACTTCCCTTAGGTGCTCCATCCAGGTGCCTGTTATTGGAACAATAAGGTCATGTTACTTCATTAGGAGTCCGGCCTCTAGATTGCGAGGCCTTTAAATGGATGATCCCTCCGGTGTCTGGCTGCCCAGTTAGCCCCTGTTCCCAGCACCCTTGGTCTTCTTCCACCTGTCTGCCCCTCCCTGTTCTCCCAGCTTCGGAGGACGACTGGACCGGCTGGGCGGGTTTCGCCAGCCGACCCAGGGATCCGAAGAAGGGCGCACCCAGCCTCCCCGACCTAGGTGTAGACACTGCCCACCCGCTGCGGCTCCACTCTACTCCACCCCTGCCCGCTCGACTTTAAACCCATTTCCCCGCCGTAGCTCCGCCCCTCTCCCCTCAGCCCGCCCCTCTCCCCTCAGCCCGCCCCTCTCCCCTCAGCCCGCCCCTCTCTGTTACTGGCTCTCGCTCAGCGTTCTCGGTGGAAGTGGTTTTTCCGGGAGAGACCACGCTTCCCCTCAAGCTCCCCAACGGCTCCGCCTTCCCGCCGGAGCTTGACCCTTCCCAGCGTGCCCGGCGATTCCGGCGTGCGAGGCCCTTGGAGGGCAAGGCCCCAGGGCCTGGCTTAGGAGCGCGAGAGGCAGGCTGGGAATTGTAGTTCGAAGGCCCTCGAGAGCGGCTAGAGTCCGGCGGTGGAGAGGACTAGTTGTCCCAGCGTGCCCTGCGCCTCAGCCCGCGCGCTCGCAGCTTCTCGCTCTCGCCTGCCTGCCCGCTCCCTTGCTTGCTCGCGCTTTCGCTCGCCCTCTCCTCGAGGATCGAGGGGACTCTGACCACAACCTGTGGCTGGGAAGGGAGACAGAGGCGGCGGCGGCTCAGGGGAAACGAGGCTGCAGTGGTGGTAGTAGGAAGATGTCGGGCGAGGACGAGCAGCAGGAGCAAACTATCGCTGAGGACCTGGTCGTGACCAAGTATAAGATGGGGGGCGACATCGCCAACAGTGAGTGCGGCCTCGGGGGTCGGGGAATCAAGGCTGATAGGGAAAGATAACAGGCTGGCCCGGAAGGGGCTGGAGCGGAGGGGTCATGCGGACTGAGCTACTGAGGGGCCCGCACCGGTCCGCTGGGCACGGCGTGGTGGGAAGACCCGGTGTCGCGCCTGGGACCTGAGCGGGCAGGCCCAGGCTGAAGTCTATGGAGGTGCGGGTCGGCAGCCAGGATGAGCGCAGAGAGGGGACCCTGGCAGGCTCCGACCCGAGGCCGTTTGTTAGGAGGCAAGACGTGTTTTCTCTTGTTCCTATCTTTCATTCCCAATTTCTGCTTCCTCTGATTCTGGCAGCGGCGAGGCCACCTCGAAAAGGAAGCGCCCAGCTATTGGCGACAGAAGCGCCCCTCTGTTTTTGTAGCGTCTCCGGGGCGTCAGGAGCCAAGCCGGCACGTGTTGCTGGGTCCCCTTGCGGATGGCTGGCCCCCTTCTTCCTCCACTAGTGTCCCTGACACCAGCTTCCCCACCACCAGCTTCCCCACCACGTGCTTTGCTGGAGCCTTTCCTTCTTTACTTCAGCTCTTACCCTGGTGGGGGCCCCCTTCTACCTTGGGCCAGCTAAGGAGACCGTTGGAGAGCACTCCTGGAGCTTCTAATGCAAGTCTTGGAGATAGATATGGCTTTTCTTGAAGTTACTCATTACTACCACCTTTCCAATCTGTGCAGATAGTCTTAGTTAGCATTCACATTTGTTGTTCTCAGTGACTTGACAACTCAAATGTTTTGGGGTCTCCGTCTTATCCCAACTAGGCAAGCTTGTGAACATTACTGGAAAAGGGAGGACTGATTTTAGGATTTTCACAAGTCATCCTTACTCCAGGTGTGCTCTGACGATCTCAGCAGTTGCCTGTCACTCTAGGCAGATGCCACTTTCTCTTTTCTCTCTTTCCAGTTAGCCTTTCCATTTTATTCCAGTTAGGGAGATACAAACTGCTTGTCATTGTGTTTTTAAATGGTTTTAACAGCAAAGATGGTGGGGAACAGGTATTTAGGATGCCTCCCGTCCTGTGGGTGAAAATCTGAGTTTTACCAGCTTTCAAAGAATCACCAAAACTGAGATACCAAAAGTCAAACCTGTGCTTTATATCACAGTGGACATTTAGTATCGTACCCTGGTTTTTGGTGCCTTTTAGTATTTGAGATACTAGTGGTTTGAATCAGAAAATCTCTTACAGTTTATAACTTTGGCCTCATATTTCTTTTAGATAAGCCATGATCCCCCGAAATGAAACCCAGGGACCTTAGATTAAGTTTCCTTGGCTTATGCACTTGTTTATGAGGAAATAAGTCTATATAGATTGAGATTCCTAACACCTAATTAGAGTGTCTGAGAAAGGAATGCGGTAACATTTAACAGTGCATCGGCTTCGAGTCAGCAATTCTGTCTACCTTCTTGTCCCTGATGCCTATAAATTTCATCTAGTCTTTGCGTGTATGTGGGGATACCATGGCAAGAACCCTCTGAAGTTCTTAACTCTGTCCTGTCACACCAAAGGTAGCATCTTTGGAAAGTCTGAGGCCTTGCCTAGGGAGATGGATTGTATATACCCAGTTGTCACATAATGTAAGGAAGAGAAGGGAATGTTGACCTTTCAGCCTCAGGGCAATGGCACCAGGGAGTATTATAGAAACTCTTAAATTCAACTTCCAGGTATTCCTTGGGTGGTAACTAGACAATGAATACATACAAGGCTGACATGATGGGATTCTGTCCTCAGGGGTACTTCGGTCCTTGGTGGAAGCATCTAGCTCAGGTGTGTCGGTACTGAGCCTGTGTGAGAAAGGTGATGCCATGATTATGGAAGAAACAGGGAAAATCTTCAAGAAAGAAAAGGAAATGAAGAAAGGTAAAAAAAAAAAAAAAAAATCCCTCACTAATTTCCCGTTTGACCCTTATTTGGTCCTATATGTTTTTATTTTTTTCACTGTTATGATGCAGTCCCCACCCTAGCTCTGGCTGAGGTATTTGGAAATTTGGAATGGCAAGTGGGATACAAGCAATTTCCTACCTAATCCAAACTGATGAAACTTAAGCAAGACCCTGAAAAAATCCTTCTACATTTCTGAAGGGCACTAGGGCTCCCGGGAGACAGCAAGGCAGTAGGCTGATGATTCTTTCTTTACAGGTATTGCTTTTCCCACCAGCATTTCGGTAAATAACTGTGTATGTCACTTCTCCCCTTTGAAGAGCGACCAGGATTATATTCTCAAGGAAGGTGACTTGGTAAAAATGTAAGGTTAAACCGTTTTAAAGCATTTTTCTTTTTTTAAAGCATTTACAAAATGCCAGTTCCTAATGCAGTACTCTGATCTTGCCTTTCAGTGACCTTGGGGTCCATGTGGATGGCTTCATCGCTAATGTAGCTCATACTTTTGTGGTTGATGTAGCTCAGGTAGGTGGCCTGCTTTTGATCTCTGTTCAGCCTTGGGGGTGGAGGGAATGCACTGCCATTTGCTTCTTATCCCCACCCCCAATCACCACGTAAGTTGAGAGAGTCTCTAGAGAAGCAAAAGGAGAAAGGTTTTTGTTGTTGTTGTTGTTTTTACCCTCCTGTTCATTGGCTGGTCTTCGCATATGGGCTCACAGATATTAACCAGATAGCCAGCTGAGTTAACAGACTTTCCAGGAAGATACTGATTGCATGTCCTTATCTACAGGGGACCCAAGTAACAGGGAGGAAAGCAGATGTTATTAAGGCAGCTCACCTTTGTGCTGAAGCTGCCCTACGCCTGGTCAAACCTGGAAATCAGGTAAGCTATTTTATCCAATTCCAAAGCTCGTTTGAACCAAAGATGCATTAGGCACCTATAGCTACTCTATATGAAACTACCAACCTCCCCTACAGACCCCTTATAAAACAGCTTTTTAAAATTAGCTATATTTAGCTGGGCACAGTGACTCACATCTGTAATCCCATCACTTTGGGGGGCCAAGGTAGGAGGATAGCTTGAGGCTAGGAGTTCAAGACCAGCCTGGGAAACATGGTGAAACCCCATTTCTACAAAAAATACAAAAATTAGCTGGGCATGGTAACATGTGCCTGTATTCCCAGCTTCCAGGGAGGCTGAGGTGGGAGAATCACCTGAGCCTGGGAGATTGAGGCTGTGCTGAGCTATGATCATGCCACTGCACTCCAGCCTGGGCAACAATGAAACCCTGTCTCACAAAAGAAAAAGGAAAAATAAGCATTTGCTGTCCCCACAAAACAGATTAGAATGCCAGGTAAAAAAGGATAAACACTGGACTTAATATTATAGGCATGTGGTGGCACATGCCTGTAATCCCAGCACTTTGGGAGGCCAAGGTGGGAGGATTGCTTGAACCCAGGCGTTTGAGACCAGCTTGGGAAACATAGCGAGACCCGTCTCTACAAAAAGAAAAAAGAAAACCCAGGTTTATGATCAAGTTCTTTCACTTAACACTCATTTAACCTGGGGCAAATCATTTAACCTGAGACTCAGTTTCCTTGTCTTCTAGATTGGGATATACATCGGCCCTGTTCACATGCAAAATTTATTGAATTAGACCATCTTTGTGAAAGCACTGGGTAAAATGATATGCAGATACAGCTGGTCCTCAGCTTGATGCTACATTCAGTAGAAGCTATACTTTGAGTACCCATACAACCATTCTGTTTTTCATTTTCCATATAGTATTTAGTAAATTACATGAGATATTCAACACTAATATAAAATAGGCATGTGTTAGATGATTCTGCCCAACTGTAGGATAATGTTTTTTAAGTGCTCTGAGCACATTTAACATAGGCTAGGCTGTGATGTTAGGTAGGTTAGGTGTATTAAATGCATTTTTGACTTAGTGATATTTTCAACTTATGAGTTTTTTGGAGATGTAACCCCATTGCAAGTTGGGGAGCATCTGTATAAAGTATTTTTAGATTGTAGGGATAATCAAGCTATGAAATGAAAAACCAGTGAATGACAATCATTGGGACTTGATGGAGGATATTAGAACGCTCAGTTCTGCCAGGTGCAATGGCTCATGCCTGTAATCCCAGCACTTTGGGAGGCTGAGGTGGGCAGATCACGAGGTCAGGAGATCGAGACCATCCTGGCCAACATGGTGAAACCCCATCTCTTCTAAAAATACAAAAATTAGCTGGGCGTGGTGTTGCGTGCCTGTAATCCCAGCTACTCAGGAGGCTGAGGCAGGAGAATAGCTTGAACCCGGGAGGCAGAGATTGCAGTGAGCCAAGATCACGCCACTGCACTCCAGCCTGGTGACAAAGCCAGACTCCATCTCAAAAAAAAAAAAAAAAAAGAACGCTCAGTTCTTTTATGCTTCTTATTCTCATTGTAGAGAACTTATTAGCTCCTGATATCTCACCTTTCATTTGATGTTGTACTTCTAGAACACACAAGTGACAGAAGCCTGGAACAAAGTTGCCCACTCATTTAACTGCACGCCAATAGAAGGTGAGAACAGATAACAGGGTTGAGGGTCTAAGAATGAGTGGCTTTGCCAGGTGCGGTGGCTCACGCCTGTAATCCCAGAACTTTGGGAGGCTGAGGTGGGCGGATCACCTGAGGTCAGGAGTTTGAGACTAGCCTGGCCAACATGGTGAAACCCCATCTCTACTAAAAATATAAAAATTAGCTGGGCGTGGTGGTGGGTGCCTGTAATCCCAGCTACTTGGGAGGCTAAGGCGAGATAATCCCTTGAACCCGGGAGGAGGAGGTTGCAGTGAGCCAAGATTGCGCCACTGCACTCCAGTCTGGGCAATAAGAGCGAAACTCCATCTCCTCCATCTCAAAAAAAAAAAAAAAAAAAGAATGAGTGGCTTCACAGATTTGAGGCTTTTGCTCCCTTGAAGATCTATCCTGGCTATAACCCAGTCTAAGCCAGAAATCTCAGAGCCCTGTGTTTCCATAACCAGGTAGTTTTCTCACTGCCTACCACTTCAAACTACTGAAGTGGGTGGATTTGGAAACCTTTTGGGATACTGGATAGCTTGTTCCATAGGTTGTGTACTGTCTACAGGTATGCTGTCACACCAGTTGAAGCAGCATGTCATCGATGGAGAAAAAACCATTATCCAGAATCCCACAGACCAGCAGAAGTAGGTGCCAACCCTACTTATTACCTTCTACCACACAAGACTAGTCATCAGGTTTTTTTCTATACTCCGAACTGAATCTTGTCTGCCCTCTACTCCATGTTTTCAGGAGTGACCTGTTGCTCTTAATATTCCCTTTCTCTAGGCCGGGCGCGGTGGCTCACGCCTGTAATCCCAGCACTTTGGGAGGCTGAGGCGGGTGGATCACCTGAGGTCACGAGTTCAGAACCAGCCTGACCAACATGGCGAAACCCTGTCTCTACTAAAAACTACAAAAATGAGCCAGGCCTGGTGGTTTGTGCCTATAGTCCCAGCTACTTGGGAGGCTGAGGCAGGAGAGTTGCTTGAACCCGGGAGGTGGAGGTTGCAGTGAGCTGAGATTGTGCCACTGCACTCCAGCCTGGGTGACAGAATAAGACTCTGTGTCAAAAAAAAAAAAAATTCCTTTCTCTCTATTCCTTTTAGGAAGGACCATGAAAAAGCTGAATTTGAGGTACATGAAGTATATGCTGTGGATGTTCTCGTCAGCTCAGGAGAGGGCAAGGTGAGGAGAGTACCAGAGTTGGCAAAGAGGGGTGACTGAGAGTGTTCACCAGACCAAATGTTACTTAAATTACTCTTTCAGGCCAAGGATGCAGGACAGAGAACCACTATTTACAAACGAGACCCCTCTAAACAGTATGGACTGAAAATGAAAACTTCACGTGCCTTCTTCAGTGAGGTGGAAAGGCGTTTTGATGCCATGCCGTTTACTTTAAGGTACTACACTTAGCAATGATAGTACTTGGAACCAGTCTGACTCACAGACCATACACCCAGGAACACTTTTTCCTCTCCCTTCCTGCCTAGACTTGTAGCGTGCACGTGCTCACTCCCTCCCTCTCTCTCCCCATCTCCTTCTCATTGAAGGTAATGTAAAAGAGCAATCCTAAGCATGATTTCTGCCTGAGGGTAGGAGCTATTTTAAAATATGAGCAAAATGGTAAGACTTGATGGGGAGTTAAAGATACCTCTGAATATCATCTTCCCTGCCAGAGCATTTGAAGATGAGAAGAAGGCTCGGATGGGTGTGGTGGAGTGCGCCAAACATGAACTGCTGCAACCATTTAATGTTCTCTATGAGAAGGAGGGTGAGTTCCAAAAAGAGCTTCACTTTGGATTCCCTGATTATAAGATATCCTTCCTATAAGTTCAGAAGAGCTAAGTATGACAAAGGAACTTTTTATCAAAACACATCTTCATTTTTGCCATAGGTGAATTTGTTGCCCAGTTTAAATTTACAGTTCTGCTCATGCCCAATGGCCCCATGCGGATAACCAGTGGTCCCTTCGAGCCTGACCTCTACAAGTCTGAGATGGAGGTCCAGGATGCAGAGCTAAAGGTTAGTATGGAATAGAAGGTGGTGAGTATGTACATGGTATCCTGCTTGGGAGTGAGGGCTAAATGCCAGCAAAGTCCTGAAAAGAGCTGCAGTACTGAAAGTAACCCTTTATTTTTAATTTCCTCCACATTTCTCAAATTTTTTTTTCCTTCTTCCTGTTTTCCAGGCCCTCCTCCAGAGTTCTGCAAGTCGAAAAACCCAGAAAAAGAAAAAAAAGAAGGTGTGTTATTACGATCATTCCTCTCTGGCAGGGTGAACCTGATCCCTCTTTCTCCCACTGTGTTAAGTTGTAGTGAAATACGGATTTTTATACAGATGCTCCTCAACTTATATGATAGACCTTTGTCCCAGTAAACCCATCATAAATTGAAAATACTGTAAGTCAAAATGGATTTTAAAAAAAATATATATATATATTTTTAAGAGACAGAGTCTCAAACTCCTGGCCTTGAACAGTCCTTCCACCTCAGCCTCCCAAACTGTTGGGATTACAGGCATGAGCTGCCATGCCCAGCCTTGCTTTGGCCAGGCACAGTGGCTCATGCCTGTAATCCCAGCACTTTGGGAGGCCAAGGCGGATGGATCACCTGAGGTCGGGAGTTTGAGATCAGCCTGACCAACACAGAGAGAAACCCCGTCTCTACTAAAAATACAAAATTAGCTGGGTGTGGTGGCACACGCTTATAATCCCAGCTACTCGGGAGGCTAAGGCAGGAGAATTGTTTGAATCTGGGAGGCAGAGGTTGCAGTGGGCCGAGATCGCACCATTGCGCTCCGGCCTGCGCAACAAGAGCGAAACTCTGTCTCAGAAAAAGAGATGATCTCACTGTGTCACCCAGGCTGACGTGTAGTGGCATGATCATAGCTCACTGTATCCTCAAACTCCTCCTGGGTTCAACTGATTGTCCTGCCTTGACCTGCTGAGTAGCCACCACCATGCCTGGCTCAAAATGGATTTGATGTACCTTAACCTACCATGAACCTCATAGCTTAGCCTGGCCTACCTTGAATGTGCTCAAAACATTTATTGAACAAATTATCATGTATCGAAATATCCATATTGCTTTCACACCATTGTGAAGTTGAAAAATCACAAGTTGACCATTGTAAGTCAGAGACCTGTATGTCTTTATTTCAGCTGTGACCCAGAGGATTGAGATAACTTTATGGCTGGGTGTGGTGGTTCACACATATAATCCCAACAGTTTGGGAGGCCTAGGCAGGAGCATCACTTGAGCCCAGGAGTTCAAGATCAGCCCGGGCAACATGGTGAAACCTCATCTCTACAAAAAATACAAAAAAGTTGTACATGGTGGCATGTGCCTATAGTCCCAGCTACCTGGGAGGCTGAGGTGAGAGGATCACCTGAGCCCAGGGAAGTGGTACCACTGCACTCCAGCCTGGAAAACAGAGTGAGACTGTCTCAGAAAAAAAAATACTTTTATCTCTGGTCCCAGACATCCCCAAGTAGTTAGAAACTGACAGGTCTTCTCCCTCTCCTTTTCTTGCATATAGGCCTCCAAGACTGCAGAGAATGCCACCAGTGGGGAAACATTAGAAGAAAATGAAGCTGGGGACTGAGGTGGGTCCCATCTCCCCAGCTTGCTGCTCCTGCCTCATCCCCTTCCCACCAAACCCCAGACTCTGTGAAGTGCAGTTCTTCTTCTCCACCTAGGACCGCCAGCAGAGCGGGGGGATCTCCCTGCCCCCACCCCAGTTCCCCAACCCACTCCCTTCCAACAACAACCAGCTCCAACTGACTCTGGTCTTGGGAGGTGAGGCTTCCCAACCACGGAAGACTACTTTAAATGAAAAAAAGAAATTGAATAATAAAATCAGGAGTCAAAATTCATCGTCTTCAAGCCCCTCTTTCTAGCCTTTTCTACTACTCTCTGCTTGGTCAAGGTTTGTGCCCTACTACAGAACAGGGCTAAATTAGCCACCACCACTGAAAACTCAGCTGAATTTTTTTATACCACTCTGATGTCAGCATTTTTCCATCTGTTTGGGGCTTTTTCCTCTTTTTTCCATTCTCCCCAAATATTTTATCTGGCTTCAAAATTAAGAGGATTATTTTTCAGATTGTTTTTATTCAGTGTGGCCGATTCCTCATCTGATTCAGGCTGTCCAGTCAGGCCCCTCCCATTTTAGGAGCTGGAGCCTTCATTTATGAAGAGATTCTCATCTATGAAATGGATCCTCATTTGTAAATCTTTTTTCTTCCATTTTCACAAAGCTGTAAAGAAATAATCCATCTCAACCTTACCCTTTTTCTCTGGAGTCAGTGGGGTCTTTCCTCGCTCCATCTTACACAGACCTGAGCTGGAAGCTCAACTGGTTTTGTTCCCTGTTTGAAATATTGTGATCTCCCTCCCATGAAAGAAAAACCAAGAACCAGAGGAGTAGACTGACTGAAGACACAACTCCTGGCTTTCTGAAGCTATGGACTTGGATTGGATTGCTGGGGGTTTGTAGAGAAAGGTGACAAATTTCAGTACCTCTGGCATGCTGTCCCAGGAAACTAGGGCTCCCACTAACTTATGAGGTTTTTAAACACATTGAAAATGACATGACATTAAAATAAATTTGGATTTGCTCATAATGATGTGCTTTGTATGCTGCTCTTATTTGATGGAGGTGGGGAGAATGTCAGTTGAAGTGGTATTGGAACTGTTCCTCCACAGTGCCATGCTCTACCTTCCCAAAACGAGGAATGTCTTGACTTGCAGAAGACACAAATCTTAGAATCTTTGATGATATAGTAAGTTATCTGCTGGAGTTGGGTGGTGTAATTTTCTAAGTAGAAACAGTCCTCACTGCTAAGATTTGTTTGGGGCTAGGACACAATGTCTACTGCAAAAACAGCACTGCAAGTGTTTATCTTGAATTCAAGAAGCCAGGAAGAATGGTACACTAGTTTTCAGGGCCAGACTAAGGTCAGATGGGTAATTAGTTTATCTTGCTACATGTCAGGAATTGCTAAACTAGAGATACTACAAGTGAACAGAACTGAACACAGGTCAAATGTGTAATGATGTATATCTACCATTAAAATAGAGTAGTTTTAGTGCCCTAAAAATCCTCTGTGTTTTGCCTGTTCATCTCTCTCTCCTTGCTTACGCATTTATCCAAAGGCAAAGAATGTACAATGCCAATGCCAAGAGTGAACCCTAGTGTAAACTAAACTATGGATTTGGGGTGATAATGGTATATCAACGTAGGTTCTATTGTTAACAAATGTACCACTCTGGCAGGGTGGAGTGATGTTTATAAAGGGGGAGGCTATATGTGTGGGAAATGTCTATACCTTTCTCAATTTTGCTGTGAACCTAAAACTGTTCTAAAAAATTAAGTCTATTAAAAAAAGAAAAAAACAGCCAAGTGCGGTGGCTTATACCTGTAATTCCAGCACTTTGGGAGGCCGACGCAGGCAGATCACCTGAGGTCAGGAGATCAAGACCAGCCTGGCCAACATGGTGAAACCCCATCTCTACTAAAAATATAAAAAGCCAGGCTTAGTGGCGGGCGCCTGTAATCCCAGCTACTTGGGAGGCTGAGGCAGGAGAATCGCTTGAACCCAGGAGGCGGAGGTTGCAGTGAGCCAAGATCGCGCCACTGCACTCCAGCCTGGGTGACAAGAGTGAGATTCCATTCCGTATCAAAAACAAGCAAACAAAATTTCCCTCAAAGAGCTTATAAGCTAGTTGGCAATCATCAGTTGAAATCTTGGTGGAATTGATACAAAATAATTCTGCTAGGATTTTTTTTGTTTCAAAAAAATTGTCATATATATTTGGGTGGTGACAATACTACAACTACTTAGAAGGAACCTAATTTTAAAAACGTTTTTCAGGGATTGAAAGTGAAATGCTATCCTGGAATATAATAAAGGGAAACCACAAAAAAAGAGGGATTGTAACAATCACATACAAAATGTTACAGTATTTTAAACTGTAAGATGAAGTCTCTATAGGGAAAGGGTTCTTTTTCATCCCCCATTAACTCAAAAGTTTCCTGTAGCCAAATCTTAGGGGATCTGGTTGTTTTCCAGTGCTTCTCACCTGAGCATACAATCAAACTGGGAAGTTCTTTATCTTAACACCAAATGTCATACTTTCCCTAGATTTAGGTAATTTTCTCCCTATGTCCGTTGGTTCGCTCTTCACCCCTAGAGAATCACTGCATAGGTCACTGCAGCCTCGACTTCCTGGGCTCGAGATTCCCCCACCTCAGCCTCCCAAAGTGCTGGGATTACAGGCATGAGCCACCGTGCCCAGCCCGCTGACGTATTTTCTGAACAAATGATGCATTGTAGCCAGGAATCTCTAGTGATATTTTGCTTCAGGCATCGTGGGGAAAGACCATAATCAGCTATTTTATTCTTGAAATTTAGGAAAAATAATTGCTCTATATCTTAAACAGTGAGAGAATATTTTTTGAAGTATGGCAGCTTTCCCGAATCCCCACTTTATATCTTCCTATGTTCTGAAATCTTAGGACCTTCGATGGTTCCGCAATCGAATCACCCTGCAGCAATTTATTTTAGAAAATAAGGCAAACCGGCTGGGCGCGGTGGTTCATGCTTGTAATCCCAGCACTTTGAGAGGCCGAGGCGGGCGGATCGCTTGAGCTCAGGAGTTCGAGACCAGCCTGGGCAACACAGCGAAACCTCGTCTCTACTAAAAATACAAAAATTAGCCAAGTGGCGCGCGCCTGTTGTCCCAGCTGCTCGGGAAGCTGAGGCGGGAGAATCGCTTGTACTCAGGAGGCGGAAATTGCGGTGAGCCGAGATCGCGTCACTGCACTCCAGCCTAGGTGACACAGTGAGATCCTGTCTCAAAAAAGAAAAAAAGAAAGAAAGAAAGAAAGAAAAGAAGGCAAACCAGTAAAACAAGAATTTCTGTACAGTCCGCGCCTATCCATAGCAAAATGGAGGACTTCTCCAGGGAACTGCAACTCCCAAGAAACAATGCGAGGGAAGGTGGCGGTCACTATTTTTTCCCCGTCTGCACCTCTAGGTCCAATATTGGAAATAGGTGCTGACGTTTAAATAACACAGCGTCCTCATACTAAATCTGGGGGGGAACTGGTAACTCGAAAACCAAATACTCGGTCTTCCGAAAGAACTAACTCAACCTACTCCTCTGCAAGAGGGTCCGAAAACCATTGTTACGCCCATTGGGTAGCCCCGCCCTTGTGGGGGGGTGCAAAGGGCGTGAAAGCGGAAGTGACGACACCCGGCGCTCCATTAAATAGCCGTAGACGGAACCTCGGCTTTCTCTCGGCCTTAGCGCCATTTTTTTGGGTGAGTGTTTTTGGTTCCTGCGTTGGGATTCCGTGTACAATCCATAGACATCTGACCTCGGCACTTAGCATCATCACAGCAAACTAACTGTAGCCTTTCTCTCTTTCCCTGTAGAAACCTCTGCGCCATGAGAGCCAAGGTGAGCGGTTCCTGGTAGTAAGCTTGGGAGGTAGGAGTTGGCGAGTAGTAGCGGGGAGACGAAGGCAAGTCCGCCATACCTCCTGAACTACTGGGTTTCAAGGGTGCCCAAGAGCTGGTGGGAGAGAGAAGGTAGTTTGTGAGAGAGCTAGCGGTTAAGTGCTATGGGTAGAGAGGGTGGGATTAGAAAAGGGTGGAATTCTGATCTTATGTTGGGAGGGTGTCCAAGTTACTGATGTAGTTGTTACGACCAATCTTTCATACTTCCTGGTTAAGAATCTGTCCGGTTCTAAAGAGTGCATTTCATATCCTTGCTAAGCCTACTAATAAGCTTCATCCCTTTTTTTTTTTTTTTTTTTTAATTATCTGCTGCTTGTGATCGGTTGCTAGTGGAGGAAGAAGCGAATGCGCAGGTACGTTGAGACTTTGCCAGCCCAGGAGTAGGGAAGTTCCTTGGACAAAACTTAGGAGAAACATTTGGTTTGGAAATCTTAAAAGATCTTTAGGAGAAAAACGTTTGAGTGTTCTCTCCCTAGAGCCAAGAATTTAACAGAACAGAGAACGATAGAACCGTAGTGCTTGTTCATTTTACCACCTCATTCTTTATGTGGACGTTTGATTTACTGTGGGAGGGAAAGACAACTCTGGTTTGAGGTGTATTCTATTCCTGTGTCTGCTTTTCAGGCTGAAGCGCAAAAGAAGAAAGATGAGGCAGAGGTCCAAGTAAACCGCTAGCTTGTTGCACCGTGGAGGCCACAGGAGCAGAAACATGGAATGCCAGACGCTGGGGATGCTGGTACAAGTTGTGGGACTGCATGCTACTGTCTAGAGCTTGTCTCAATGGATCTAGAACTTCATCGCCCTCTGATCGCCGATCACCTCTGAGACCCACCTTGCTCATAAACAAAATGCCCATGTTGGTCCTCTGCCCTGGACCTGTGACATTCTGGACTATTTCTGTGTTTATTTGTGGCCGAGTGTAACAACCATATAATAAATCACCTCTTCCGCTGTTTTAGCTGAAGAATTAAATCATCTTGTCTATTATGTTTTTTATGGTTCCATCGGGTGGGGGTTTTCTGTCATTAGAGTTTGGCCTGTCACTACCTGTGCTATGGAGGGTATCAAAGCTATAAAGGCAACAGCCCGGGTTATGTGGTGTGGTTTGCATCTCGCTGGAGTTGGATGGGATATGGTACGTCTCTGGAGGCAGGTTTTAGGTTTCGCTGGTTATTAGGGGCCAATGCTGGTACCGCCCCTTTCCAGGAGGGCTGCCCTGGCGACTACCGCTTAGTAGACCATGTCATGCCTTTGGGTTGGGTTGCCATGGTGACACGCAAAGCGTGCTGGGAACGTCCTGCGGCATGTCGCACGCGTACTTCATACACCATAGAGTATGGTTCCGGGTCTGGTGGCTAGAGCGTCGCTTCTTCCGCAGGAAGCGGAAGAGCGATCGGGTAGGCGGCTCTTTGTCGAAGCTAGAGGACCGGCAGGCGGCAGCAGCAACTACGGCGGCGGCGGCAGGTGAGGGAGGCGGGAGACTTAGGTGGAGGCCGCGCCCGGAGGGGAGGAGTCGGGGCCGGCCCAGCGGCTGGGCTCGGCCAGGCCACAGAAGGCCCCCCAGAACCGAGCTGGCTCGTCCTCACACCCCAGGGCAGTGCCCCTTTTCTGAGTGACCCCGCATCGCGAGCAAACGCCAGCTTCGTGACGTCACAACCCTGCCCATCCCCTCAGCTTGATGACACCTGGAGCTCCAGCTCCCCGCTTCACTTCGCGCGCCCTTAGTGTCCCATTCACGTAGCCCACGGCTGAGCGCCGGCGGCACTGCACGGAACCTGCCAAGCTAGAAGACTTGCTGCGGGAAAACTCCTAGGACTTCATTCGCAAACTCTAGGGTGTTGGGAAGCGTCACAATCACTGCCTTCAAGTCTAATCGGCCATCCCAATGCACTGTCAGACGCTGCCTTTTTAAGGTTCCTCACTAGCCATTACTAACTCCAGCCCTTGGCCGTGCTCTGACCCTCACATCCTCTTTCATCTTGAGGCAGGGCGCCCCGCACTCTTTGTTCACTCAGGGCTGGTTTTCCAACCCATCCTCCCAGTCCCTCCGAATTAGTTTTATCTCTTACTCTTCTTACTGGCAACTTCTCCCTTGGACAGGTGAAGTTCAGTTTGGACCCTGAGGAAATCCTCACGTTCCCGAAGCTTTGCCGTTTTGTCAGATTTCTTGTGACAACCACCCCATAGTCCTCCACTCTTACTCCTTCTTCCACCCAAGTCTCTGTTTTTTTCCTGCTCAGAACCCAGCAGTGATGTGGAGGTGGAGACCCACAGGAGCCCCGGACTTCACCTGAGCTACCTCAGGTATCAATTCTGGGAGAGTTGGGTGGGGAGGAGCATCATAACTAATTATCTGCTGCTGGTGCGACTTGCAACGTGAGCCAGGCTTGGATAGATGGCATTTGTACTTCACCTGGTCATTCCCCTTTACTAAAAGTTTGTATCTTCTTTTACCACTTCTTTCCTTGATTGCTTCTATTATTCTGGGACTACCTCTCTTTAGAGGAGGACCCTCTTACAGATTTTCTTGTAACTCTGGCCTCTGGTTTGGTTAGTTCATTTTAGGGAGATCTGAAGGCAAAGTCACAGTAGTGAGGTGGGGGTAGGTCAAGGCCAAAGGAGTTAGGAAAGATTCCCTTATTCTCAAAGGGAACAATATGAAGTTTTCCTATTTCAGCAGCAGGGGGAGCCTGAACACCGCATAGGAAAGGCTTGGGAGGTCAGACACGTGGTAGCAGGGACTCCAGGTCTTACTGGGGGTGGAGAGAGGGGAGGGCTAGAACCAGGGCAGTGGACTGACATTCCAAAGCTCTCTTGGGAAATAGGAGACTTAAAAAGCTTTTATGGAGTCTATAAATAAAGAGGATCTTTATGGGTTGAGGAATGGTGTGGTTGGATGTCAGTGGGATCTTCACATAGGGGAGTAGGAAGGGGGTGGGGAATGGGGAAAGGTCACTTGTTCCTGTGAAATTAACCCCTTCCCACTTGACCTTATCACAAATGGTTTGTCCTGGGAAATCTAGAAGTGGAGACTCTAACTTAGAACTCCTATCCTGAAACAGAAGGGGCTGACCTCTCTGCCGTTGACAGTGATGATGGCTGGGAGGGAATACTAAAATATGACAGGTTTTGAGACTCCCCTCAAGCTGGTAACACCAGTCTCTTCACCCAGGATTTCTTGGCTTCTAGAGATTTGATGTGTACAGAGCCCTTACCTGAGGAAAAGGAAAGGGGGTTAAGGAAGTTTTGTTACCAGTGTCCCATCTTCTACAGCCCTAGTAGCTCAGTAGCCCATCTTGGGCACTATTCCCAGTTTCCTTCCAGACTATTCAGATACTGACTGCAGTTTTAATTTCACTTCCACAACTTTAATAAGGTCAGCTCAAAAGGAAAGATGAAATCCAGCACTATTTTTTCCCTGCTCCGTCCTGGGCCTATCCCTCCTCCGTTAGCCAGGCAAGTGTGAATCATTCTGACCCAGACCAGGTGCACAAAACCCTGGGAGGGGCTTTTGATGAGTCAGACATTTCAGCCAGAATTCTTATCCCTTAGATTCTCCATCTCTAAAGCCATCGCCCCTCTGGGCCACCTGCTTTATAGTCAGGAAGAGTGGGATCTCCCTGGAGGACTCCTGTTTGATACAGTTCTCCTCTTTTGTAGTGGTCACCAAGAGTGGCAAGATAAAGAAAACCCTGAGTTGGGCGGGACCAGGATGCCTGACCGGGACAGCTATGCCAACGGTACCGGGAGCAGCGGTGGAGGCCCTGGAGGTGGTGGCAGCGAGGAGGCCAGTGGGGCAGGGGCAGGCAGTGGCGGGGCCAGCTCAGATGCCATCTGTAGAGACTTCTTGAGGAATGTGTGCAAGCGAGGCAAGCGTTGCCGATATCGCCACCCAGACATGAGCGAGGTGTCCAACTTGGGGGTGAGCAAAAACGAGTTCATCTTCTGCCATGACTTCCAGAACAAGGAGTGTAGCCGCCCAAATTGCCGTTTCATCCATGGCTCCAAGGAGGATGAGGATGGCTATAAGAAGACAGGAGAGCTTCCCCCACGGCTGAGGCAGAAAGTAGCAGCTGGCCTTGGCCTTTCACCGGCTGACCTACCAAATGGCAAGGAGGAGGTCCCTATCTGCCGTGACTTTCTCAAGGGTGACTGTCAGAGAGGAGCCAAGTGCAAGTTCCGTCACCTGCAACGGGATTTTGAGTTTGATGCTCGGGGTGGAGGAGGCACTGGTGGGGGCTCAACAGGCTCAGTCCTCCCAGGACGACGTCATGATCTCTATGATATCTATGACCTTCCTGACAGGGGCTTTGAGGACCATGAGCCAGGCCCAAAACGCCGGCGAGGTGGATGCTGCCCCCCTGATGGCCCTCATTTTGAGTCATATGAATATAGTTTGGCTCCACCGCGAGGGGTGGAGTGCAGACTGCTAGAGGAGGAGAATGCCATGCTCAGGAAGCGGGTAGAGGAGTTAAAGAAGCAGGTCAGCAACCTGCTGGCCACCAATGAGGTATTACTGGAACAAAATGCTCAGTTCCGCAATCAGGCCAAGGTCATAACCCTGAGCTCCACTGCACCAGCGACTGAGCAGACTCTGGCCCCCACTGTGGGCACTGTTGCCACTTTTAACCATGGCATTGCCCAGACTCACACTACTCTCAGCAGCCAGGCTCTACAGCCTCGTCCAGTGTCCCAGCAAGAACTGGTGGCCCCTGCTGGAGCTCCAGCTGCTCCCCCAACTAATGCTGCACCTCCTGCTGCTCCACCACCCCCACCCCCACACTTGACCCCAGAGATCACGCCACTGTCAGCTGCCCTGGCTCAAACAATTGCCCAGGGAATGGCACCCCCACCTGTCTCCATGGCTCCTGTGGCTGTATCTGTGGCTCCTGTGGCCCCTGTGGCTGTATCGATGGCCCAACCCTTGGCAGGAATCACAATGAGCCACACCACCACTCCCATGGTGACTTACCCTATCGCTTCCCAGAGCATGCGCATCACGGCCATGCCACACTGATGGGGCTAATGGACACTCCCCTGGTATAGCCTCGCAGGGCTGGGGTCAGGGGGCCCTTGCCCACTCACCTAGCCTTCCCCAGCCCTGTCTGAAGGGCTCCCTTGAGAACTAGGACAAGAGACTACAAGGAGTATGTCCTGAGGAGGGGTTGGGATGGTGTGTTTTCTCTCACCTCCCTTTTATGAGGGTCCTCTTGTCCATCTTCAAGCCTCACAGTGGGGGCTTGCAGAGGAGTGCAGACTGAAGCCAGCAGAGAGGAAGGACTGACTGAGGGGCTGTGTCCTCTTATGGGAATTTGGGAACATCCCTCGTCTTGTCCTCTCTTCTGCACAGCACAGGTTCCAGCACTGGTTTTGGAAGAAAAAAATACCCTGCCCAGAGGGAAAGCCAGGAAAGATTGGGAAGTGGGTGGTCAGGAGAGAAGGCCTCACAGGAGCCTTCAGACAATTTGGGTCCTAGTTGGTTGGGTTGGACAATACAGGAATTGCTTCTGGGCCCTGGGAAGGCTGGGACCATAGTGCTCCAGCCCAAAGACTAGGGGAGCATTCATTATCCTAGTTTGACCTGAAAATCCATAGGGCAGGGCCCACTACTTTCCAAAGAAATAAAAGAACAATTATTTTTAACAAATGGAGGCAGTGAAAACTTGCTTAGCTATTCTGTGTGGAAGATGGGAGCAGTAAATAGATCTCATGCCAAAATGGGATAAAGACCCCAGCCTCACATAGCTTTGGTAAGATGGATAGAAGCCAGTGAAGAAGGGTAGGGACCCAGAACAAGACCAAATGGGGCTTTGGGGAAGGCACTTTATGGGGTAAAAGCTTTGGAGCCACCTAGTCTAGTTTAAAAATAGTCCCATCTGTTTCTGGTCTCTGTATGTGCTATTCCCAGGTTGCCTTAGTAACCAGGGCTCCTAGGGTCATTTAGCAGGGCAGGCAGTAAGGAGAGTGTATTTGCTGAAATGCGGATGGGATGTTACATAGTTGACAGATCCTTATTCAAACAGAGCAGGACAGGTGGAGTTGATGGCCATTGAGTTGATGGCAGTTGCCGCTCAGTTGATGGCAGTTAATGTCCCTCCTATCCCACCCCTTCAGTGGCCAGTTCCTGAAGCCTTCAAGGCTTGGGAGGTCTGGGAAAAGAGAGTCCTTCTAGGGACACAAGCCTCAGGGTCCATCCCTTTCCTCTGTCTCCACATAGGACCAGAAGTTTTAAATCTACTTAAGTCAGTAAGGCCAGGGGCCCCAATAGTCAAACCTCAGTTCCTCCTCAGCTCACGGCTGATGTAGGGAAAACAACTCAGGTGTCTAGTCTAATGGGACAGTAGATTTGGGGGTAGAGAGTGATCCTGGATTGTGTTCCCCCTCATCATGTCTCCCGCTACCTCTTGCTTTCTTGTCTGGTTGATCACTCAGGTCACATCTGGGATTGGAGATGGTGGGCTAGGTCAAGGCCAGTCATTAAAAAAAAAAGCCTAAAGACTAAAAGTGGGCTAACATTGTGGATTTTAGAAACAACACATTGATAAGCTTAATGTTTTTTGGGACACAATTTTTTTTTTTTTTTTTTTTTGAGATGGAGTCTTGCTCAGTCACCAGACCGGAGTGCAGTGGCGCAATCTCGGTTCACTGTAACCTGTGCCTCCTGGGTTCAAGCGATTCTCTTGCGTCAGCCTCCCGAGTAGCTGGGACTACAGGCGCCCGCCACCACGCCCGGCTAATTTTTTTATTTTTAGTAGAGACGGGGTTTCATCGTGTTGGCCAGAATGGTCTCTATCTCTCATGATCCGCCCACCTCAGCCTCCCAAAGTGCTGGGATTACAGGCGTGAACCATCGTGCCCGGCAATTCTAGACTATTAAAAGAGATGGTTTAAGAGCATTTAGAGAAGAATGTAACCATAGATACCAACATGAATTCTCAGTCAAATCCTGACTGACTTTATTTCCTCCTTGCCAGGTTATCTCCAAAGAGGTAGATTTGGGAAATTTTAGACATTGTATGTCTTGTATGTATTTACTCCAGCTGAAGACCACCAAGAATACACCTGGTAATTGAGCAAGTTGGGTTTAATGCTCATTGCAGTGAGGGGGAGGGCTCACCATTGGGGATAACGTGGTGTGTCTCAGCATGAGGGTGTTAGGAACGACTTAGAGAACTTAGACTTTGGTTAAGTGATTTTGGGGAAGATTCAAGAAAGTGGGTGTTCTTTTGGATTGGGTGCTGTTAAGGGACTCCAGGATAATTGGGTAGCTTGTCTAGAAGAAAGGCAGACAAGTGAACCTAAGCACAGTCGATGATGAAGTCACTCACTAGCTGGGAAAGGGGATGTTTGCTGTTTTGTGGTTTGCACACTGACCTTGTTTTGTGCTTAAACAAAATTGTGTAGTGATTTTGTTTTTTGTCTCACTTCATCGCAGTCACTGAGTGACCTTGTCTGATGCTGGTGTTTTGTGAGATTGTTTGTGTCCAAGAGAACTCATTGGCTACCTGTGAGCACCAGGTCAGCCCTAACAGCTCTGAAGCCTGGCTGTGTCAGGCCAGTTCCCAGATTACAGGAGCTACTTTCCTCTCTCTCACCTGCTAAGTCATCACAGATAAGAGGAAAATTACGGGTCAGTTAATAGTAGCATTTTTTCCATGCAAATGGCTCTGGTTAAAAAATAATGAGAAAAAAATAGTAGCATTTGGTAGAATCAAACTGAACACTTGTACTTAGTGTTGGTTAGTGCATTTATGTTAGAGAAATCTCTGTTCTCTAGTGATAAGCCCAAGGGCTATGTTTTATTGTAAAAAGAAAAAACCCAACTCGGGTAAACATATAAAAAACCCATTTATCAACAGTAACACAGGAAGAGCTAAATAATATTCAAAGTGTCTGTAACTTGAATTGACTAAAACACTGGAGCACTCTCACACTAAAAAATTGCTTAGATCTTGAACTAGTTTGAGGAACAATGTTAGAGATTTATATTAGCAATAATTCACATGAGAACAAACTGGGACTTCCAGTTGGCTGCAAAAAAATAGAATCTTAGCCCTCAAGATGTCCATTTATAAATATTTATTAAGAGCCTGCTATGTTCTAGGCATCTTTCTAGGAGCTCCATAAGGGTAGTAGAACCTTGGTAATAGATTACAAATACAGCAGTTCTATGTTCTGCCTAAGTGTAACCACTTAGTAGTGTGTTGTTCTAAATGTAATTTTTAAAGAGGGCCATTGACAAACCAGTGTGTTGCTAGAAAAAAGAAAAGGCTGGCAAGAGAAAGCTTCAAATAGAAGTCTTCAAATATTTGAAGGGCTGCCCAGTGGAGGAAGATCCTGTTTGCTACACAGGAAGTAAAAAGGGATTTCTAGAATAATGGCTAACTTTTTTTTTTTTTTTTTTTTTTGAGACGGAGTCTAGCTGTGTGGCCCAGGCTTCAGTGCAGTGGCACGATCTCTGCTCACTGCAAGCTCTGCCTCCAGGGTTTACGCCATTCTGCTGCCTCAGCCTCCAGAGTAGCTGGGACTATAGGTGCCCAGCTAATTTTCTTTTTGTATTTTTAGTAGAGACGGGGTTTCACCGTGTTAGCCAGGACGGTCTCGATATCCTGACCTCGTGATCCGCCCACCTCGGCCTCCCAAAGTGCTGGGATTACAGGCGTGAGCCACCGCGACTGGCTTGGCAGTAACTTTTGAGGAATAAAGAATACAGAAGGAGTTTCCTCAAATCTTGTTGCCCTTCCCATCTTTGTGAGCTGAGATCAGAGTACCGTATCTCACCCTCTGCCTCTTGGAGGTGATTATGGTTTACATATAAATGCAGATTGCAAGTCCAGGAAGTTTACTCTCTCTCCTCCTGTAGGCCTCATCCTGTAAGACACTTCCTCTAACAAATGGCCATCCCTTCCTGTTGTCCACTTACTGCTTATCACCACCAGGTGGCACCTGGGCAGCAGAATTGTCAGTGGGCGGGGACCCACCCTGTTTACTTGTGTTGGTAACTGCATTGCAGCTGCTGATCCTGTGGCTCCTGGGCCCCAGCTGGGACAAGAACTTCCTGAGGATGAAGTTTTATCCCCTATATAATTTCTGATGATCTGGATGAGGTGAGGAAGGGAGAAGTTTGGAAAAGAACCTCCATAGGTCACCCTCTCCATTCCCCCATTCTCAGGAACCTCCTCGCCTACTCCAGTGCTTGGCAAATTTCAGTTTATAGAGAGGTTTCTCTCTAAGGTTCATCCATGTTCCTTCTGTAGTTCTGCTTTATCAGTTGGTGAGCAGATCACTCATAATTCCTCCAATTTCCTTGTTTCCCTTTTCTACCTGCTTACCTCTGGGAATATGGAGGATATAGGAGACAGAATATTGTTTCTTAAATAGTTCTGCAAACTGAATGAAGCAGTCAAGATACTGCTAGCCCTAGGGAAGTAGAGAAAAGGAAGTGAAAAAATTTAAGTGATAGAGGCTGAGCAGGGACAGGTTTTAAGCAGCTTTGGTAAACACAGGCTGATGAAATCTATGCCCTGCAGAACCAGATAAAATTTATCAGCTGCAGGCCTCATCCTGTAAGACACTTCCTCTAAGAAATGGCTAGTTTCTCCCCAGTGATCAACCCCAGTTCTTCTGCTGCATCTGACAGATTTACATAATATGCCCCATATATACTGCATTAAAAGGTAATCATCTTATGACCAACACTTCCCTCATCAACTTCCAATTAGTCTAGTTCCTAGATCCTAGGACAACACTCCACCTCTAAGGCCAGTTAACTAGTAACAATAGTCATCGGTGTACCCTGCACTTTTTCCTTCCTAAACCTACACCGTACACTGTGGGACTGCATTAGTTCTGCACCTGACTGTATGGCAAACCTTCCTTCTAACTCAGGCAAATGTGAAAAGGAATTGTCTTTCCCTTACTCTTGATCCCTCATTTTAGTGTCCTAGAAGTTCTTCAGGGTCAGAAAATGATTGGAAAATGTAATAATTTGCGCTGCCTCCCTCCCTTTTGGAGCCAACTAGTCTTACATCCATCCTCTAAGATAGAGATGACTTACTAACTCTTGGAAATTTCCAAAAAGAAATAAAGCCTCACTTTCTATTCACTCTGCTTTTTTTCCCCCTTGCCCTGAAGACTGGATTATCTCAACTCTGTAATTCTCTGACTCTCCAGTTTTCTCCAGGGTCAGTCGTTACACCACACAAAGAAGGTAGGGGATTAGGGACGGGATAGACGGGGTTAGTTTTCAAACACTTTCATTCCAAATACGATCGTATCCTTTCCTTTTGTAAGGGCAGGCAGGAAAAAGTTGAAGGATAAGGAATGTGCTTAGAGTATGAAAACTAGAGAAAGTCGGCAAAAGAACATATATATATATCCCAGACCAAATCCTGCCAAACCGAATGAGTAGAGGGAAATCCTGAAGCTCCACAACCCCTCAACTTCGCAACTTGGGCTTTCTCCAAAACCAAGAAATTGGCGGTGCAGCTCTGCATGACGTCATACCACAGGCACTCCAATCCCACGTGGGGGAGCTCTTGGTCCCGCCTCTCCTGAAATGGTGCGCCACGCCTCCTCCTCTTTATTACCAATCGAATGCCGCCCCTGAGCCCCTTTCTTCCTTTTCCCGCCATCTCAGACCTCCCATCTTGGCCTTCGGGCCCAATCAGGGAGGCCCTACCTATCCGAAACCCGGTCGGTTCCCCGCGGAAGAGGGGTGGAGTTTCAACCTTTTAACTCCACCTTGGTCTGTGCAGCGCGGACCAACCCAAATCGCCAGAAAGGAGGGGCGTGGCTTGAAGTCCCCTCCTCCATCCCGGGGATCACGTTTTGCCTGGGGGAGCTGATCGCAAGACTAGGCAACCTCCAGCTAGTCCCTGGGTCGGGCGGATCCTCCCAGAGGTGGCACAATGGAGCGATCTCCAGGAGAGGGCCCCAGCCCCAGCCCCATGGACCAGCCCTCTGCTCCCTCCGACCCCACTGACCAGCCCCCCGCTGCTCACGCAAAGCCAGACCCAGGTTCTGGGGGCCAACCTGCTGGCCCTGGCGCGGCGGGTGAGGCCCTGGCGGTGCTGACTTCATTCGGGAGGCGGTTGCTGGTGCTGATACCTGTGTATTTGGCCGGGGCAGTGGGACTCAGCGTGGGTTTCGTGCTCTTCGGCCTCGCCCTCTACCTGGGCTGGCGCCGGGTCCGCGACGAGAAAGAACGGAGCCTTCGAGCAGCGAGGCAGCTACTGGACGACGAGGAGCAGCTCACGGCGAAAACTCTCTATATGAGTCATCGAGAGCTACCTGCCTGGGTGAGCGACCACCCTCAGTCCTCTGTGCAGCATAGCCCCCTTCCACCCCTTCCGTCTGGGGCTTTTCCTCCTTATGCCTAGAGTCAGCTCCCTGCCTTGGGACAGTGGGCCCCAGACTTTCCCCTCTCTCCCCGCTAGCCGCCTGCCTGCTGGACGCGCCACTCTTGGAACCGACTGCTCACTCTCCCCACCCACCCTTTCGCATGCCCAGACTGGATCCTTCCACAGAATCAGGACTTCTTCCTCTACTTGGGCAACAGCAGTAATAACATCTGGGGACCCCGTCTCAGCCGAAGCTCTCCCTCCTAGCCAAGCCATCTTGAACGTCCCTCTTGCTTTTGGTGCCACTCGCGGCTTTGCTGCTCCTGGAAATCCTGGTCCCGTTACCTCTCAAAGGTTTCCCTAGTCTTTCCCATCCTCCTCGAGACTTTTTACCTACTTAAAGCCATACGGTTCTCTCTTTTCTCGCTTTTATCCCCGGGTACCCGCTAGGACCCAGCCCCGGCCCCTGGACGACCCTCGGGCAGCCACCTTCAAGCCTCCAGCCGCTAGACTGCAGCGCGGCAGAGGCGGCTGCTGGACGGAGGGCGGGCTACGGGAGGAGGTGGTGCGGCTGCTGCAGTGCCCGCGGCCCACACTCCCCCGCACCCCTCGGCCGGCCACACCCTTTTCCGGACTGTGGGCTGCGCTTGTTCCGTTGGGGCAGAGACCCTTATTTCTGCGGTGGCCGCGTCTCCTGTGCTGAGGCGGATGCCTTCTCTCTAGTCTTGCAGAGGCGAAGCCGGTTACCCGGCCCCTCCCAGCAGAGGTGCCAGTCTAGGGGGAGAATGGCAGCAGAGAGGAATCAAAATTGACACTAGGCAGACACAGCCAAGCTTCCCAGGCCCTGGACTGGAAAGGGGAGGAGAAAGAGGGCCAAATGGCTCTAGGGGACCTGTAGCCTAGGCAGCAAGTGTTTGTCTCCTCCTCATCATCATGGAAACCAATCTTCCTACCCCCAATACAAAGCGCAGGTGTCCTTTCCCTTAAAAGGAGTCACACAGAGAAAGATAGAGGAAAACACACACACACACCCCAAAAAACCCACAAAGCCAGGCCTAATTAGGTCTTCTGGCCCCTCCCTGACTCAAGGAAGGACTTGCTTCCCTCTTCACCTTCCTGCTCTAGAAGCCCCGTCTGAGGGGAGTTGAGAAGGCTGGAAAAGGGGACTTTTTTTTTTTCTTTTTTGAGACGGAGTCTCGCTCTGTTGCCAAGCTGGAGTGCAGTGGCCCGAACTCGGCACACTGCAACCTCTGCCTCTTCAAGCGATTCTCCTGCCTCAGCCTCCTGGGTAGCTGGGATTACAGTCACGCGCCACCACGCCCGGCTAATTTTGTATTTTTAGTAGAGACAGGGTTTCACCATGCTGGTCAGGCTGGTGTCGAACTCCTGACCTCGTGATCCGCCGGCCTCGGCCTCCCAAAGTGCTGGGATTACAGATGTGAGCCACCGCGGCCAGCCTGGAACCAGGACTTTTTAAATCCCAGGATTCCCTCAAACTCCAATTTGACTGGACCTCCCCCTCCAGAAAGAATGCGCCCTTTTCCTCCTCCCGCTCCTCTCTCTCTCAGCAGCTGTCATTTCACCACGTCCCTGAGCTATCCACAGGGCAACAGCGTGACCTCTACCTTGTCAGCTCCCCTTATTAGAGAGACATCAGCCCCCAAACTCTGTGAGGAATGAACGTTTGGGGCATCCTAGCCCCTCGCCCACCCTGAGTGTGAGGAGTCTGTCACACACACTCCCTCTCCTCTGTGGCACACCACCAGCATCTTAGTAGGAAACCAGAGGCGAGGGTGTGCACATCACTGTCTCTGCCTTCCCCACCTCCAGGTCAGCTTCCCAGATGTGGAAAAGGCTGAATGGCTCAATAAGGTGAGGATTGATTTGATTTTTAGTCTTCATGAGGGGAGAATGGGAATTTGTTTCTTCTTGCTAGACCCACCCTCAACCCTCAGTGCTCTCCATGGGGAGGATTCTGAAGGAACTTGCCTTGAGAGGGAAGACTGGACTCTCCTCTGACCATCTCTCTTTCCTCCCAGATTGTGGCCCAGGTCTGGCCCTTCCTGGGCCAGTATATGGAGAAGCTTCTGGCTGAAACTGTGGCTCCGGCTGTTAGGGGATCTAACCCCCATCTGCAAACGTTTACATTTACACGAGTGGAACTGGGTGAAAAGGTATGTGTGGAGGAGGGAAAGTGAGGAGGTAGGCTAGGGAGAGTGAGTGGCCCGGAGTAGACTCAGGTACTTCTCCCTATCCCTGCCCTCTCTCAGGAATTTCTCTCTCCCTAGCCATTGCGCATCATTGGAGTCAAGGTTCACCCAGGTCAGAGAAAAGAGCAGATCCTGCTGGACTTGAACATCAGGTAATATCACTCACCGCTCTTACTGCTTCCCCTTCAATGTGTCCTGTTCAGTCCAGGCTACTTCACTCCCCCTCCCCGCAACTTCAGCCAAGGACTAACTCTCTTGGTTCTCTTCTTCACCAATCCCCAGCTATGTAGGTGATGTGCAGATTGATGTGGAAGTGAAGAAATATTTTTGCAAAGCAGGAGTCAAGGGCATGCAGGTAGGCCAGATGTCAGGGGCCACATAATAGGGAATGTTTGTCCTGCATTTCATGGGATATGGGGAAGTGCGAGGTTGGAAAGACCAAGGCTGAGAAAGTCTGGGAGGACAGAAGAGGGACTTTTCTGGGGAAAGGCTTTGATTTTCTCTTCTTGCCTCAGCTACATGGCGTTTTGCGGGTGATACTGGAGCCACTCATTGGGGACCTTCCCTTCGTGGGGGCTGTGTCAATGTTCTTCATCCGACGCCCGGTAAGGGAAAACAATGAAGGGGTATGGGGAAGCAGGAGAAACAGAGGACTGGGAGGATGAGGGCAGCCAGTGAAGAGGAATGAGAAGGGAATTGACAAGAAGGCCGAGGGGTTCTGGCAACTGTTTGATGGGTATGACCACACCCCATAGGATCTGTCCTGACCCCTGCTCTTTCCCTCCAGACCCTAGACATCAACTGGACAGGGATGACCAACCTGCTGGATATCCCAGGACTTAGGTATCAAGGACTTACTGAGCACCTGCTGAGTGTTCCAGCGCTGGGTTGGGGGTTTAAGGGACACAGAGCAGTCAAAGATGCTGCTTGTGTCCTCTAGGAGCCTCAACTTCAGTTGGGGAGCAAAGACAAATACCCCTGCAAAGTTTGATACTGTGATTTTTCTTTGGGTTGGGGGAGCAGGAAGGGAATGCAGAGGGCTGAAGACTGCAAAAGGCAATGGGGATGGCAGTGAAGAAGGGAGAGAGCAGTAGGTGGGGAATTAGGGTAGAAGAGTAGCACAAAGGATTTTCACAAAAGGACTTTCTTACAGCTTTAGGTCTCTCTTGGGTGTGGGAAACATAGTTGGGGTTAGGAGAAAATTGGAAGTTGAGGCCATACCCACTCCTTTCTACTCCCCCATTCAGCTCACTCTCTGACACCATGATCATGGACTCCATTGCTGCCTTCCTCGTGTTGCCCAACCGATTACTGGTGCCCCTTGTGCCTGACCTTCAAGATGTGGCTCAGTTGCGTTCCCCTCTGCCCAGGGTATGGCCTTTCCCCCACTAGATAGATCCTTCTCTCAGGAACCCCTTGCTAGGTCCTTAGTTTCTCACCATCTGATTCCTTCCTCCAGGGCATTATTCGAATTCACCTGCTGGCTGCTCGAGGGCTGAGTTCCAAGGACAAATATGTGAAGGGCCTGATTGAGGGCAAGTCAGACCCATATGCACTTGTGCGTTTGGGTACCCAGACATTCTGCAGTCGTGTCATTGATGAAGAACTCAACCCACAGTGGGGAGAGACTTATGAGGTGGGAGAGTTGAGCAGCTCTGTGAAATGGGGAAGCCCCAGGAGGTTGTGAGAGAAGATGCTGATTGGATGATCCTCACAGCTGCAGCCCCATGAGACACTCAGCCTTCTGTGTTCCCCAGGTGATGGTACACGAGGTCCCAGGGCAGGAGATTGAAGTGGAGGTGTTCGACAAGGATCCAGATAAAGATGACTTTCTGGGCAGGTGAGACTCTGCCTGTTAGGATTCTAAAGCCCATGCTGGCCGGGCACGGTGGCTCATGCCTGTAATCCCAGCACTTTGGGAGGCTGAGGCGGGCGAATCACGAGGTCAGGAGATTGAGACCATCCTGGCTAACACGGTGAAACCCCGTCTCTACTAAAAATACAAAAATTAGCCGTGTGTGGTGGCAGGCGCCTGTACTCCCAGCTACTCGGGAGGCTGAGGCAGGAGAATGGTGGGTGAACCCGGGAGGAGGAGTTTGCAGTGAGCCGAGATCGCGCCACTGCACTCCAGCCTGGGCGACAGAGCGAGACTCTGTCTCTAAAGAAAAAAAATAAAAATAAAAAAAATAAAGCCCATGCTACCGAGGTTCTGGAGGTAATTATACTCACTTTCTGGGCCTGGGAATCATGTATCATTTTCCTTCCTAACCTCCCCACCCCCAGCCCCTACCATGCACATACTCACGCATGCAGGTGAATATCTTCTGAGAGGAATAAGGGAGTCTGAGATCTGCCAGTCATTTCTGGGTGGGTGAGTGGAGGGCCACTGACATGCTGCTAATTACAACACTCCCCTTTTCTTCCTTTCACTACCCTCTCCCCCGCCAACCCCCAGAATGAAGCTGGATGTAGGGAAGGTGTTACAGGCTAGCGTTCTGGATGATGTAAGTTGGGAGAAGAGGAAGGTGGGGGCTGATCTCACCCTTTGGGTAGATGGTAGTTGCTACATTGATAGGGAAGTAGTTGAGCAGGTATCTGATCTCTACTACATCTCAATTTCTTCTAGTGGTTCCCTCTACAAGGTGGGCAAGGCCAAGTTCACTTGAGGCTAGAATGGCTGTCACTTTTGTCAGATGCAGAGAAACTGGAGCAGGTAAGCCACATGGGAAATAGGAAGCTGGCAGGGGAGAAATAGGTAGCTGGAAGTGTAGGGGACTTGGAACGGGGACCAAGATCTGACTACTACCACCCCTCCCCAGGTTCTACAGTGGAATCGGGGAGTCTCCTCTCGACCAGAGCCCCCGTCAGCTGCCATCTTAGTTGTCTACCTGGATCGGGCCCAGGATCTTCCTGTGAGTTTGGCTGGGTGAACAGGAGCCCTGGATGTAACATTCCCCAACCCTGCCATGCTGAGGATGCAAATGTCCCTGCCTGCTTTGCTCCAGAAGTATCAGCATGTAACACAAGGGTCCCAGGGAGGGGATCAGATCCATCTCAGGGAAAGGATTCTGATGCGATCCCACCTTCCTTCACCAAAACCAAAACCGAATCCCCCAAGATGGTGACCTCTGAATTGTACCCACCACAGCTGAAGAAGGGGAACAAGGAACCCAACCCTATGGTACAACTGTCAATTCAGGATGTGACTCAGGAGAGCAAGGTGAGGGCCAGGACATCATTGTGGGTGGCCAGGTAGGACAGGGAGAGGCCTATTCTTGGGATGGTTTCCCCTTTAGAATGCCTGTTACATGCAGGGGTTTTCTGCAGAAACAGGAATGGTGCTGTGGTATACACCCTTAATCCCTCCTCTACATCTCCAGGCTGTCTACAGTACCAACTGCCCAGTGTGGGAGGAAGCGTTCCGGTTCTTCCTACAAGACCCTCAAAGCCAGGAGCTCGATGTGCAAGTGAGATAATCACCTCTTCATCCCCTCCCGAATACCCTATTCTGTCTTTCCAGATCTGTACCATTTCTCCTCTCCTTCTTTTCCCTTGATTCCTATTTTTAATCCATCTACCTAGACTCCCCACCTCCCTGAATATCTCTCCATTGTTCCCCAACTGTCGCTCCAGAATAATTTTTTTTTTTTTTTTTTGAGATGGAGTCTCGCTCTGTTGCCCAGGCTAGGGTGCAGTGGTGCGATCTCGGCTTACCGAAACCTCCACCTCCTGGGTTCAAGCAATTCTCCTGCCTCAGCCTCCCGAGTAGCTGGGATTACAGGCATGCACCACCATGCCCGGCTAATTTTTGTATTTTTAGTAGAGACGGGGTTTCACCATGCTGGCCAGGCTGGTCTCGAACTCCTGACCTCAGATGATCCGCCTGCCTCAGCCTCCCAAAGTGCTGGGATTATAGGCATGAGCCACTGCACCTGGCCTTAGTTCATAGGTACTTGTTCTTGAATGATTTTATGTATGTATGTCTTGTCTATGAAACTGGCCAGTAAGCATTGTGAAAGCAGATACTATGTTTCGTGCTTTTTCCATGACCTTTAAAATGCTGAATGTTAACAATTTTATTGAGGCATAATTTACATACCATAGAATCACTCATTTTAGGTATACAATTCCCAATTATAAAAAATTATTCTGAGGCTGGGCACGGTACCTTAAATGAGTGATTTTATGGTATGTAAATTATGCCTCAATAAAATTGCTAACATTCAGCATTTTTTTTTTTTTTTGAGACAGTTTCGCTTTTGTTGCCCAGGCTGGAGTGCAATGGCGTGGTCTCGGCTCACCGCAACCTCCACCTCCTGGGTTCAAGTGATTCTCCTGCCTCAGCCTCCTGAGTAGCTGGGATTACAGGGATGTGCCACCATGCCTGGCTAATTTTTTTTGTATTTTTAGTAGAGACGGGGTTTCTCCATGTTGGTCAGGCTGGTCTCGAACTCCCGACCTCAGGTGATCCGCCCGTCTCAGCCTCCCAAAGTACTTGGATTACAGGCGTGAGCCACCGTGCCCGGCCCAACATTCAGCATTTTAAAGGTCATAGAAAAAGCACAAAACATAGTATCTGCCTTCACAATACTCACTGGCCAGTTTCAGTTTCATAGACAAGACATACACATATAAAATCATTCAAGAACAAGTACATATGAACTAAGGCCAGGCATGGTGGCTCACACCTGTAATCCTAGCACTTTGGGAGGCCAAGGCAGGTGGATCACCTGAGGTCAGGAGTTTGAGAATAGCCTGGTCAGCATGATGAAACCCTATCTCTACTAAAAATACAAAAATTAGCCAGGCATGGTGGTGCGTGCCTGTAGTCCCAGCTACTTGGGAGGCTGAGGTAGAATTGCTTGAGTCCGGGAGGCGGAGCTTGCAGTGAGCCAAGATAACGCCACTGCACTCCAGCCTGGGTGACAGGGTGAGACTCCGTCTCAAAAAAAAAAAAAAAAATTAGCCAGGTGTGGTGGCATGTGCCAGTAATCCCAGCTACTTGGGAGGCTGAGGCAGAAGAATCATTTGAACCCGGGAGGTAGAAGTTGTAGTGAGCTGATTTCACGCACTGCACTCTAGCCTGGGCGACAGAGCAAGACTCTGTCTCCAAAAAAAAAAAAAAAAAAAAAAGGAACAGAAGAATAGCAACAATTACATATGAATTTGTGGGAGTAAAATATCCATAGTATAGGACTAAGGAGGGTCAGAGAAAGGGATAGGCTGGAGTAACTAGGGAGATTTTGTGAAGCAAAAAGTAGGATTTTAATTGAGTCTTGAAGGATGAGTAGGATTTAAATAGGCCGAGGGAAGAGAATGAGGACTTTCCAAATAGTGGGAGCAGAATGAACAAAGGTGGAAGGGGCCATGGATTGGGCAGAGGGCTATAAAAGATGGCTCTGGCCGAGGTGGGCGGATTGCCTGAGCTCAGGAGTTTGAGACCAGCCTGGGCAACACCGTGAAACCCTGTCTCTACTAAAAAATACAAAAACTTAGCTGGGCGTGACGGCATGCACCTGTAGTCCCAGCTATTTGGGAGGCTGAGGTAGGAGAATGGGTTGAACCCAGGAGGTCGAAGTTGCAGTGAGCCAAGATGGCGCCATTGCACTCCAGCATGGGTGACAGAGTGAGACTCTGTCTCAAAAAAAAAAAAAAAAGATGGCCCTGAGTGGAGCAGGAGGTTTGTGATTGGTACAGAGAGGAATGAAGCTGGAGCCATGTTATCATTTTCACAGTATGCCTCCCTTTCCCCTAATCCCTTCACTACAGTCCTCCCTCCTGTGCCTGTAGGTGAAGGATGATTCCAGGGCCCTGACTTTAGGAGCACTGACGCTGCCTCTGGCCCGCCTGCTGACTGCCCCAGAACTCATCCTGGACCAGTGGTTCCAGCTCAGCAGCTCTGGCCCAAACTCCAGACTCTATATGAAACTAGTCATGAGGGTATGGAAATAGAGGAGGTACTGAGGTGTGGGGGAAAGGCCTGTTGATTCTTTGGTATTAAGAGTAAGGAAAGGGAGCCCCCTAAGATTAAAAGAGCTAATACATGTAGAAGTGCCAAGCAGGCACAAAAACATATATTGATCTGACTGGTGGAAGGAATGGCTTATGAGTTGAGGGGGTGTGGAGGGAACCCTGTAGAGATGAGCCCAGCCAGGGCAGCACCTAGTTCCCCTGTCACAGCCCCTCCTCTACCCCACCCCACATGCTTTGCCTGCTGGTGACGAGCTGCACTTCTTTGATTCAGCATCATACTACCCTTCCTAGATCCTGTACTTGGATTCATCAGAAATATGCTTCCCCACTGTGCCTGGTTGTCCTGGTGCTTGGGACGTGGACAGTGAGAATCCCCAGAGAGGCAGCAGTGTGGATGCCCCACCTCGACCCTGTCACACGACTCCTGATAGCCAGTTTGGGACCGAGGTGAGTCTATATCTGGAAAGGACTAGGGTCTGTTTGCCCCGCTAAGTGTGCAAAGCCTGTTTCAGGGCAGATTCTGACAGGTCTGTCTCCCTTTGCCATCTGGCACCCCCCGTCCCTTTTGCAGCATGTGCTTCGGATCCATGTATTAGAGGCCCAGGACCTGATTGCCAAAGACCGTTTCTTGGGGGGACTGGTGAAGGGCAAGTCAGACCCCTATGTCAAACTAAAGCTGGCAGGACGAAGCTTCCGGAGCCATGTTGTTCGGGAAGATCTCAATCCCCGCTGGAATGAGGTTTTTGAGGTCAGAATTGAGTGGCTGTGACTCCTGGTTCTGCCCCATTTTTCCCCCAATCCCAAAAGTGGTCCAGAAACCTCTGAGGTTCAGTTGACTGGGGGGTCCAGTCATTTGCAGAGGAAAAGGAGAGAATCTTCTTTCATCTGCACTATTTTCTCCCACTAGGTGATCGTCACATCAGTTCCAGGCCAAGAGCTAGAGGTTGAAGTCTTTGACAAGGACTTGGACAAGGATGATTTTCTGGGCAGGTGAGAGCATAGGAGTCTACGTGAAAAACAGGCTGGGGATCTTTAGGCCATGGAGTCTGGCCTCCTTGGTTCTCACCATCTAGCTTTTGTCTTAATCTTTCTCTTCAACAGGTGTAAAGTGCGTCTCACCACAGTCTTAAACAGTGGCTTCCTTGATGAGGTGAGCATTGAATTAGAGTCAACAACCCCTCCTGATCCTGCCCAAGCTTCATTCTCATAGTTCTCCTGTCTGCATATCCCCAAGTCTTCACCCTGCCTACTTCCACAGTGGCTGACCCTGGAGGATGTCCCATCTGGCCGCCTGCACTTGCGCCTGGAGCGTCTCACCCCCCGTCCCACTGCTGCTGAGTTAGAGGAGGTAGGGCAGGAGACTTGCGGAAGGAAGGGACCCAAGGTGGGGCAGGATGAGCTCTTCTCTTAGCGTTCAAGGCACATGCCAGAACCCAAGGTGTCAGTTACCACTCCCCAGCCACGTGTGCCCCTCCACAGGTGCTGCAGGTGAATAGTTTGATCCAGACTCAGAAGAGTGCGGAGCTGGCCGCGGCCCTGCTATCCATCTATATGGAGCGGGCAGAGGACCTCCCGGTGAGATCCCGCTCCCCGTGCCCCATAACTTCCTGGCCCTTCTTCCACCTTCCTCCGGTTTGGATGGTCCTGGAGTATTTAGAATAAGAAAAATGGCCCCTCTCTTTCTGAGGGTAGTGCAGGGGTGGGAAAAGTTGTCTGTTCAAGGCCATGGGTAGTGGCTGCCAAGTAATAATGGAGACATGGCTGCTGGCTGTGGATATAATTTGTGAGGGGGATCTGCCTAACTAGGTCCAAATTTAAGACTAACACAGTATTGTCTTTCTAGCTGCGAAAAGGCACCAAGCACCCCAGCCCTTATGCTACTCTCACTGTGGGAGATAGTTCTCATAAAACCAAGGTATGAAGAAATGCTGCAGGGTAAAAATGGGAGGGACAAGAGAAATAAGAGTATCAGCTACTGATCATAAGCCCTCATCTCCACCAGACTATTTCGCAAACTTCAGCCCCTGTCTGGGATGAGAGTGCCTCCTTTCTCATCAGGAAACCACACACTGAGAGCCTAGAGTTGCAGGTACTGTAAATTCATTCTTCAAATATTTAGCAGATTTCTGCCATGGCCAGGCAGGAAACCAGGCACAGAGCATTCAGAGATGAGATAAAAGGTTGACTTTTTTTTTTTTTTTTTGAGACAGAGTCTTGCTCTGTCGCCCAGGCTGGAGTGCAGTGGCGCTATCTTGGCTCACTGCAAGCTCCGCCTCCTGGGTTCACACCATTCTCCTGCCTCAGCCTCCCAAGTAGCTGGGACTACAGGTGCCCGCCACCACACCTGGCTAATTTTTGCATTTTTTTTAGTAGAGATGGAGTTTCACCATGTTAGCCAGGCTGGTCTCGAACTCCTGACCTCAGGTGATCCGCCCACCTCGGCCTCCCAAAGTGCTGGAAATACAGGTGTGAGCCACCGCACCCGGCCAAAAGATTGACTTCTTATCTTTATGGAGCTCACACTCTGTTTTGGGAGAAAAATAACCAGATGAAACTTTCAGAATGATAACTGAGGTAAAAGGCACTGTGGGGAAGAAAGGAAGGGTTCAGGCTGGGGAAAGGCTGGAGATAGAAAGGCATCCTTAGATGACCCCTGAGCTTGAGGGTAGATTTTTTTTTTTTTTTTTTTTGAGACTAGAGTCTCACTCTTATTGCCCAGGCTAGAGTGCAGCGGCGCAATCTCAGCTCACTGCAACCTCAGCCTTCCAGGTTCAAGCGATTCTCCTGCCTCAGCCTCCCGCGTACCTGGGATTACATGCGCGTGCCACCATACCCCACCAATTTTTAGTAGAGACGGGGTTTTGCCATGTTGGCCAGGCTGGTCTTGAACTCCTGACCTCAGGTTATCCATCCACCTCAGCCTCCCAAAGTGCTGGGATTATAGGTGTGAGCCACCGCACCCGGCCTTTTTTTTTTTAGACAGGGTTTTACTCTGTCGCCCAGGCTGGAGTGCCGTGGTGCAATCAGGGCTCACTACAGCCTCAACTCTTGGGCTCTAGCAATCCTCCTACCTCAGCTGGGATAACAGGTGCACACTACCACACCTAGCTAATTTTTGTATTTTTTTGTGGAGATGAGGTTTTACCATGTCATCCAGGCTGGTCTCGAACTCCTGGACTCAAGCATTCTGCCCGCCTCGGCATCCCAAAGTGCTGGGATTACGAGCGTGAGAACTGCGCCCCAGCCTAAGGGTAGATTTACTGGTTCTTTCGGACCACGAAAAGAAGAGCAGGAAAACTCTTTAGGCTGAGAAAAAAAAATGGAGGAGAGAGAAGGCATATTTATTATAGATCAGAGAGGCAGGCAGAGCAAGATCATAGGAGCTGTTGAATAGTATGCTAGAAATATGGATTTTATCCTAAGGCTTAGGGAAGCCTTTGTTTATTTTATTTATTATTTTTTTGAAACACAGTCTTGCTCTGTTGCCCAGGCTGGAGTACAGTGATACGATCTCAGCTCACTGCAACCTCCCTCCTGGGTTCAATCGATTCTCCTGCCTCAGCCTCCCGAGTAGATGGGATTATAGGTGCCCGCCACCACGCCCAGCTAATTTTTGTATTTTTAAGAGAGACGGGGTTTCACCATGTTGGTCAGGCTGGTCTCTAAGTCCTGACCTCAAGTGATCCACTGCCTCGGCCTCCCAAAGTGCTGGAATTACAGGCGTCAGCCACCACACCCAGTCAGGGAAGCCTTTAATGAGAGGTCACATATCCAGATTTGCATTTTGGGAAGATCATAGGGATAAGAGGGTAAAGAATAGACTGGAGAGGGACAACACTGGGGGCAGGGAGATCAGTGAGGAGACTGTTAGAGCAGTCAAAGCAGGAAACGACTAAAGCCTGGTGGGATTTGAAGATTGCTGTGATATGGAGCAGGTGGAGGAGCAAGGAGCAGCCTAGACACTAACTCTGGGGTTTTTGGCACAGGGTGGCTAGATGGATAAGGGTGCCGTTGCTGACTTAGGGAGTGCACAGAGAGGGAATTTTGGAATTTGAGATCTCTGCAGGACATCCAAGAGAAGACATGCAGAAAACAAATCTATTGCCCATGAGGTGTTCCTCCCTTGCCCTCTTATTGGAACATCATGAGCAAGCAACCACTCATAAGTGTAGTCATGGGTGAGATCTCTTAGGCAGCGTGGAGAGTGAGGAGACAAAAGATGGCCATGAGCCATCTTACAGGTGTGAACCACTGTGCCCGGCTGAAATTAATAGAATTTAAAATAATGTAACTTAATGCTAGCAGAGTAGAAAGGAGGTACAAATGAGCTCAGTTCTTCATCTTTTATAGCAGGGAATCAATAGATACAAGCATATTAGAATTCCGTGAGAACAAAGAAAACAGGAGGGTTTTAAAGGTTGTTACATTTGGAATATGGCAATAGGAGTAGGATGGGCAAGAAACATTTACTTTTAGTTCTGTTTTTACTGTTGTTTTCTGTATGCTGTAGGTATTACTGGTATAATTTCTGAAAGCTCGGTTGGGCATGGTGGCTCACGCCTGTAATCCCAGCACTTTAGGAGGCCAACGCGGGCAGATCACAAGGTCAGGAGATCGAGACTATCCTGGCTAACACGGTGAAACCCTGTCTCTATTAAAAATACAAAAAATTAGCCAGGTGTGGTGGCGGACACCTGTAGTCCCAGCTACTTGGGAGGCTGAGGCAGGAGAATGGCGTGAACCCAGGAGGCAGAGCTTGCAGCGAGCTGAGATTGCGCCACTGCACTCCAGCCCGGGCAACAGAGCGAGACTCTGTCTCAAAAATAATAATAATAATTTCTGAAAGTTTATGAGGTAAAGATGGTCCACTCTACTCTGGTTAAGAAAGGAAGGACAGGCCAGGCACAGTGGCTCACACCTGTAATCCTAGCAATTTGGGAGGCTGAGGTGGGTGGATCACCTGAGGTTGGGAGTTTGAGACCAGCCTGACCAACATGGAGAAACCCCAGCTCTACTAAAAATACAAAATTGGCTGGGCGTGGTGGCAGGTGCCTGTAATCCCAGCTACTCAGGAGGCTGAGGCAGGAGAATCGCTTGAACCTGGGAGGCGGAGGTTGCGGTGAGACCAGATCACGCCATGCACTCCAGCCTGGGCAACAAGAGCGAAACTCTGTCTCAAAAAAAAAAAAAAGGAAGGAAGGACAGAGGGAGGGACTAGCAACTGTTACCATGGCTTCCCTGCCTTTCTCAAAGGGAAATCTCACCAAACCACCTATGAGTCCAAGCGTTTGGACCTTTAAAACACCAGGATTAACTCATTTGTTGATGCATTTGCCTCTTGATCATGGTCCTGTTGTCCCACAGGTTCGGGGTGAGGGCACTGGCGTGCTGGGCTCATTATCCCTGCCCCTCTCAGAGCTCCTCGTGGCTGACCAGCTCTGCTTGGACCGCTGGTTTACACTCAGCAGTGGTCAGGGGCAGGTGCTACTGAGAGCACAGCTAGGGGTGAGTGACAGGAGATGGTGGGCAGGATGAGAGGGAGGAGGGGAGGGCCTTCACAGCTGAGGGACACCCAGGAGGGTGGGAACAGAGGGCCGTGTCCTTAGAGTGAGGGAACTGAGAGAACTCTGCCCAGCTCACAGCTTTCTTGCCCCTAGATCCTGGTGTCCCAGCACTCGGGAGTGGAAGCTCATAGCCACAGCTACAGCCACAGCTCCTCATCGCTGAGTGAAGAACCAGAGCTCTCGGGGGGACCCCCTCACATCACCTCCTCAGCCCCAGAGCTCCGGCAGCGCCTAACACATGTTGACAGGTAAAGGGCTGGGACAGGAAGGTGGGACGCAGTCAGAAATAAAAAGTATTACAGGTTCACTAGGCTCTAGCTTTCCCCAGACCTACTGATATTTCTCCACAGTCCCCTTGAGGCTCCAGCCGGGCCTCTGGGCCAGGTGAAACTGACTCTGTGGTACTACAGTGAAGAACGAAAGCTGGTCAGCATTGTTCATGGTTGCCGGTGAGACCCCATCCCTCCTGTCCTCCAGATCGCCTCCATCCCTTCCCTCAGGTTACCATATCACCTACATCCTCCTGTTGTAGGTCCCTTCGACAGAATGGACGTGATCCTCCTGATCCCTATGTGTCACTGTTGCTACTGCCAGACAAGAACCGAGGCACCAAGAGGAGGACCTCACAGAAGAAGAGGACCCTGAGTCCTGAATTTAATGAACGGTCAGTCAGTGGGCATTCAGGTGGAGAGATGGCAGGCTTGGAAAGGACTCCTGGCCCCTAACATCCAGTCCTACCCCAGGTTTGAGTGGGAACTCCCCCTGGATGAGGCCCAGAGACGAAAGCTGGATGTCTCTGTCAAGTCTAATTCCTCCTTCATGTCAAGAGAGCGTGAGCTGCTGGGGAAGGTAAGAGGGCAGGATGGCAGGGCAGAGGTGAGGGCTGGAAGCTGCTGGCACCAAGGTTATAGTCCCTGTGAGGAAGGAAGTACCCCACGTGATCCTTTAGAGGTGACTCTTTCACCTCTGCAATGGTTTGGGACGAGTATGTGATGAAGGAACATGGTCTTTGGAGATTTCAAAACAGCATCATCAGAATGAGATCCTGTCTCAAAAAATAAAAGAAATAACATCTTTCCCCATCATCTTCCAACACAGGTGCAGCTGGACCTAGCTGAGACAGACCTTTCCCAGGGTGTAGCCCGGTGGTGAGTGTCTGCGTGGGTGGGGGATGGTCTGGATATTTCAGTGGGAGAAATTCCAATCACAGGAAAGGAAAAAAAGATACAATCTGAGCAGAGAACCATTGATTCTATCAAGTAGAGAAGCCTTTGGATCGTATCTCATTTATAAATATGATGACACAAGAGTCATCTTTCTACATGAGCCCTCTTTTCACAGGTATGACCTGATGGACGACAAGGACAAGGGCAGCTCCTAGGAGCTGGCGAGTCCCAGCCTGACTGCTCTGTCTTCCTGCCTTCGTCTCGCTCCATCACTGCCTCAATGTGATGAGCCTAAAGCTAGGGTCCAAGGGCAGAGCCTGTGCCCTTCAGCCCTTTCACCTAACAGGCCCATATTCGGGCCTTTGCCTGACCAAAGAGAAGAACCGTATGTTCCCTTTACTGCACGGCCTTTATCCTTCTGGGACCCTGGGGCGGGGACCTGAGCTGGCTGTTTCCTGCTTTGCCTGCACATTGTTCTCCCTTCCTCCCAACTCCTCAGGGCCTTCTGTATCTGTGCCTGGCCAGTGGCAGCACTAGCAGTGGTATTAGCTTATGCCAAATACAGCTTTGGAAGGATCTTTTTTTCTTTAACTAGATGGTCACCTTCTTCCCTACCACACATGGGTGGGAAGGTGGACAGGCTAACCTCTCCAGCTGTGAGCCTCTTAGACTACTGCATGTAGCAAATGTTCAGCAGCTTAGGCCCCCATGTCCAGTTCTGTCCCCATTTTCCTCAACCCTGTCCTGAAAATTCTACTGCTCTGATGGCTGGGGCCAGTCTCTTGTCACTTTGGAAACTGAGGACACGTGGATTCTACTCAAGCCTCCAAGTAGTGGCATATCAGTCTTGGAGCTCCTAGCTGGTGATACGGAGAGGGCTTTGGAGGACTTGGGACAGCAGGGCCAATTTTTTTTTGCCCAAGTGCCTAGGCTGCTAACTCACTGACTAGAACTTTATCTGGTACTTTTCAGTTTTGCACCAACTCTGCCAAGCCACTGGATCTTACATTAAACATCATACTCAAACCAGCTGTGGTTCTTTTCCTTAAGGATAGGGAATCAATCTACCCATCTGATGTTTATTCCTACTGTCAAAAGCCTTTATCCAATTCGTGAATCATGTCAGTTTAATTAATGGTCAAAGCCTACTAAGGTTGCAGCCACCAAGAATGTTGAGGATGGTCAAGAGACCTGTGTAAAGTAGCTGCTGTTGCATTTCAGGTGAGACTCATTTCCAGTCACAGTGATGAACTCTGTTACCCATCCAACTTGTCTGCTGACCACTATAGGCTTTCCAGGGAAGGGATTCCTAAACCTGGTAAACCTGGGAGCTCTGTGCCACTGCACAGGCTCCTGGTGTCTCTGTGCTGTCAGGGCATGCTCAGCTACATTCAAAAGGGCTTCAGGCCCATCTAACAGGAGCTGAGAAATACACCCATTTCGATCATCTGTACACCTTGAACTCTGCTCCTTGCAAGAACTTTCCTGGAATGCAAGCTAGAGAAGCTGTGCTCCATCTGTTCTGCCAATTGAAAGGAGAGAGATGGACAGAGTGAACTACTGAAAACAGGGTCACTGGCATAGGAACTTGGGGATTTCATAACTGACTCAGAGAGACTTTACTATCGTCTCTTGAAAAATACAAACCTTCCTTAGGATGCTGCCCACTGGGAGAAGAGGGAAGACTCAGGGGAAAGGATTCCTGCTCAGTTCCACAAGTTGTCGAAATTTGCTTAATTAGCAAAAACTGAATTTAAACTCCACACTGTCCACAAACTCAGCCTCTGTGTTCTCAGTGACCCTTTTGTATTCACTGCTGGTTCCTCTACCATCTCCACTTCCTTCCCATCAAAGTAAGAGGACCCCAAGCCTTGGCTTTGAGCAAGAAGGTCTTATTTATTTGCTCCATTCCCCAACTCCGGCTCTAAAATCACAGGGGGAAAAACTCCAAAAACAGAGCAAAGAAAATTTTTAAGGTCTCTTGTCAAATTTCTAGATACTGGCCACGCGCAGTGGCTCACACCTGTAATCCCAGCACTTTGGAAGGCCGAGGCGGGCGGATCAAAAGGTCAGGAGATCGAGACCATCCTGGCTAACACGGTGAAACCCCATCACTACTAAAAATACAAAAAAATTAGCTGGGTGTGGTGGTGGGCGCCTGTAGTCCCAGCTACTTGGGAGGCTGAAACAGGATAGTCGCTTGAACCAGGGAGGCGGAGGTTGCAGTGAGCCAAGATGGTGCCACTGCACTCTAGCCTGGGCGACACAGCGAGACTCCATCTCAAAAAAAAAAAAAAAAAAAAAATTCTAGATACTAGCTGGGCATGCAGCCCAAGGCCTGCTGTTCTAGCTGGCTTCAGATAATACAACCTAGGATTTTGTAATGTGTGATTTTAAGAAAACATTCTTGAGCTAGTTTATCACTTCAAGTAATTACATTTCCAGAAAACTAGAGGACATGGCACAAATTCTCCCATCCCAGAAGGGTCCCTACTCTTTCCTAACCTTTTTGAGTTCAATATATATAAGGGAAGAGGTACTACTATACATATTAAATACAAGATGATGGCTAAGTGTGATGGCTCATGCCTGTAATGCCAACACTTGGGGAGGCCGGCCGAGGCAGAGGATCCAGAGAAAACCACCACCCTTAAAAAAAATTAGCCAGGCTTGGTGGTATGCACCTGTAGTCCCAGCTACTCAGGAGTCTGAGGCAGGAGGATCGCTTGAGCCCAGGAGTTCAATGTAATAGTGAGCTAGGCTCGTGCCACCACTTTACTCCGCCCTGGGTGACAGAGTGAGACCTTGTCTCCAAAAAAAAGAAAAAAAAAAAAAAAGATAACCAGAAAAAAGAAAACAACTAAATACATACAAGAGGAGACACAAAACACAATTGCACATTTATATATGAAGATGGAACACATTTTAAGGGTCATTAGTCACATGAATTAAATATACTTCTGTCATTTCTCAAACAACTGACTTTTAACACACATACACGATGCACACCTTTTCCGGAGAAAGATATGACTGCATATGGTTACGCTATAACTGATGTTTGCAAATACTATCCTCTTGGAATGTGTTTTTATTGGACCAAACAACGTGCTGTAGTTAACTAGGTGTGGCAACACAGTTGTCTACCCAACAGCCATTTCCCCTCTTCCCTACATACAGAATCCCAGAATGTCCCTGGTGGCAGTATGCCAGCCCCAGGAAATTAATCAAGATCCTCTTTGCTGAATAATCACTTTCCCTTGCAAGTTGAAATGACCCTGACCCAGTTTTGGTCAACAAGATGTTAGAGGAAGTCAGGGACTGTAGCATCTAAAGAAGAAAGCCCTCATTGCCCCTTCCTTTCTGCGTAGGTTATTGGTATGAGGATATTATGTCTGGAACTGCAGCAGCCTTTTTTTTTTTTTTTTGAGACAGAGTTTTGCTCTTCTCACGCAGGCTGGAATGGCGTGGTCTCGGCTTGCAGCAACCTCTGCCTTCAGGGTTCAAACAATTTTCCTGCCTCAGCCTGCTGAGTACCTGGGATTACAGGCACCTGCCACCATACCCAGCTAATTTTGTATTTTGAGACAGGGTTTTCATCACGTTGGCCAGGCTGGTCTCAAACTCCTGACCTCAAATAAGCTGCCCGCCTTGGCCTCCCAAAGTGCTGGGATTACAGGCATGAGCCACCGTGCCAGGCCAGCAGCAGCTTTTTTTTTTTTTTGAGACAGAGTCTCATTCTGTTGCCCAGGCTGGAGTGCAATGGTGTGATCTCAGCTCACTGCAACCTCCACCTTGCGGATGCAAGTGATTCTCCTGCCTCAGCCTCCTGAGTAGCTGGGACTACAAATGCCCGCCACCACGCTGGGCTAATTTTTGTATTTTCAGTAGAGACGGCGTTTCACCATGTTGTCCAGGCTGGTCTCGAACTGACCTCAGGTGATCCGTCTGCCTCGGCCTCCCAAAGTGCTGGGATTACAGACATGAGCCATTGCGCCTGGCCATGAAGATATTTATATACATCTCACATTATTTCCTTAAGTGGGGCCAGGCGCCGTGGTTTACACCTGTAATTCCAACACTATAATCCCAGCACTTTGGGAGGCGGAGGCCAGCGGATCACGAGGTCAGGAGTTCAAGACCAGCCTGGCCAACATAATGAAACCCCGTCTGTACTAAAAAGACAAAAATTGCTGGGCGCAGTGGCTCACACCTGTAATCCCAGCACTTTGGGAGGCCGAGGCGGGCAGATCACGAGGTCAGGAGATTGAGACCATCCTGGCTAACACAGTGAAACCCTGTCTCTACTAAAAAATACAAAAAATTAGCTGGGTGTGGGACGCCTGTAGTCCCAGCTACTTGGGAGGCTGAGGCAGGAGAATGGCATGAACCCGGGAGGCGGAGCTTGCAGTGAGCCAAGATTGCACCACTGCACTCCAGCCTGGGTGACAAGAGTGAGACTCCATCTCAAAAAACAAACAAACAAACAAAAACTATAACAACTAAATATAAGAAATAGCCAGGTACGGTGGCGCACGAATTTGAGGTTGCAGTGAGCTATGATTGTGCCACTGCATCCAGAGCCTGGGCAACAGAGCAAGCCCCTGTTTCTCGGGGGAGAGGAAAGGAGATGTATACAGAGGCCGGGCGCAATGGCTCATGCCTATAATTCCAGCACTTTGGGAGGCCAAGGTGGTGGCTCACCTGAGGTCAGGAGTTCGAGACCACCCTGGCCAACATGGCAAAACCTTATCCCTACTAACAATACAAAAAAAAAATTAGCCAGGTATGGTGGCACACACCTGTAATCCCAGTTACTTGGGAGGCTGAGGCATGAGAATCACTTGAAACCGGGAGGTGGAGGTTGCAGTGAGCTAAGATGCACCACTGCACTCCAGCCTGGGCCACAGAGCAAGACTCCTGTCTCCCAAACAAAACACAAAAAGGAATGTATACTGAATAAACATGCTTGAAGAGAGCAGCTAAAGGGCCCTAATACAATCTCCTTCTGCTTCTCTTCCTCTCAACCTTTTCCACTGTGCTCTCTGGGAGCCTATTTCCACATAACACTTCCCACCCATTCCACCTTTCTTTTTTTTTTTTTTTTTTTGAGGGGGGTACAGAATTTCACTCTTGTTGCCCAGGCTGGAGTGTAATGGCATGATCTCGGCTCACCGCAACCTCCGCCTCCCGGGTTCAAGCGAATCTCCTGCTTCAGCCTTCCTGAGTAGCTGGGATTACAGGCATACACCACCACGTCTGGCTAATTTTGTATTTTTAGTAGAGACAGGGTCTCTCCATGTTGGTCAGGCTTGTCTCGAACTCCCGACCTCAGATGATCCGCCCGCCTCGGCCTCCCAAAGTGCTGGGATTACAGGCATGAGCCACCGCGCTCAGCCTTTCTCTTTTTTTTTTAGATGGAGTCACCCTCTGTTGCCCAGGCTGGAGTGCAGTGGCACAATCTCAGCTCACTGCAACCTCCGCCTCCTGGGATTCTCATGCCTCAGGCTCCCAAGTAGCTGAGATTACAGGCGCCTGCCACCATGCCTGGCTAATTTTTGTATTTTTAGTAGAGACAGGGTTTCACCATGTTGGCCACGCTGGTCTCAAACTCCTGACCTCAGGTGATCCACCTTCCTTGGCCTCCCAAAGTGTTGGGATTACAGGAATGAGCCACTGCGCCCGGCCTGCTTTTTTAAAAAAATTTTTTAAGGACAGGGTCTCACTCTGTTGCCCAGGCTGGAGGGCAGTGGCACAAACGTGGCTCACTGCAGCCTTGACCTACTGGGCCCAAGTGATCCTCCCACCTCAGGTTCCTGAATAGCTGGGATCAGAGGCACACGTGCCACCATGCCTGGCTAATTTTTGAATTTTTTTTGTAGAGTTGGGGTCTCTTGCTATGTTGCCATGGCTGGTCTTGAACTTCTGGGCTCAAGTGATCTTCCCACTTTGGACTCCCAAAGTGCTGGGAATGTTCATGTCTGATTAACCCCAGTTTTGGGAATGCCTCTAAGATTTCTATTTTATCTACTGTTCCTTGTGTAAGAGCATGTACTTACCAAAATTTCTCCTTAGATCAAAACAATCTTGATCATAAATCCTGGCCTTACTGAGTATTCTTGCCTTTCCCCGCAGGGTAGACTTCAATTGTCCTAGAGGTTCCTTCCCTGTGGTAAGTCCTGGGGTCAGGACTTACTCCAGGGGATAATGTCCTGGGGATCCACCATCGTGTCTCACCACTACCCAAGACACAGACATGGCTTCTGTTCATAAATTCCTATTAAATATTTCTAAGAAACTGGATTTGTCAGCCTCCTTCCTCAACCTCTTAGCTTCCTTGGATTTTGGGGGTAAGTGTGCATAGACCTGTGCACTGCAGAACAGCTCCCCAGTGGCTTTCCATATTCTTTCAATCTAATGGGCCACTCTGGACAGCTGAACATGTGGAGGTTCCTGGAGGACGGCATGCCTAGGGAAGGCAAGCAAGCTTCGGACTCACCTCCCTCCCTGCCCACAAAATGCAATCTCTAAGAATATACAGGCCAGTCAAGGTAGGTCATACCTATAATCCCAGCACTTTGGGAGGCACCTGAGATGGGAAGATCACTTGAGCTCAGTTTGAGACTGGGTAACACAGTGAGACCTCATTTCTAGAAAAAAACAAAACCAAAGAAAAATAAGAATATACAAATCACATGCTAAGCAGGGAGAGGAGAGAGGAGAGACAGGCATTTCTCACAGATAATTCACATATATAATCACCCTATGCCCAGTTAAGACCATGTTTCGTCCAGTTCCTGTTATTTATGATCAAGACAGGGATGGCACAGAAAATGAAGGATAGCCTTCCAATCTCTGCAAGGGTCTTAACGTTTTTTCCCTGTACTACTTCTCTATAGAAAATGCTAGAAAGTCAGATGATGCCATAACCACTCATACTTGGCAAAATGCCAAAAATGGGAAAAGGAAAGAAAAAAAATTACAAGAGCCATATTTTGAAATCAATGTCTGCAAAAGTAATGAAAGCCACACAAAGGCATCTATAATGTGGCCCTTTCCCAGTCTTATAACCACTTAAAAATGTATTCCTTCTTCCTCTCCATCTCTTCACAACACCTATTGAACCTTACATCATTGATGTAAAATGGGGAAAATATCAGCGACCTCATACCTTGGGAAGATTAAAGGAAAGTTATTTAACAAAAACTTATACAGCACTTATGCTGTGCCAGGCCTATTCTATTTTACACTTTTTTTTTTTTTTTTTGAGTTGGAGTCTCACTCTGTCACCCAGGCTGGAGTGCAGTGGTGCGATCTCGGCTCACTGCAACCTCCCGGGTTCAAGTGATTCTCCGACCTCAGCCTCCCAAGTAACTGAGATTACAGGCGCCCGCCACCACGCCCAGCTATTTTTTTTTTTTTTTTTTTTTTTTTTTGGTATTTTTAGTAGTGACAGGGTTTCACCATGTCGGCCAGGCTGGTCTCGAACTCCTGACCTCAGGTGACCCACCTGCCTCGCCTCCCAAAGTGCTGGGAGGTGTGAGCCACCAAGCCCGGCCCTATTTTACCAATAATAACACTTCGAATCCTCCTAAGAGCCCTATGAGGTAGGTACCATTATCATTATTTTACAGATGAGGAACTGAGGCCCAGGAGAGATAACTAAACCTGCTGAGGGTCACTAACCAGGACCTGGTAGAACCAGGATTTAAATCTGAGTAGGCTGTCTGAACCCCATCCACTTGAGCACCCTCTGAGATAATTTAGCCCCTTCACCGGTACGAGATCTATGGCGGCCTCCAGAAATGGTTGCTAACTTACTATTATCGTTATTTCTGTCGTACAATTCATTTCTACCTTTCCAATAAACTTTCCCCAACCAGTGAACCTCACTTACTGCCCATAAAGTTCACCTGTGCCTCACCACCCTGCCATCGCCCGAGTTTTCTGCTCTGATCTAATCTTCACACGCCTGTGCAGCCCCAGCTTCCAACACCAGGTGCACCGCCAGGGTATTTACTGATCCAGTGAGTGAAGGTGGGCCCGGCCGGGCTGGTTCCCATCCTCTGATCAACGCCTAGGGGAACCAGTGAACTCCAATGCTGACCATAAGTGTTTCAGAAAGTAGGGCTGGAAAGCCCAGCCCTCCGCTCAGAGACCTGTGAAGACCGAGGAGGATGGCGCATATGCTGCCGCAGGATGGAAACCTCGATCAGAGAAGGCTGGGGCAGGTGACTGGGCTTAATTGCAAATTTTTAACATTTACTTCAGCAACCAGCTCATTAAAAACAAACTACTCTGAGGCCTCTTTTTTTTTCTACCAAACCGCGAGAGGAAGCAAAAGAGAGTGCAGCGGTTCTCCCCGGGGCCGTTAAGTGCTTCCAGCTATCTGACCTCCACGCTGCCTGCTGCAGCCTCAACCTTTCCCCAGGTTCTGAGTTCTTTCAGCAGTAGGTCCAGGAAAACAGCCGCCCCGTCCCCTCCACCTCCCGAGACTAGGAGCCCGCCAGGGCTAAGTAGGAGGGATACCCTAGGGGCCCCGCAGGGTTTTTAGGGTTGGGGTGGATTGGAAATTGTTCATTGTCTTTCAGTTCCGGGACATAATGCGCGCTGGAAGGACACTGAGTCACCAACCACCGCCATGGGCCGGAAGCCACCGCCCTCGCGTCAACTGCAATCTAGAGCGCGGCGCATCCCGTGAGCCCGCGGGGAACTACGACTCCCGGCATGCTCCGCGGCCATCGGAATTAACCCTTCAGGTCTGGGGGCCGCGCTATGCCCCGCCCCCTCCCCAGCCCCAGACACGGACCCCGCAGGGTGAGTTTTTGGGGGCTGAGGAGGGCCACTTTTTTTAAGATTTAGTGGGGGTGCGTGAGTGTGTGTGTGTGTGTGTGTCCGTGTGTCGTGTGTGTGTGATGTATTTTGTAAAAATGGGACAATTTGCAGTCATGAGATTCAGACGCTGTTTTGCGAATGGGAGACCCAGCATCAACCCTGGGGCCTAAGTGGAATCACTGCTATCTTCCTCAGAATGCTACCTAAATCCTTTCCTAATTTACCCCAGAACAAAAGTAGCCTGCAACCCCTCCCCACTCCCAAACGCCCCCCAACTTGGACTCTCTCCCAGCGCCCCCGGCAAGGTTTGTGACCTGGCCCCTGAGTCAGGATTTTTATTATACCCCAGGTTGTGGGGTGAATACTCATGGAGCCATAGGAGCGCCCACATCCTCTTGGATTAGGGAATTTAAGCCGTCTCCCAGAGCCTGCCCTTCTCCTCAGGTGCCACCAAAGGGTCCCCACAGGTTCAGCAAGCACCCTACCTTTTGTTTGTCTTGAATGACCGTGGGCTTGTGGAAGGTTTCTTCCATGGAAGAATGGGTAGCAGATGTTAAACCTGATCTTTGCCCCCACTCCTGCCCCTAAAACAACACTGGGCACAGGAGACAATGAGGGATGTCATACTCCTGTTTTTATGACTATTCTTCCTTTATACTGTGAATAGTTCCAGTTCTTGGCTGGGTGGGGGCTCAGGAACTACAAGTATTAGGGATCATTAGACTCTAAGGTTAACTACCCCTGCTCTTTACAAAGCCATGGTCAGAAGGGAGTGGAAGGGCTGGGCAGATGGGCTTCTTGTTTTTGTCATTGCTCCCAGACCACACTTTAACTTGTTCCAGTTCACACAAGCCTCCCTGGCTGCTACCCCTCACCCCACCCTTCAAGAAGACTAAAGCTGCTGGATCACCTGCTTTGCCTCACCACCCCCATCTCAGTGCCACTGGCAAGCATCCTATCCTCACCCTGGAGGTTAACTACCTCATTCTGGGCAGTCTCTGGCTTCCTCCCCTACCCCTAAAGGAAACATTGTTCTTTTCTGGTCAGCCTTTGGGGATAAGGGGACAGAGGGAAGAAGACCTTGGGGCAGGAGTCCTGAACCATAGGAGGCCAGGGGAGTGAGGGCAGGCGGTTATATCTCTCCTCTACCTCATCTTTGCCACAGCCAACTGGCTCCCTGCCCCTGCCCCCGCCCCTTGACATCCCAGACTCCCTGGCTATTTAAACAGAGATGGGTGCCCCCATCCGCACACTGTCCTTTGGCCACCGGACATCATGCCTCCCAAGAAGGATGTTCCCGTGAAGAAACCAGCAGGGCCCTCCATCTCCAAACCTGCTGCTAAGCCAGCAGCAGCAGGGGCTCCTCCAGCCAAGACCAAAGCTGAGCCAGCTGTCCCCCAGGCCCCTCAGAAAACCCAGGAGCCTCCAGTCGATCTCTCCAAAGTGGTGGTGAGTCTCTGGAAAGTGAAGATAGAATTGGAGGGGGTGGTTTGAGGGTGGGATACAGCCTAGGGGATTAGGGGGTATCTAGAAGGTAGGGAATCAGTGAGCCCTGGAATGAGATTGGGGCTTTCCCTTAGTCCCCCATTTGGAAGCATCCAGTCTTATGACTCTGCTGTTGTCTTTGCTGTTCTCTCCCTCTAACCTATAATCATGTGTGTACAGCACATACACACTCACTTACCCCCTGCTGGAGGCAGGGACTCTTAGATGGGGAACATCTGGGTTCTGAGAACAGTTTCAAGGTGAAGGGAAGAGAGCTGTTGCCTGCCCCTGGCTGGTGGTTCAATTCAAAAGGCCTGCAGCTCTGAACTCCAGGAGGGGAGGCTGAAGAGGACAGACTTGTTAGACAATCACAGCTGGGGGCCAGGGGTAAATTTAGCCTTTGTTCAGCCCCCAGTTATGTGAGGGATGCAGGGCTCAGGGCAATGGAGGGAGGGAAACAGGTGGCATGGGATTAACCCTGTTCCCAGGAAACCCTCCCCACTGTAATTCCTCTTCTTGGGATTCTCCCAAGGCCCAGAGCTGGGAATGGGACTGAGGTGGCTGGGCTTCCAGCCTGGTCCCTTTGGGCCCCTCCTCAGAAGTGGCTGCCAGTTGGTTGGGAGGAGTGCGGGAGAGGGATTGAATAAACTCTCATCTCTCCCCACCTGCTTTTTTCTTCCACAGATCGAGTTTAACAAGGACCAGCTGGAGGGTGAGGAGAAGCTCATCTAAGGCCACTGTCCCATCCCCAATCCCCTGGTCAGATTCTCTTTCTATTCCCCTAACCCCAGTCCCGACCTTGAAACCTCCCATACTAGTCCTCTTTTCCTCCCTTGTTCTGTTCACATAGTTTCTGAAATTCCCTTCTGTCTGGGGGTGATGGGAACCCTAGTCAGTGTCTACACTGACCCTTCCTTATACTTCAGAGTTCAAGGAGGCCTTCGAGCTGTTTGACCGAGTGGGGGATGGCAAGATCCTGTACAGCCAGTGTGGGGACGTGATGAGGGCCCTGGGCCAGAACCCCACCAACGCCGAGGTGCTCAAGGTCCTGGGGAACCCCAAGAGTGATGGTGAGGGGACCCTTGGGAACAATTTGGGTTTTTAGTTTTCAAAAGTTGGATGTTGGTAACAAAAAGAATGAGGTGGCTCTCAGGACTTCAAAAACTGTCAAACACAGAAGCAGGAAAATATCCTAAATGCTGAATAGGATGAAAGCATTGTGGTAGGGTTGGGAGCTGGGTCCTATGTAATACTACAGTGACCTCTCCTTTACCTCTCTCCAACCTCCAGAGCTGAAGTCCCGGCGTGTGGACTTTGAGACTTTCCTGCCCATGCTCCAGGCAGTGGCCAAGAACCGAGGCCAAGGCACATATGAGGACTACTTGGAGGGGCTTCGTGTGTTTGACAAGGAGGGGAACGGCAAAGTCATGGGAGCAGAGCTCAGACATGTTCTCACCACCCTTGGTGAGGCAGGCAAGGGGGACCAGAACTCCTTTAGAGTGGAGAGGGGGATGGGGTGGGCCAGAAAAAAGACTGGACAGATAAGCAGAGCTAGCAGGAGGATTACTGTCCTGCAGGTTGTCAGCAGGAGACTGAGAAGGTCAGAGCTATGGGGGTAGAATCTGAAGGACTCGCTCTTCCAGAGGCTAAAGTGCCATCCGGAGGGCAGAGGAAAAGGGATGAGGCGGGAAACCTGAATTTTCATTTTGGAAGAGACGTGTGGGTTGTGTGTTCTGGTACAAGTCTCGTAACCTCCTGGGATTGTTTCCTTGTGGGTCAATACTTTCAGCAGTACTAGGGTGAAATGGAAAGCAAGAGGCATCCATGACCAGGGGAGGATTCCCTTGAGGACTGAGGCTATGGGAGAAGAAGAGGTACCACTCTAAAGAGCGTGGCCTGGCCGGGTATGGTGGCTCACGCCTGTAATCCCAGCATTTTGGGAGACCAAGGCGGGCGGATCACCTGAGCTCGGGAGTTCGAGACCGGCCTGGCCAACATGGTAAAACCCCATCTCTATTAGTAATATAAAAATTAGGCGGGCATGGTGGCACGCACCTATAGTCCCAGCTACCCAGGAGGCTGAGGCAGGAGAATCGCTGGAACCCGGGAGTCTGAGGTTGCAGTGAGCCGAGAGATCACGCCACTGTACTCCAGCCTGGGGGACAGAGCAAGGTTCTGTCTCAAAAAAAAAAAAAAAAAAAAAAAAAAAGGCCAGACACGGTGGCTCAAGCCTGTAATCCCAGCACTTTGGGAAGCCGAGGCAGGCGGATCACTTGAGATCAGGAGTTCAAGACCAGCCTGGCCAACATGGTGAAACCTCGTCTCTACTAAAAACACAAAAATTAGCCAGGCATGATGGCGGGTGCCTGTAATCCCAGCTACTTGGTAGGCTAAGGCAGGAGAATCGCTTTAACCTGGGAGGTGGAGGTTGCGGTGAGCCGAGACCATGTCATCGTACTCCAGCCTGGGTGATAGAGCAAGACTCAGTTTTAAAAAAAGCAAAACAGCATGGGCTGGCCGGGAGCAGTGGCTCACTCCTGTAATCCTAGCACTTTGGGAGGCCAAGGCAGGAGGATCGCTTGAGCCCAGGAGTTCGAGACCAGCCTGGGCAACGTAGTGAGATTCTATCTCTATTAAAAAAAAAAAAAAGTACAAGGCTGGGCGTGGTGGCTCACACCTGTAATCTCAGCATTTTGGGAGGCCGAGATGGGCAGATCATTTGAGCTCAGGAGTTCGAGACCAGCCTGAGCAACATGGCAAAACCATGTCTCTACAAAAAAATTAAAAAATTAGCCAGGTGTGGTGGTGCACGCTTGTAGTCCCAGCTACTTCAAAGGCCGATGTGAATCACTGGAGCCCAGGAGGTGGAAGTTGCAGTGAGCCATGATGATGTCACTGCACTCCAGCCTGGGTGACAGAGGGAGACCCTATCTCAAAAAAAAAAAAAAAAAAAAATTGTTATGTTTATATTGTTGTTTACAAAAATATATGGAAAAAGCCAGGCACGGTGGCTCACGCCTGTAATCCTAGCACTTTGGGAGGCCGAGGCAGGTGTATGACCTGAGGTCAAGAGTTTGAGAGCAGCCTGCCCAACATGGCGAAACCTCGTCTCTACCAAAAATACAAAAAATTAGCCGGGCGCCTGTAATCCCAGCTACTCGGGAGGGTGAGGCAGGAGAATCGCGTGAACACGGGAGGCGGAGGTTGCAGTGAGCCGAGATCGCTCCGCTCCACTGCACTCCAGCCTGGGCGACAGGAGCGAAACTCCGTCTCAAAAAAAAAAGGAAAAGCGTGGCCTGGGTGAGTGAAGGAGGGAAAGGAGGGCCTCAGACGTTGTGTCTGGGATTCAGGAGAGAAGATGACTGAGGAGGAGGTGGAGACCGTTCTGGCAGGACACGAGGACAGCAACGGCTGCATCAACTACGAGGGTGAGGGGACAAAAAAGCGGGAGCGGGGCCGAGGGAGGAGGGCAGCCTGGCGTCTTGCCGCGTGTGGGCGGGGGCACCCCTGGATTACCCAGAGTCAGATGTATTATCCAAAGGCCTGCTTCTGAAGCCCCTCTTGCCTCCTCTCTCTGCAGCCTTCTTGAAACACATCCTAAGCGTCTGAGTGCTGCAGGTAGGGCCCTCCCACCCCTTCGCCGCGCCTTACGAGGCAAGTCTCCCGCCCTTCTCTCAGCCAGCATAGAAAAGCAGCGGAGTTCATTCTGCTGTCCGGTTGCTGCACGGGCTCCAGCGCTTCGCAACTTTGGTTTTTTTCCACAGATCCAGTGGGGTCCGGACACTGGGCCCCGCAGGCGAAAGCACGTTCCAGCCACCAGGAGGCCACCTATTGTTTCAAAATAAAGACTGGGTTCCTCTCTTGGTTTCAGACTGCTATTTTTTTCATGGTTGGGGGAGCAGCGGGAGACGGGGAGGGTGCTAGGAGGAGAGGGCGGGAAAAGAGGGCTCTCTCCTCTTCCAATCCTCTGATCTTCCTGCTGTTGGGAGGTGCAGATTCATTGTGCCCCAGCCCACGCCCCCCCACCTCCCCCCACGACCCCCCCCCACCTCCGAGCGGGTTCTGTGCCCAGGTGGCGCTGGAGAAAGGAACAGCGGACCCCGCCCAAGTCATTACTAATGTAGCAATCGTCTGCATAAACCCAGGCCACGGTTCCTATTGGCTGAGTCCGCTGAGGGTGACGTCATCGGGACGTACTAATACTAGGGCTGGGCCGAGAGTCGGAGCCATTACTGCAGGAAAAGGTCCCGGAGAGCTGAGCAGTCAAGATGGTGGGGCCCAGGTCTTGGGAGACGGGCAGGATTGGGGACGAGAGGCGGGAAGAGACGGGTGGGGGGCGAGGAGAAGGCAGGGGTAGGAGGCAAAGGGAACCTGAGGACCCGAAAGGTTGGAGGTGGGGTTGGAAAGACTGGGGCCCTGCGGGGAAGCGAGTCTGCAGCCTGAAACAGGAGTTTGTGGGTCAGAGTTTGTGGGGCTGGGATAGAAACTCGGGGGATTGGCGTTCAGATGCTGACCACTTCCCTCTTCTCTGAGCAGTGTGACTTCACCGAAGACCAGACCGCAGGTAGGTTATCTCTGATCCCTACCGAGGTCACCCTTAGGGAGAGGGACACCCTCCCCCCAGCACCTATCCTCTAATCTTAATCTGTCATCTCTTTAGCACCCCCATGAGATTACCCCCTGGATTATTTTCTCTTCTTCTGGATCCTCCATTTTCTTTTCTCACTTTCTTCCTCCCTCCCCTTCCACTCTAGATCTGATCCCAAGCACTGGGTGAGTTTTAGGTGGTGTGGGTATGTGAAAAAACTTGGTCACTTAATGCCTGCTGTGTGTGGGGTCTCGGGAGGGTGTATAAAGCTGCCTGCTTTCCTTTGTCCTTTAATCAGCTACTTCTGCCTCTTTTCTCCTCCTGTGATAACTGTCCCCGCCCTCCCAGCTTGCAGTTGTGAAGATTGTAGAGCAGTGACCTGATATTCTGTGCAGATGGGGACAAGACAGGGGAGTTTGCTAAGGATATGACTGTAGCTATACCCTCTGGAAGTTCTCTTTATACTGGAGGGGTGCGAAGTGGCAGGTTGGGATGACCCTAGTCCTAGGCTGCTGCTCCCACTTCCTTATAAGGACAGGACTGAGACTGGGCGGTGGCGAATTCCTGCCCTGAGAAGTGTAGTAGCAGCAGTGGAGATTGGCAGGCCTGCCGCAGGCAGAGGGGGTGTGTAAATGGATGTTACCAGGCTGCCAGAGGGGGAGGAAGCCTCTATATAGGACACTTGAGTTGGGAGGAAGAGAAATAGAGCCCTCTTAAGTAGACTTTGGTGTACAGTTTGGTGCAGATATCTTGTTTCCTCAGCATGATCAAAGTTGAATGGGCAGCAGAGCTCTGAGGTAGGGTTTGGATTAACCCTCAAATCCTGTGTTGACATTCATCTGAATCCTCAGAGTTCAAGGAGGCCTTCCAGCTGTTTGACCGAACAGGTGATGGCAAGATCCTGTACAGCCAGTGTGGGGATGTGATGAGGGCCCTGGGCCAGAACCCTACCAACGCCGAGGTGCTCAAGGTCCTGGGGAACCCCAAGAGTGATGGTGAGGGGCCTAAAGAACAACTCCTCAGTGTCGTCATGGGCCCACAGTTCTTCAGCTAAGAGCTTCCCTTTATCTTCATAGGCCCCAAACTCAAGCAAGTCTGGATTAGCAAATCCCATGGATTTCCTTGCTTTTAGTGGGGAGTCATCTGTCATCTCTGTTCAGTTGAGGTCTCTATAATCCCCTGTCCTGAGAACTTGTGTTACTTCTCTGGCCTGACACTTCCACCTCCTTTATGGCAGAGATGAATGTGAAGGTGCTGGACTTTGAGCACTTTCTGCCCATGCTGCAGACAGTGGCCAAGAACAAGGACCAGGGCACCTATGAGGATTATGTCGAAGGACTTCGGGTGTTTGACAAGGAAGGAAATGGCACCGTCATGGGTGCTGAAATCCGGCATGTTCTTGTCACACTGGGTAAGGTTCTGTGTCCTTGTCCTTGAGCTGAGATGGCACCCTGAGGTACCTCACTTGTCACCCAATTCCAAAAATGCTTTCTTTCCCCCTGCAGGTGAGAAGATGACAGAGGAAGAAGTAGAGATGCTGGTGGCAGGGCATGAGGACAGCAATGGTTGTATCAACTATGAAGGTAAGAGGTGAACTGCGCTTTCTCAGAGAAAGCAGCCATATGGGGCAGGTCAAGTATAGTGTCTGGGGCTTTCCCTATCCCTGGACTTGGGCTCCAAAAAGAGCCAGGAGGCAAGGTGCAGGGCCCTGCCCAGCCCAGCCCAGGAGTGGGAGGTCAGGGCGGTATAACAGGAAAGGAAGGGGGTAGTATTGTAGAGGGTGGGAAGGAATGAGAAGTGAAATAATGGAATGTCTGTCCCCACTGCCTGACCCCTCACCCCATGTCTTTGTCTTGTCTTCACCATGAATGTCTCTTCCTTCCTGCAGCGTTTGTGAGGCATATCCTGTCGGGGTGACGGGCCCATGGGGCGGGTACGGCTCCTCCCAGCCTCTCCTCTAGTTGATCTCCCCAGTGTTTCTTTTTTCCCCAACCTGTGCTCTTTATCCCCTGCCCTTTACCCTACTACCATCTGACTTCCTCCTGGCATGTTTCTGCATGGAGCTGACTAGGGAGGGGAGGGATTCCTCAAAGAGGAAGACAACCTGGGGGTACAGTACCTCCTTACCTCTAGAATGGGCCCTGAGGTTTTACTTATAGGGCCCTGGGTGCTGGTGTCTGGGAACTCTCACCAGCCTGTATACCAGTCTTGCTTTAGGGTGACCTTCTGGCCCTGGAGCATGGGTAGCTGGCATAGAGGGGTATGGGTTGCCTGCCCCATTCTGCTGCTGTAGCTGAACAGTCCTTTCCCCTTCCCTCGCTGGGCAGCTTGGAGGTACCCTAACCCAAAACTCTGTCCTCTCCTCCCGCCAGTGGCTGACAGTAGCTGTAGGTGTAGTGGAGAACTTTTCTGCCTCTGCTGTGTTCTTGCTGCTCAGGTTTGGGTGGGGGACTAACAGCTGCTGGGAGGGGAGCTAGGGGCATGGAGAACTGGTCAGACTCAAGGTGGCTCCTCTGCAAACTGACCCCAGGGTTGGTTGCTGTGGGCATGTTCCCGCTTATGCTACCTTTGCAGTCTGGTAGTCCCCTGGCCCTTGGCGTACCCCTCCACAGCCCTGTTCCCTGGCTCATCCCACCTTTCCTTTCCACAGAGCTCGTCCGCATGGTGCTGAATGGCTGAGGACCTTCCCAGTCTCCCCAGAGTCCGTGCCTTTCCCTGTGTGAATTTTGTATCTAGCCTAAAGTTTCCCTAGGCTTTCTTGTCTCAGCAACTTTCCCATCTTGTCTCTCTTGGATGATGTTTGCCGTCAGCATTCACCAAATAAACTTGCTCTCTGGGCCCTCGGTTCGGTTCTTTCTTTCCTGAACAGGGTAAAGGGGAAGAAGGTGAGATGGTGATGATTTCTGCCCTGAGGCAGAGTCCCAGGTCAATCAATGGTGCAGGGGTTGAGGAAAGCTGGGGAAGGCCCTGTACTAGCCATCTGGGCTTCATTTAAAAACTACTGGCCCCATTCATCCATCTTACACAAGCTACCTCTTGGGAGATTAGGAAAGCCATAGATCCCAGTAGGACTAAGGCTGGCCATCCCTGTTCCATTCCATATCAGGCTGTCTTCTCCTAGCCTTCCAGCTCCTTAAATCTGGCCCCCGCCCTCCCAAGCTCCCAATAAGGCCTTTTGTGGGGAAGCCTGTGGAGTGTTTATTGGAGCTAAAGCCAGGCCATTATTAGCACTGCCTAAGCCTGTCCGTCACCTCAGCAGGGTGAAGGGCCAATTATAACAAAAGTAGGTAAGGAGCTTGCCTCCTCTCTAATAAGGGAAGGAGTGAAACCACTACTTCTGAAGGGACGGAGATACAAAATTCCATGTTGTGGGAATGTCCTTCCAAGTCTTAAACAGCTTTTAGGGCAGGTGAGAGCCTCTGCTCCTATACCAGCACATAGTCTCGACAGTTGTGCTGCTGTTCGTGTTTTGTGGGGAGGCGCAGTGTCTGTAGGCCGTGTGGCTTGCAGAGTGTCTTTCGGCCCAGGTAAACGCCGCTGTGAAGGACTCCAGGAAAGCTGTTCCCATCACAATCCCCCTGCCTGACAGCCACAGGTAAGAACACAGAATGCACCCACAAGATGGAACTGAAAGCAAATTAATTTATAAAAAAAAAAAAAAGAAAGAAAGAAAAAGAGAAGATTTACAGAAAACTTTGAACAGAAGAAAGGTGCTAAGACGCAGAGGGAGAGAAACATGGGGACATGAGGAACAAAGGGCCTGGTGGGAGGAACCAAGAAGAACCAGTGCAGAGCCTGGAGTCACACCTGCCTTCCGGTCACAGGGGAGAAGCTGGGACGTGGAGCAGGAATGCGGGAAGCAGAGTTGAGCTGCGAGCCAAGGGTTGGTCCAACCCAAGGTTGGGCACCCTCTTCCACTGCTCCCAAATCCCTGCATCCTCATCTGGGGAGCCCCCAGCTATCAGCTGAAGTTCTCACAGTCTTGGTGGGAGAGGGAGGAGGCTAAGGGGTGAACCACCAAGTCATAATATGGAGGTGCTTAAGTGCTTTAAAAAACAATTTCAGGTTTTAAAACTTCACATCCTCTTATAGCTCCCTTCTCTGTGCCTTCCAGGAGTCCATGGATACAGCCCAGGGAAGGAAGGAGAACAGCCCCCAGTGCCCTTTCTTCTCCTATTACCTACCACAGAAATCCCCGAAATTAGGTTTTCCCCACCAAATACACATACGCTGACATCAACTAAGCAAGTGACTTTTAAAAACAAAACTGACATTCAGAGGGAAAGGAATCATTGGCTGAGCTGGGGTGGCCTAAAACAGCAACAATGAGGAAGCCGCAGGAGGGATTATTAGTACGAATGAACTCGAATAAGCTCGGCGTAGGGTGGGGGAGGGGAGTTGGGGCCTTGACTTAGTCACTAAAAAGGGGCTTGGGGAGAGATGGAATCTGCGTCCTGTTCTATCCCCAGAGCTCTCCCTGGAATCTTAATTCCCCTTTCCTAAAACTCACTCCCCCTCAAAAAATGTAAAAATTGGTTATTTTTTAGTGGGTAGAAGGGAGCTCCGATGTGGCTTTTTAAAATCTACTTTTTTTTTTTTTTTTTAATCCATAGAAAATGCAGTAGTTTGGAGGGAGGTGTACCCTTAGAAGTGGTTAATAGAACCTTGTATAAACACCTTTCACCAGCCCTTCCTTTAGGGCAGCATTCCCATCCTATCCTCTCTCCCAGACATTATAAACATCTTTTAAACAGAAGTCCTTGAATAATCTGATATAAAAATGCATGCCTCTGTTAGGCATGGTGAGGGCTTTGGAGGGGCGGAAGGAGCTTTCCTTACGTAGTGATGAACTCTCCAGGCTGGGGAGGGTCCCAGTGGTGGGGGAAGGGCTGTTCCTGGAACCATGATGTCCACAGGGGGTGAGGGGGAGAGATGTCTGGCTGGCTCCTCACTGTGGAGGTGGCACAGGGGTGACCATGCCTGGGCTCGGGGCTGTGGGGTCTGGAGGCAGGGGGGTGCCTGGGTCTGTGGAGAAAAGGAAGATAAATCAGTTAGAGTACGCCGGAGAGATGGCTCCAGACCCAGACCACCACAGACAGACAGAACCGGGCATGGCATGCAGTGGCTGGGTGGATGAATGAGGTACCCATAATGTTCAACTTCTGTTCCCAACACTCTTTTCTACCTCATACTCAGAAAAACATATAGAAAGACTCTCTATATGGGGCATTTGAACGTGATAGGAATAAGCAAAGGGATGCCACTCAATCATCATGCAAACAGCTGCTTTTCAAGTTTACAACTGAGATGCTCTCTGCCACAGGATTGCTCCATGACCCACCAGTGAAAGGCCCCAACATCATCCCAAAGGTGGCAGCTGCCAGGCTGGGGAATGGTGGAGGACGGCCAGAGAGGCCCTTCCTCCTGTATTCTAATTTTACCAGAGTGTTCAAAAAGGATTGTGGAAACTCTAATACCTGACCTCTTCCCCACCTGCCCGCTCACCCTCCCTCCAGGTGGACCCCTCTCCCTCACCCTTCTCCCCTCTTGGCCCCTTCTCACCTGGCAGTGGGCTGGCACTGGGCAGGAGGTTGCCCTGAACAGCTGCCACAATGGCAGGGCTTTGGGCTGCGGCGGATCCGAGCCCCGGCCCGAGAGGCAAGGAAGATGGCATGGTGGTGGTCGCCGGCAGGTTAGGATGTAGAGGGTTCGCCATGGACACAGGCAGGTTAGGTGGGGGGAGAGTGCCCGGGGCGAACGGGAGATGGTGGTGATGCCCATGCAGGTTAGGAGGAGCGGGGAGGTTAATACTGATGGAGTCAGCTAGACTACCAAATGGGATGATGGATGGAGCAGGAGGAGGAGGAGGAGGCGGCATGCCAAAAGGCAAACCCAAAGGAGCATTACCCGCCACGCCTGGGTGCCCGCTGCCTGGCACTGCCCCTGGCATCATTGAGGGAGGAGTTTGTTGGTTGGGGAACGGTGAGGGGCCTGAGAATAAAGATGAGAGATGGAGAAAATTAGGTATAAAATTTTGCTTAACAACTCACCTTTTCTATTTTTTTTTTAGACGGAGTCTCGCTCTGTCACCAGGCTGGAGTGCAGTGGCACGATCTTGGCTCACTGCAACCTCCGCCTCCCGGGTTTAAGCAATCTCCTGCCTCAGCCTCCCGAGTAGCTGGTACTACATGTACGCACCACCACGCCCAGCTAATTTTTGTATTTTTACTAGAGACGGGGTTTCACCATGTTGGCCAGGATGGTCTCGATCTCCTGACCTCGTGATCCACCCACTTCGGCCTCCCAAAGAATAACTCACTTTTACAAACAAGGATAATCTAGCCATTCCTTGGCACTATCTTCCCCTTTTCTGACACTAGAGTAAGTGAATAAAATTCCAAAGCTCTCGAGTTTGGGGAAGGATTCCTGCTGATTTAGGGGCCTAAGAGAGATGGGCCCATCTATAGAAATTGAGGCTAACCTCATCTCCAGACTCATCTTGTATCCCCTTTGAGGAGAACTGGGACATTCACCTGGATTCCTCTAGCCAACAAAAGTTCTGGAACATAACACTTACCATGGGGTCCAGGGGGGGGAACCCCTGGTGGGACTGCCCCAGGCTGGGGGGCTCCAGCTGGTTGCTGCTGCTGTGGCCCTGCAGTTGACCCTGCCTGCCCAATCTGTTCAGAAGGGCCCAAGCTTCCTGGAGGGGCCCCACTGCCAGCAGGAGCAGGGACTACAGAGGCTGGAGCCACAGCCAAGCCATGGACTGCGGGTGGCCCAGCAGCCCCTGTCGGGGGGATAGGCTGGGAGCCTGGGGGCAGGGCTGGTGGTGGCTGCTGCTGCTGTTGGTGCATCTGTTGGAAGTGCTGCTGCCGAGCCCTCATCTCCGCATACTTCAGCTGCTCCATGTGGAAGGCTTGTCTGTCGGCCAGGAGCTGCTGCCTCTGATACTCCAGCTGCCAGTGCCAATTGAGTATTGTTATCCAATTTTCAGCAGATCCCAAAGACAAATGCCTCAACCCCTGCTTTGTCTTCTTCTGAAAGAGCCCGCCTCTCAATCAGAAGGTTCCCAAAATCTACATCTTGCGCTTGTGCTTCCTCTGTCCTCCCCACCCCACTTCGTGCAAATTCCCATGACCTTTGTCTCCTGGGTGCCCACATGGTTTCTTATTGCAATGACTTTAACCTGGCCCAAGCTCACTTCAGCTACAAAGCTTTGAACTTGCCATTACCTTGATTTGGAAAATGCTTCCAGTTCCTTTTGTCAATTCAAGTTCTTTTCTTACTTCAAAATTCACTAAAAAGTCACTGTTCTTAGGAAGCTATCCCAGATCAATTTATTTGCCTCTGAGCTTTAGCTTTATTCTATGATCTCAGGACTTAGAAACTTGATGTGCAATCTCTTTATTTTTTTGAGACTGAGTCTCACTCTGTCGCCCAGGCTGGAGTACAGTAGCATGATCTCAGCTCACTGCAACCTCCGCCTCCCCGGTTCAAGCAATTCTCCTACCTCAGCCTCCCGAGTAGCTGGGATTACAGGTGCGTGCCAGCATGCCGGGCTAATTTTTTGTATTTTTTTATTCTTTAGTAGAGACGGGGTTTCACCATGTTAGCCAGGATGGTCTCCATCTCCTTGATCTCGTGATCCACCTGCCTCAGCCTCCCAAAGTGCTGGAATGACAGGTGTGAGCCACCGCGCCCGGCTGATGTGCAATCTCTTAATGTGAAGTTGTCAGATACTTTAAACCTTCTTAACTGTTTCTGATGTCTCCATATTGTATATTCATTTGATGTCTCCCATTAAACCTTAAGTTCTCTGAGGTCCCTATTTTCTATTTCTTTTTCTTTTTTTTTTTTTTTTTGAGATAGGGTCTCACTCTGTCACCCAGGCTGGAGTGCAATGGGGCAAACATGGCTCAGTGCAGCCTTGACCTCCTGGGCTCAAACGATCCTCCCACCTCAGCTTCCTGAGTAGCTGGGACCACAGGCTCGCACCACCACGCCCGGCTAATTTGTTTATTTTTAAAAAATGTTTGGGCTGGGCACGGTGGCTCATGCCTGTAATCCCAGCGCTTTGGGAGGCTGAGGTGGGCGGATCACCTGAGGTCAGGAGTTTGAGACCAGCCTGGCCAACATGGTGAAACCCTGTCTCTACTAAAAATACAAAAATTAGCTGGTCATGGTGGCATGTGCCTGTAATCCCAGCTACTCGGGAGGTGAGGCAGGAGAATCGCTTGAACCCAGGAGGCGGAGGTTGCAGTGAGCCGTGATTGCACCACTGCACTCCAGCCTGGGCGAAAGAATAAGACTCCATCTCAAAAAAAAAAAAAAAAAAAAAGCGTGATGACTCACCTGTAATCCGGCACTTTGGGAAGCAGAGATGGGCTGATCACCTGAGATCGGGAGTTCGAGACCAGCCTGACCAACATAGAGAAACCCCATCTCTACTATACAAAATTAGCTGGGCATGGTGGCACATGCCTGTAATCCCAGCTACTGGGGAGGCTGAGGCAGGAGAATCGCTTCCCAGGAGGTGGAGGTTGTGGTGAGCGAAGATCACACCATTGCACTCCAGCCTGGGCAACAAGAGTGAAACTCTGTCTCAAATAAATAAATAAATAAATAAAATAAATTGTTGAGACAGAGATCTCACTATGTTACCCAGGCTGGTCTTGAACTCCTGGGCTCAAGTGATCCATCTGCCTCAGCCTACCAAAGTACTAGGATTACAAATGTGGGCCACTGTGCCCAGTCCCTATTGTCTATTTCTTTTTATGTCCTCCAAAGACAAAATGGTTCAACACTGTGTCGGTCCCATTCCCTTTCCAAGTTCACCTCCTGGATCTGAGGCCCTTACCCTCTCTCTCATCATCCGTTACGCCCATTCACTCAATCACTATTTGAGTCTACTATGGGCCAAGCACTGTTCAAGGACCTGGAGATGCAGCAATCAAAACAACCAACTAGAGTCCCTGCCTCATGGAGCTGACCTTCTGTGGGACTTCAGTCCCCAGACTTCACTTGTGAGACCACTTAACTGTCTCTAACTGGCTGCCCTACTCCTGCCCTGTTCCTGCCCTGCTTTGCTTTGAAGCCCTGTCTGTCTCAGGCTTTCCCCACTGTTGCTTATCTTTCACTGAAACACACACACACACACACACACACACACACACACACACACACACAGGCTTTCCCCACTGTTGCTTATCTCTCTTTCACTGAAACACACACACACACACACACACACACACACACGCCCCTCCGATTTTAAACTGAGGCACAGCGCAGCAGGGTTCCAGGGCTCCTGCTACTCACTGCTTCTCGCTCCCGGTCCATGATAGTCTCCAGCTCCTCAAAGTGCCGAAGTTTGATCTCCAACTTTTTCATCTGGGTCTCCACCAGCAGGGCCACCAAAGATTTGATCTTCCTTTCCTCAACAGCAGCCAAGTGCTAGGGAAGGAGGGGTGAGACAGCACCTCAGTGGGAGGACCCAACTGAAGACAATACAGAAGAAAGGTAGGGTGGATGCTGGCAGGTATAAGAACAAACTTGCTGTGGTCACAACCCATGGTGAAAGGGCTTGACTTTTTTGTGCTGGGATTATAGGCGTGAGCCACCGTGTCTTTTTTCTTTTCTTTTTTTTTTTTTTGAGACAGTCTCACTCTGTTGCCCAGGCTGGAGTACAGTGGCATGATCTCAGCTCACTGTAACCTCTACCTCCTGGGTTCAAGCAATTCTCGTGCCTTTGCCTCCCCAGTACCTGGGATTACAGACATGCGCCACCACGCCGGCTAATTTCTGTGTTTTTAGTAGAGATGGGGTTTCACCATGTTGGCCAGGCTGGTCTCAAACTTACAACCTCAGGTGATCCACCCGCCTCAGCCTCCCAAAGTCCTGGGATTACACGCGTGAGCCACTGCGCCCAGCCTTTTTAAAAAATTAAATTATTTTGGCCAGGTGCGATGGCTCATGCCTGTAATCCCAGCGCTTTGGGAGGCTGAGGCGAGCAGATCACTTGAGTACAGGAGTTTGAGACCAGCCTGGGGCAACAGGGTGAAACCCCATCTCCGCTAAAAATACAAAAATTAACCGGGCATGATGGCACGTGCCTGTAATCCTAGCTACTTGGGAGGCTGAGGTGGGAGAATCGCTTGAACCTGGGAGGTGGAGGTTGCAGTGAGCCGAGATTGTGCCACTGCACTCCAGCCTGGGCAACAGAGTGAGACTCCATCTCAAAAAATACATAAATAAATAAATAAATAAACGAGCATGGAGGCTGGGCACGGTGGCTCACGCCTGTAATTCCAGCAGTTTGGGAGGCCAAAGCGGGTGGATCACCTGAGGTTAGGAGTTCAAGACCAGCCTGGCCAACATGGTGAAACCCCATCTCTACTAAAAATACAAAGAGTTAGCCAGGCGTGGTGTAGCACGCCTGTAGTCCCAGCTACTCAGGAGGCTGAGGCAGGAGAATCACTTGAACTTGGGAGGTGGAGGCTGCAGTGAGCCGAGATCTGACAGAGCAAGACTCCGTCTCAAAAGAAGAACATGGAGATAGTGTGGCAAAGGGTAACATGGAGTCAAATACTGACAGGGTTGAAAACAGGCCCAATGGTGATATATTTTTTAAAGCTTAGAGAAGGGATGACTAACTTTACCTCCTCCTGAGATAAAAATAAAAAATAAATAGGTCAGCATTATTTAAGGTGTGAGTGAGGAAAGATTTCCTCTAAGTGAGATGAGATTAGAGAAGTGGACATTTTCTTCCCTGAGGTCTTCAAGGTCTGGCCTCACCTTGGCTTTCACTGCGGCGGCGGCCAGGGCGGCGGCAGCAGCGGTGGAGAGGTTGCCCTCGCCAATGTCCCGCTCCACCTTTGTCTTCCTTTCCCCCTCAGACTCCACCACTTCCTTCAGCACTTCCTCCTGCCCTTCCTTTGGCTCCTTCTCCTTCTCAGGATCGACTGGGCCAGGACAAGGGTTGAGTTAGCCCCACAGCTTCACCTCTCTTTCCTGCACCCCCACCTACCCTTGTGGGAGGCTCACCTATTGGGTCTCCATCACTCTTCTCGGACTCCTTCTCACTGTCGCCTTCTTTCCCTTTCTCCTCATCCTTCTTGGGAGCCTCGCTGGTTTTCTCTTTTGCTTCCTCCTCTATAGCACCCCCTCCTTCTCGGGGTTCCTGAAATTCCAGTGATAGAAAAGGAGAGTTATCAGGGATTAGGGTGATTAGTTCTCACACAGAGGGGCCAGACGGGGAACTAAATTTATTCCTCTTACTTTGGAGGTGATCTGATTCTAGGAGACAACCCCGTCCAAAACCAGCCCTTGCCCATCTAAGCTGAACAAGGCCAACTTCCCCATCACCACAGTGCTGCACGCAGCCCCTGCAGCTCCCAGAAATCCCTCTATACCTTGGGCTCCTTCTTCTCATCTGTGGCCTGGCCTTCCACCCGAGCCTCGTCATTCCCGCTCTCCTCTGGGCCCATGAGAAAAGAAAGAAAACAGGAAATGTCTAATACACAGTCGTCTGTGTCTAACACTTTTCTTTTTTTTTAGAGACAGGGTCTTGCTGTGTTGCCCAGGTTGGTCTCAAACTCCTGGGCCCACGCAATCCTCCCACCTCAGCCTCCTGAGCAGCTTGGACTATGGGTATGAGCCGTTGCACCCAGTTTCTCCATAACACCTGTTTTTTTGTTTTTGTTTTTTGGTGACAGGGTCTCACTCTTGTCGCCCAGGCTGGAGTGCAGTAGCACAATCATGGCTCACTGCAGCCTTGACTTCCCAGGCTCAAGTGGTTCTCTCACCTCAGCCTCCTGTGTATCTGGGGCTACAGGCGCATGCCACCATGCCTGGCTAACTTTTTTGGTATTTTTTATAGAGACAGGATTTTGCCATGTTGCCCAGACTGGTCTCAAACGATCTGCCCACCTCAGCCTCCCAAAGTACTGGGATTACAGGCATGAGCCACTGCGCCCAGCCTTCACAAGACTTTTTTTTTTTTTTTTTTTTTGAGAGCCGAAGTCTTGCTCTGTTGCCCAGGCTGGAGTGCAGTGGCTTGATCTTGGCTCACTGCAACCTCTGGCACCCAGGTTTAAGCGATTCTCCTGCCTCAGCCTCTGAAGTAGCTGGGATTACAGGCGCGTGCCACCACGCCCAGCTAATTTTTGTATATTTAGTAGAGACAGGGTTTCAGCATCTTGGCCAGGCTGGTCTTGAACTCCCGACCTCGTGATCCACCCACCTCGGCCTCCCAAAGTGCTGAGATTACAGGCGTGAGCCACCGCGCCCAGCCTTCACAAGACTTTTCTAACAGCCCCTTCTATAAGCAAAGATTTTTCTACCCAAAATCTTCATGAGAGGACTAGTAGGGCTCCAGAGCCCCTGAGGTAAACTCATGGGGAAAATAAAAACCCTACCAATTTTCTCATTCATGTTGTGCTCTAATGCCAACTTGAGGCAGAAATGGCACAGGAGGCCAGGTAGCTCTGGATCTTGTGAAAGGCAAGAAATCTGGGAACCTGCCTGGCCTTACCAATCCGCTCAGGCTCATCAGAGGTGGTTCCTGCAATGCCACTGCTTTCCAGACCGAAGGCAGGGTCCGCCTTGCCTGTTACTTTGGCTGCTTCTTCCACTTTTCGAACATGGGCCTCCACCAAGGCCGTGGGTACCTCTTCCTTCATTTTGGAGAACTCCTCTGCAAGACCCAGAAAGAATGAGGCTGGGAGCAGCACAGTGGAACAGTTCTGGCAATCCCTGCAAAAGCTTACTCACAAGCCCATGTCTTCATCTAAGCTAGTATGGAGCCTAGACAGGTGCCCGAGCTGAGGCCCGCACAGACAAGGCCAGCAGGGCAGCCAAACTTGAGAGGATTCACAGTCTGAGTAATTAGCCCTTCAAAAGCAAACTAAGAAGGCCAGGTGGAACCACCCACCCCCATTACCTAGGGCTGACTTTGCAGCAGCAGAGGCGACTCGGGGATCGACGACAGAGGCCAGGAAGGCAACAGTGCTCATAACAGGGTTGCCCGACTGACTGAAGGGGATGGGTTGGTAGGCCAGGGGGCCTAGGGAGGCCTCTGAGTCCTCCAGGTATGGGTCTTCAATGGGAAGACGAAGAAAATGCAAGATGCACTCGTCCTGTGTGCGGCTTCCCACATGCTCGGACACTTTGTTCCAGTCATCTTTGTACATTTCCAGTGCCTGGTGGTAGTGGTGGAGACATAACTCCGCTTACTTAGCCACTTTTCTCGAAGGCTGACTCCCCCCATCCTACTAAGGGCAGCTGGTTTCAAAGTTCTCTATGTTCTGGTATTTGTGTACTCTGCTAGGTCCAAGGGGGATCTTGAAGTAGCACTAAGAAAGGATATGAAGTTAATGAAATGGCCCAAATCCCCAGCCTGGAGCTGGTCCTGAAGCTCACTGGAGCCTTGACCTCCTAGGCTCAAGCAATCCTCCCACTTAGCCTCCTGAGTAGCTGGGACCACAGGTGTGTGCCACCACACCTGGCTAATTTAAAAAATTTTTCGTAGAGACAGAGTCTCACTATGTTGCCCAGGTTCATCTCGAACTCCTGGACTCAAGTGATCCTCCTGCCTTGGCCTCCCAAAGTGCTGGGATTACAGGCGTGAGCCTCTACACGGAGCCCACTTCTGTTTTCAGAGAAAAACTTTCTTTTCTTTGCCCCAATTACCTCCAGGAGAAGCAGGGTTTCCTGTTCTGTCCACTCACGAGTGGCACTGGCTGCAGCCTTGCTCTGCAGGGGAAACACAGGCAGGTGAGAAGAAAGGAGCCTGTGACCTCTGAGGAGCGAACATTCTCTACCCCTAGAGTCGGCCCGCACCTCCTACCTTGGAGGGAACATTCTTTTTTGTGTACATGTCTGTGCGCAGCCCAAAGTTTTGCATGTCTGTTGGTTTCTCTTTGCCTTTGTCAGGAAAGTTGAGCATTTGTTGGGAAGCAGAGGTCTGCTATTTGTGGAGGGAAAGAAACAGGTGAGTACAAGTGACCACTGGGAGCCAGGGGCTGACAGAGAGAAAAAACAGACAGAAGGAGCTTCTTTCCCAAAGCCAGGGACACCCCTGGGTGGGACTTCCTCCCTTACTGCTGTAGTTCCTCTGCTCTCATGTCTCTTCTTCCCGGGCAGGGGCCCCCCAATAAAGGGGAAAATGAGCAGCCCAGCAGGGTCTGCACCCCACCTACCAGCTCTGGCTTGCCCTTAGCCGTCTCTGGCACCAGGTCATCCAGCTCTTTGCCCTTTCGCCCAGCCTTGGTATCAGCATCAACCTGGCGGCCCTGGGGGACAGAGCTTGGCGTCATGGAGGCTGGGCAGGAAATGACCAGGCCAAGGCCCTGGAGGCCTCAAGACCATATGCTGGGCGGCCCACAAGCTCTGGGGGCACTCATGCCACTGTTCCATGTTCCCTTCATGATTAATAAGACATGTCGTTGGCATGATATCCATACATATTCACATTATCTTTATAGGTTCTCTTAGGAGCTGGACAATTAGGTTCTAATCCTAGATTTGGTACTCTGTGACCTTGGGCAAGCCACATAACCTTCTTCCTAATTTTTGTAATGGATGAAGTGGAAATGGAAAAAAAAATGAAGATGATAATTATGAGGCAAAAATGAAAAAATGTGGCAAAGATGACAAAGTTTAAAAATTTCATGCAAGTTAATTTTAAGCCATTTTTCTCTATTGACTCCCCTACATTAGCCTGTCTACTCCTTGAGTAAAAGGATAATCTCTTCTCCCTCAGCAATTACAGCCTTAGGTACAAAGGCTGAGAGAGGATGCTAAACACATGGGGCTGATTCCCATGACCCTTTGCATCCCATGGAAAAGGAAGAAGCCTCAAAACACTCCTGAACCATTACCCTAAAAACCAGAAAAAGAAAAGTTCAAAGAAGCCCAATCTTCCCAACCCGCCCCATCCCCATAGCACCTCACCCTACCTGAGGTGTCTTGGGCTGCAGAGGCACCAGCCCTGATGGTGTGTCAGCCAAGACATGGAAGTGAGAGGTAGGCGGAGGCCCCATTGGGGTTGGTCGACTCTCAGCATCCACCTGGTAGTTAATAAGACCCCACTGTTCTAGGAAGGCATGGACCCTGTGCACAGAGAGGCAGAGACAGGGTCACACGGATAGCCAGAAAGGTGCATGAGGAAGAGGAAAAGTGGGGGGTAGAAGGGGCATAAACCCCCTCCCCACCCAACCCCGGCCTTTTCCTCTGTTCATTGTACTCCTTAAGAAATCTCACCTACTCCAGTTGTTCATTTATCACCTAAATGCCAGTGACACCCAAGTCTACATCTTCAGCCTGGGCCAATCTCTATATCTACCTACCTACTGAACATTTCTTCCTGAATAGCTAGTAAAACTGAACCAGTTTCTTTCTTTTTTTCCCTAAGAGAGACTGAAGTGCAGTGGTGTGATCACCGGTCACTGCAGCCTCCACCTCCAGGGCTCAGGTGATCCTCCCACCTCAGCCTCCTGAGTCACTAAGACCACAGGCACGTGCCACCATGCCTAGCTAATTTTTTTGCATTTTCTCTAGAGATGGGGTTTTGCCATTTTGTCCAGGCTGGTCTCGAACTTCTAGGCTCCAGCAATCCTCCCACCTTGGTCTCCCAAAATGTTTGGATTATAGGCATGAGCCACCACACCTGGCCTGAACCAGTATCTTTCAATTACAGACGTGCTCCTTCTTTGTCCTATATTCTACACTTCAGAGAATGCCATTGCTAATCCCTCAAGTCATTCATTCCCCAAACCTGTACTTCACCTTTCTCTAGAGGTGCTTTTTTCTGTCTGCTCCTCTGTGTTCCTTGCTGGCATCTCTACTGTTGCCAAAACACATCCATAGGCAGGCATCCTCATGTACCCCCTTCCCCTCAGCCACAAGACCCACCTCATGATGGCACAGACATCACCCGCTAGGTTTCGGCGGCAGGCGGTAGAGGTAAGATATTCTTGGGGGTTCAGTCGGTAAGTGTCAATCATAAAGTTTCGATAGGCCAGGTAGCTTAGAAGAAAGAGAGAGAGAAACAAGAAGAAGAAAAATAAATGTTTGTTAAAGGGCTAAAGGAAAAAATGGTAAGAGAGCTAATGACTTCTTCTGCATGATAAAGATGGAAAAAAGTAGATTATTTGACTCTACATGCTGAGTGCCTGCTATGTGCTAGATGAAAGGGTTTCAAATATGTCTTACTTTTCCTTGATGGGGTTTTCTTTAAATGAATTATCTCCTTGGCTATACTTAAGGATATTTCATACAATTTTTTTTTTTTGAGATGGAGTTTCCCTCTTGTTGCCCAGGCTGGAATGCAATGGCATGATCTTGGCTCATGGCAACTTCCGCCTCCTGGGTTCAAGAGATTCTCCTGCCTCAGCCTCCTCAGTAGCTCTGATTACAGGCATGTGCCACCACGGCCGGCTAATTTTGTATTTTTAGTAGAAACAGGGTTTCTCCATGTTGGTCAGGCTGGTCGCAAACTCCTGACCTCAGGTGAGCCTCCTGCCTCGGCCTCCCAAAGTGCTGGGATTATAGGCATGAGCCAACTGCACCTAGCCATTTTATACAATTTTTAAACAAGGAATTAGAAGTTAAGAAAATACTCATTTCCAAACTCAGATGTTAAAAGGAAGTCCTTATTCATGCATATAGCTAGTCAGCATACCATGGTAAAAAACATATGTTTTGAAGTTGAAAAGATCTAAGTTCAAATCCCAGTTCTACCATGAGGACCTTGGCAATTTACTTCGAATTTTTAAACCTCAGTTTCCTCATTTGTAAAATGGAATGTCTGTTGAGAGGTCTATAAAGTACTAGTATAGTGCCTGGTGCATTGTAGGGGCTCAAAAAAATGGCAGCTATCATGTGGTACAGTGTAAAGTTTCAGATCATGGGCCAGATTAAAGGATTCAGATCCTGGTTTTATTTACTAGCTCTGTGACTTTATGCAGGTGACTTGACTCCTCTATACCCTATCTGTCAACTGAAGACGATATCTACCTCTAAGGTTGACGTAAAGATTAAATTACTCAATGTAGGTTGGACATTTAGTATAGTGCCTGGGAGATACTAAGCTCTCAATAGATGTAGGCAATTATCATGATTTACTTTTTTTTTTTTTCTGAGTTGGAGTTTCACTCTTGTTGCCCAGGCTGGAGTATAATGATGCGATCTTGGCTCACTGCAACCTCCACCTCCCGGCCTCAAGTGATTCTCCTGCCTCAGCCTCCCAAGTAGCTGGGATTACAGGTGCGTGCCTCCACACCCAGCTAATTTTTGTATTTTTAGTAGAGACGGGGTTTCACCATGTTGGCCTGGCTGGTCTCGAACTCCTGACCTCGTGATCTGCCCGCCTGGGCCTCCCAAAGTGCTGGAATTACAGGCGTGAGCCACCATGCCCAGCCCATCATTTACTATTTTATACCAAGAGTTCAGTTCCTACTCCAACCCTGCCTGCAGGTCATGTTGAATTCATTTCACCTGATCACTACTTTCTTTTCACACATACTGCTTTCTCCAGGAAGAGAAGGAAGAGAGAACCATAGCAAGCTATGAAGAAAAAACACGGAGGGACCCCCAGAGAGGGGAAGCTGTGGAATAGCTGGGAAGAAAACTTGTTCAGTTCTCAGTCTCACCCACCTCATCAATGTGGTTATCTTGAAGTATTCCTAACCAAAGAAGACTGCCATGTCTTATCCAAAGCCAAGCAGGTTTGGCCTGAGGCAAAATCTTTTTTTTTTTTTTTTTCTTGAGACGGAGTCTTGCTCTGTCGCCCAGGCTGGAGTGCAGTGGCGCAATCTCGGCTCACTGCAAGCTCTGTCTCCCAGGTTCACGCCATTCTCCTGCCTCAGCCTCCCAAGTAGCTGGAACTACAGGCGCCTGCCACCACGCCCAGCTATTTTTTTTTTTTTTTGAGACGGAGTCTCGCTCTGTCACCCCGGCTGGAGTGCAGTGGCGTGATCTCGGCTCACTGCAACCTCTGCCTCTCAGGTTCAAGTGATTCTCCTGCCTCAGCCTCCAGACTAGCTGGGACTACAGATGCATGCCACCACGCCCGGCTAATTTTTTTTGTTTTTGTTTTTTTGTTTTTTTTGAGACGGAGTTTCACTCTTGTTGCCCAGGCTGGAGTGCAATGGCGCGATCTCAGCTCACTGCAACCTCCGCCTCCCGGGTTCAAGCGATTCTCCTGCCTCAGCCTCCCTAGTAGTTGGGATTACAGGCACGTGCCACCACGCCCAGCTAGTTTTGTATTTTTAGTAGAGACGGGGTTTCTCCATGTTGGTCAGGCTGAGCTCGAACTCCTGACCTCGGGTGATCCGCCCGCCTCGGCCTCCCGAATTGCTGGGATTACAGGCATGAGCCACCGCGCCTGATCTTTTTAGTAGAGATGGGGTTTCATCATGTTAGCCAGCATGGTCGCGATCTCCTGACCTTGTGATCCGCCCGCCTCGGCCTCCCAAAGTGCTGGGATTACAGGCGTAAGCCACCACACCCAGCCTTGTTCATTAATTTTTTTAGATACGGGGTCTTGCCGTGTCAGCCAGGCTGGAGAGCAGTTGTGTGATCATGGCTCACTGCAGCCTCAAACTCCTGGGCTCAAGCAATCTTCCCATTTCAGCTTCCGAAGTAGCTGGGACCACAGGTATGCCCCACCAGGCCCAGCTAATTTTTTTTCACTTCTTTAGAGATGGGAGTCTTGCTATGTTGCTCATGCTATTCTTGAACTCCTGGCCTCAAGGAATCCTTCTGTCTCAGTGTCCCAAGTAGCTGGGATGATTTACAGTCTTGAGCCACCGTGGCTCCTACACTTCTTTCCCAGTGAGCCCTCTCCATCCCTTAATTTATATAAACTGGTCTTCTATTAGTTCCTTCTCTTGTTTTTCTATTAAAACCTACTCTCAGGAACCAGCCTGGTAATAGTAATTTACGCTTTAATCAAAACTTTTGTGCTTAGGGATATCTGCAGTATAGACGATATCAGTAATATGGATTTAAAGGCTCTATACCCTGTTAAAAAGAAGTTGAGGCACTGGAGTAGGTACTTGTTATGTATAGAACATGCTTAATATCACCCTTGGGCATATCCTAAAGAACATGTGTCTACATGCTAGGCCAGGGCTGCCTAAAGGCAGATATTGTGCCGTTGTAAGCCTAGTATAGTGCCTGGCTCATGGAAGATGCTCAAGAAATGTTTGCTAAACTGAATGTTACTGGATCAGGAAGGGTGAATGTGGGGACAGGAGGGAGAAGGAGAATCATGAGATGAGATTTCCTTACATCTCTGGAGTCTTGGACTTGTTCTTGCCGTTGAAGAACTCAGGGAGAGCCCTCCGCTCAATGGCATGAACGCTGCAAGAAAAGCCAGAATGGTTTCAGAAGAAGGCATTGGTGAAGGGATGGGGGCCCCAAAGGGAGGAAAAGCCTAGAAGGCAAAGGAGGAAAAGAGCTCGAAATTGCTGAAGTTAGAAGCTTGGGGAGAACATCCCACAGGCTGTAAGACTCAAAAGGACACAAGGAGCTCCCCTAAAACTAAAGTGTACTCTGGTCTATTTGGGTGAGGAAAAAATAACTTATTTGGAGGAGGCAGGGAGAAGAACAGCCTGTTGACCCCTGGAGGCAGGGAAATAAGGACTCAGTGAGAAGTTGGGGACAACCATACCTATTGTAGTCAAACCAGGCAGCGTAGCTGGGAATGATGATGTGGTGGGTCTGTTCAGTCACATTGTCCTCATGCAGGTCTGGATTCTTGGTCTGCTCTCCCTTGTTCCCCGTACTGTTCTCATCCTCATCCTACGAGTATGGAGGCTGCTGGACACTCAGCATTCCTGTTTCCTCCCTAGCAACCCTCTGCTTCTCCCACACCCCAGGAATGTGGACACTAAAGATGGGTGATGGGACTGAGCAGTCATGGGCCCCAGGACTCTGAAAGGGTCAGAGTTTTGAACAAAGCTGGAATTAGTCTACAGTGGGTAAAGTCTGGGCAGTGAAAAGTTTGGGCAGAATGAACTTTATAATCACAAATCAGAATCACATAGAGAGGTAGGGCCTCTCTAAACTGGCTCCACCTTGCCCGTCGTCTCCATGCTTTCATCTTCCTGTTCATCTGAAAGAGAAAGACCAAGATGTAAGGCTGGAGCCTCCTGAGGGGCAAGAAAGCCCTACCAAAAGCCCATCAGGCTAGCGAAAAGGGGGCAGCTGAGCCCTCCCCTTCCCTTGGCTCTGACTGCCGTGCCCAAGAGGCTCCTGTCTTACCCAGGTCAGTCATGGTGCCGCCTTTGACTGGGGCCGACTCTGAGTCTTTCTTTGTGTTGACTGCGAAAACAGAGAGTCATTTTATCAGCCAGATTTTGCCTAATTCAAGCCTTCAATTTAATAGTTCCAGGGATCCTACTTTCTCCAAAAATTGTCTCCACCTGATTGCAAAATATAGTAATTCTCTCCAGTCACAATTATTCTAGGGCTTCAAACTTCTTGCTACTTTCCCCACTTCTCCAACCAAAAATTAATTTAACTTATTTCTCTATGTACATTCATAAATGATTCTTGTCTTTGACAGGCCTTTATCTCCATCTATGTATCTGTAAGCTTTTAATGGTCTGATACTGAATCTGACCAAATCACTCTGTGGAGGAATGGTTAAGTGTTAAACATTTTTGAAAGCAGAGGATACTTTCCTCAACTGAATTCATATACATATGCTCAGGAGCAAACATAGAGAAGAGAGCTGATTGATGAGGAGGTAGAAGCCAGAACTCTTCTTGGTGGCAGCCCTAATCCTACCCCTGAAATACACTTCTGGAATACCTGGGGTGAGTCTACAGAATACAGACTGTAAACCAGTATTGGTGGAGCAATGTCTCCAAAGTGGGGTTCTAACATAGGACGCAAAAGATGATCCACTGCAACTCAGGGAGAGAATACAGAACTTCTCTTCATGTTTTTTGTTTTGTTTTTTTGAGACGGAGTCTCGCTCTGTCGCCCAGGCTGGAGTGCAGTGGCGCGATCTCGGCTCACTGCAACCTCCACCTCCCAGGTTCAAGTGATTCTCTTGCCTTAGCCTCCCGAATAGCTAGGATTACAGGCGCCCACCACCACGCCTGGCAAATTTTTGTATTTTTCGTAAAGACGGGGTTTCACCGTGTTAGCCAGGATGGTCTTGATCTCTTGACCTCGTGATCCGCCTGCCTCGGCCTCCCAAAGTGCTGGGATTACAGGCGTAAGCCACCGCGCCCTGATTCTTCATGTTCGTTTTTATCATTCTTTACATTTTTCAATTTTTTAGATATGTTTGTGTTTTAAAACGTTCCCATGGTAGTGGCTTAACAGTACAAGTACATAATTAATGCATATATACATATTTTTTTTTCTTTTTTTTTATTTGAGATGGAGTCTCGCCCTGTTGCCCAGGCTGGAGTGCAGTGGCGTGATCTCAGCTCACTGCAAGCTCCGCCTCCCAGGTTCACGCCATTCTCCTGCCTCAGCCTCCTGAGTAGCTGGGACTACAGGCACCCGCCACCACGCTCAGCTAATTTTTTTGTATTTTTGGTATAGACAGGGTTTCACCATGTTAGCCAGGATGGTCTCGATCTCCTGACCTCGTGATCCGCCCACCTCGGCCTCCCAAAGTGCTGGGATTACAGGCATGAGCCACCGTGCCCGGCCCTTTTTTTTTTTGAGATGGAGTTTTGCTCTTGTCGCCCAGGCTGGAGTGCAGTGGTACAATCTCGGCTCCCTGCAACCTCTACCTCCCAGGTTCAAGCAATTCTCCTGCCTCGGTCTCCCAAGTAGCTGGGATTACAGGTGCCCACCACCACGCCCAGCTAATTTTTGTATTTTTAGTAGAGATGGGGTTTCACCATGTTGGCCAGGCTAGTCTCGAATTCCTGACCTCAGGTGATCCGCCCGCCTCGGCCTCCCAAAATGCTGGGATTACAGTCATAAGCCACCGTGCCTGGCCATGCTCAAATATATTTTACTGTCAGAAACACATAATCAAAGAGTTTGGAGACAACTACTATCAGGCACAAAGCACAGTCCACAACTCAGATATGAATATAAACTTAGAGGATTTTCCAGGGTAATGACCATAATTCCAATAACCAGCTAAATTTAAGGAAAAGATCCTGTAGACTGGGAGGTGGACCTGAGAAATCAGCTCACTTGGGGTTTGGCAAAGGAGAGTCAAGACGGGGAGTGGGGGTGGATCCCAGGAGCTCAGCCTGGCCTGTACCTGTTTTGGGAAGTGTCACCTCTTCTACATTGGGGACTGGTGAGGGCTCGTCCATGTCCTTTGTCAGGTCTTCTTGCTCCTCTTCTCTGTGGCCACGCTTTGACTTAGTATAAGGTGTTGAGGGACTGGGAAGGAAAGAGAGTGAAAGAGAACCCAGTCATCCTTGGACAAGGAGTCCCTGGAAGTTGAAGTTCAAGGGAAGGGAAGTGACAGAGAATTCCAAGGGTAGAGCTGAGTACAAACAGAAACCAGTAATCACACAGTAATGGGAAGTGGCAAAGGCTTTTCACTTGATAAAGCTCTCTTTAAATTTACTAGTGGGGCCAGAACCAGAACTAACAACTGAGCAGCTAAAGATCTCCTCATCTTCCCTCTCAGGACACCTGCAGTATTATGGCACACCCAGGTCAGGGCCAGGTGGTTATAGGAAGGGATTTGTCTTTCCTTCCTTCAACATGATGTGGAGAGAATGGTGAACACGGGGGCTGGCTAGGGGCTGGCACACCCTTTCTTAGCATTTTTCTTCTTCGCTTCTGGGGTTGGTGAAGGAGAGGGGGAGCGCTTCCTCTTCTTATAGTTTCCCCCCTTCTTGTCCCGTCGATCTGAATCTGGGCTGTTCACCTATAGGATGGAGAATCAGGACAAATGTCAGCCTACAATCCCCACTGAAGATTTGTTCTGAGACTTATGCTAAGGGCGCCAGGAAAAAAAGAACAGGATTTGTCACCTCATCTGTCAGTGTCTTGGCTGAAATCTTCTTTCGGCGGGAGACAGGGTTTTTGTCATCATTTACTTCGTAGTCTTCCTCATTCATCCATTCATTGAAGGTGTCGGTGTCCAGGATCCACTTTGCATGAACCTAAAGTACAAAGGCAGATCATGCTGCAGAGAAGCCTGGAAGCCACAGCTCTGTCTGGGGACCCTTAACAGAAAAAGCTCAAGGGCATACAAGCCTCTGTTTCACTTCCAAAGGGTAGACTGGTCCTGGCATTCTTTTTGGGGAAGAGGGGATAAAAGAAAAGCTCACCTTCCTAGGTTTCTCAGGAGTTGGAGCATCTTCCACAGATGCTTCAATTTCACTCGCTGGGATCCATGTGTCGTAACTGCCATGGGAAATTGAGCACACAGTAGAATCAATGGGACAGAATTGTGGAAAAGTAAAGTGCAGATCTTTTACCTTTTCCATTTACAGAAAGTATTGGGTTCTTGGCTTATTTTTTTTGTATTCTATTCATTATAAAGTAGTAAAAGCACATTACGAAACATTTCAAAAATAGAGAACAAAAAGAATCACCCATACGTAACTACTCTTGATACTTGTATATCTGTTTTTCCTCCACAGTAATTTTTTTTTTTTTGATACAGAGTCTTGCTCTTGCTCTGTCGCCCAGGTTGGAGTGCAGTGGCGCGATCTCGGCTCACTGCAACCTCTGCCTCCCAGGTTCAAGCGATTCTCCTGCCTCAGCCTCCCGAGTAGCTGGGATTACAGGTGCCTGCCACCGCGCCCGGCTAATTTTTATATTTTTAGTACAGACGGGGTTTCACCATCTTGGCCAGGCTGGTCTCAAACTCCTGACCTCGTGATCCACCCACCTCGGCCTCTCAAAGTGCTGGGATTACAGGCATGAGACACCGCGTCCAGCTGGGGTTTTTGTTTTTGTTAAGACAGGGTCTCACTTTGCTGCCTAGGCTGGTCTTGAACTTCCAGCCTTTAGTGATCCTCCTGCCTTGGCTTCCCAAAGTGCTAGTATTATAGGAGTGAGCTACTGTGCCTGGTCCACAATTTTGTTTTTACATAATCATAACCATACTAGATGATGTTTTTACATAATCATAACCATACTAGATGATATTTTACATGCTTTTTTTTTTTTTGAGACAGGGTCTTGCTCTATTGCCCAGGTTGAAGTGCAGTGGTGCAATCACGGCACAATGCAGACTCAACCTCCTGGGCTCAAGCAATCCTCCCACCTCAGCCCCCCAAGTAGCTAGGACTACAGGTGCGTGCCACCATGCCCAGCTAATTTCTGTTTTTTTTTTTTTGTAAAGACAGGGTTTCACCATGTTGCCTAGGCTGGTCTCAAACTCCTGGGCTCAAGCAATCTGCCCGCCTCAGCCTCCCCAAGTGCTGGGATTATAGGCATTAGCCACTGCACCCAACCTACATGCTATTTTTTGTTTTGTTTTGTTTTGTTGAGACAGAGTCTCGCTCTGTTGCCCAGGCTAGAGTGCAGTGGTGTGATCTTGGCTCACTGCAACCTCTGCTGCCCCGGTTCAAGCGATTATCCTGCTTCTCAGCCTCCCAAGTAGCTAAAACTACAGGCGTGTGCCACCATGCCCTGCTATTTTTTTTTTTTTTTTTGTATTTTTAGTAGAGACGGGGTTTCAGCATGTTGGCCAGGCTGGTCTCGAACTCCTAACCTCAGGTGATCCACCTGCCTTGGCCTCCCAAAGTGCTGGGACTACAGGCGTGAGCCACCATGCCAGGCCTACATGCTACTTTTTGCAATTATTAATAATATTCACTTATAAATTATCCATGTTATATCACTTTAAAGACTGCATAATAGTCCACTGAGTAGATATACAAATTTACTGAAACATTTTCCTACTGTTAGACATTTAGATTGTTTCTAACATTTACTTATCGAAAATGATGCTGGGATAATCAATTCACACATAAAGCCTCAATCCTTTTAGCCCAAGGCTTGTCCACTAAGTCCAAACCTCCCCTAAGACAGAGGTTCACTTACTAGGTGAGAGGAAAACAAATTAAGTGATCTAAAAATAACTCTGAAAGAGTGGCCTCTTGCTCTGCTAGATGTCCTAGGGCTTCTGGGTCTGGCTCTTATACTTAAACCTGCCCCAGGAACCCATCCTCACCTGTCAGGATAGTAGCCCCAGTGCAGAAGAACCTGCTTATCCCTCTTCATGACTGGTCGTACCCATTCCTCTGGGGATAGAGGAAGAGAAGGGAGAGATATAAGCTAAAGGGGGACACAAAAAAAATACTGTACAAAAGCCCTAACTAATGCACTCTCCTGTTGTAGCAGGGGACTTGGTAATAGGAACTTAAGGTGGTAGGAGGATTCAAGATTGAAAGAAGAGGAGGAGCCCAGGTACTGAATGGTGATCTTAGTCCTCTGCCTCCTAGTCCAAACCATCCACTCAAGTGGACAGGAAAACCCAGGTCTCACCTTCTTCTAGATTCCCCGGGACAGGATACACAACATGGGAGGCATTGTTCTTATCCTCAGTGACTGTTCCCTGGATGGTAAAAGGAGAAGCGGGTAAATTATGGTCCCCTCTGAATTACTCAAGGTTTAGCCACAGAGCTGCCTTCCTAACCATATTTTGCTTATAATAGTATTAAAGTTAGTTTGTATTCTCTAAGCACACACCAGCTAAGTGGCAGAGGGAAACAGCTGGGATTGTGCTAATAATGGAGAAAAGTCAAAGAATTAAAAATTGCCACAAATAATCTTCTGAACAGATAATCTATACATGGGAAATTTAAAGTCAACTGTACATCCTTATCAATGACATCTATTCATTATTATAAAGTTCCAAAGAGCAGGAATTTCATTTATCTGAGATCACGCAATCTCTAGCTCAGTAGAAGTGGATACTATTTTTCCCCAGGCCAACATAGTCTCTAGAACAGTAATGCAAACCTGTCAGGACTGAAAAATGGGAGAAGCAGACAGAAAAAGACAGACTCAAGGCTTTAACTCAAGTCTTTTTCCAAGTAGACAGAGCCACCTCTGAAGCAGAAAACATGGTAATTCAGGGCTGCTGCTTGGTATAGAAAACATTGGGAAAACAGTCATGGAGTTTCTGAAACCTCTCCTCACCAGACCATTTACCTGGTGTCTCTTGATAATGTCCTTTAATTTCCCTAGTAGTTTGGGCTCAATTTCTGGGCACAGAAAAATGTTAGGTCGAGACAGGCAATTATTCTGTGGAGAGAAGAAATAGACAGAATGAGATTATAGGAAAGGGGTGTTTTAGATTCTCACTGAGGGAAGGGAGATAAATAGGGTATATGCCTATTACCTGCACCAAGGACTTCTCAATGGTCATAAACATTTCCACATTGCGGTCCATGCGTGATGGATTCTGGAAATCGTAACGCCGCCTTGTGAAGAGGCAATAATCTAGTGAGTGGTATAGCTCAGGTCTGCAGATGAGGTGAGGGCACGTGACTTTTTTGTTTGTTTTTTGAGATGGAGTCTTGCTCTGTCACCTAGGCTGGAGTGCAGTGGCGCGATCACAGCTCACTGCAACCTCTGCCTCCCAGGTTCAAGCAATTCTCCTGTCTCAGCCTCCCCAGTAGCTGGGACTATAGGCACACACCACCTCACGTGGCTAATTTTTGTATTTTTAGTAAGTAGAGATGAGGTTTCACCATATTGGTCAAACTGGTCTTGAACTCCTGACCTCAGGTGATCCACCTGCCTCGGCCTCCCAAAGTGCTGGGATTACAGGCATGAGCCACCACACCCGGCCTTTTTTTTTTTTTTTTTTTGAGAGGGAGTCCCGCTCTGTTGCCCAGGCTGGAGTGCACTGGCGCGATCTTGGCCAGCTGCAACCTCTGCCTCCTGTGTGCAAGCCATTCTCCTGCCTCAGCCTCCCAAGTAGCTGAGATTACAGATGCCCGCCACCATGCCCGGCTAATTTTTGTATTTTAGTAGAGATGGGGTTTTGCCAAGTTGGCCAGGCTGGTCTCAAACTCCTGACCTCAAATGATCCACCCACCTCGGCCTCCCAAAGTGCTGGGATTACAGGCGTGAGCCACTGCGCCCAGCCATGACTTCTTAATATGGGAAATTAGGAGGCAAGCTTGCTCACAGCTATTGCCAAAAATCACCTGGGATCTGAGGTTCACTGATCTCAACTCCATGAATCACTCTCTGTGCCTAATCCAAAGGGACAAAAAAAGGTTTGAGATGCCAACCTAAGAATCCCTTTTCCTCTACAAAACACACAGTGATACTCACACACTCACTCTTGGAGACTGTTTTGGCTCTGACTCCCAACCATTTTTCTGACCTAGTAAGTCAGGTCTACTGACCCAGCAAAATAAAGAGACTCACAAGAATTTCTACCCCAGAAAGATCCCAGGGAATCAAAAAGGGGGATTTCCTCTAAACTAAATGTAAGAAGAATAGAGAGAATCATCTCACCATCCCTGGTCACTCTTGAATTTGTAGGCAGCTGCAAGAATGTGGCACAAGGAGCCTCCCGCTTTGAAATCCAGGAAACATTTGATCTACAAAATCAAGATACGGAAAAAGCATGTCAAGGTTCCACTGTAAATTCTCTCATCACTTAATAATCTAATAATCCTTTCACAAAATCCCATGCTGAACTGATCTCCCTCTTTTTTTTTTTTTTTGAGACGGAGTTTCACTCTTGTTGCCCAGGCTGGAGTGCAATGGCGCAATCTTGGCTCACTGCAACCTCTGCCTCCCAGGTTCAAGCAATTCTCCTGTCTCAGCCTCCTGAGTAGCTGGCATTACAGGCATGAGCCACCACACCCGGCTAATTTTGTATTTTTAGTAGAGACGGGGTTTCTCCATGTTGGTCAGGCTGGTCTCCAACTCCAGACCTCAGGTGATCTGCCCGCCTCGGCCTCCCAAAGTGCTGGGATTACAGGCGTGAGCCACCACGCCCGGCCTCAAAGCTGAAATTCTTTAACCCTTGTGCCATTGCATCATGTGGCCTGGAAGAGGGGAGTGAAAGAAACCAACATACAGAAAGCACCACCTTGTGCTAACACTTTACTGGATTACCTCAGGTACCATTATAGAAACTCTACAAGGTAGGTTTACTAATCCCATCTAGAGATGAAGGAACCAAGACTCATGAATGTTGCCCAAGATCACAGAGCCATCCAATGGCAAAGCCAGGATTTGAACACAAGCCTGCACAAATCCAAATCTCAAGTCCCCTTTTAACCATGCCATGAGAGACCTGTGGACTGATCCCAGGTACTCTGAAATAATTTGTTGCACAAAATATTACTAAGACAAAAAGAATGGTAAACTGGAGACTAGGCCAAGCCAATAATGCCCTGATCAGGGATAGGGATGGTGGAAAATAACCCAAATTTCAAAAATTACAAAATTCACAAATCTTTTTTTAAAATACAACTCTTCAGTTTGAAGGATTCACCACCACCACCCCCCACCCTCCCTGCTACTTCTGCACTCACCGGCAGTTTAGTGAGCGGTGCATTGCTGACATGTTTGCCAAAAACTTCTTCCTGAAATTGTAGCAACTGTACAACCAGGCTAGACAGAGACTTGTTGGTGGGTGGTTCAGCTTGTATATACTAAGGAAAAAGAGGGAAAGGAAAGAAAAATAGATCTCAGATAAATTGTCCACTATCTCCCATATTTCTCCTCCAGGGGCTCTGGAAGCATGTGGAGCAAAGAAAATAGTGCCCTTCTCCCCATTTAGTCTCTATAAAGAAAATGGCAAAAGGGAGGCCCTGGACACCCCAACCAGGAAGCTGAAATTCTGCTGCCACCAGCCCAGGTGGCCAGTGTTGGGGGGAACAGGGAAGCTTACTACTCTTCCTCAGTTATACTCTGAAATTGGAGTTGCAGGACCCTATTATCTTGGCACCTCATCTTTAACCAACAGCACTGAGGGTTGTAAAATTCTGGAGGTTTATAAAGTTCAGGTCATGGAAGCAATACCTCTGGGGCTCTAAGAGAGACATTTCTTAGGGGAACTCTGTAAAGCCATGATTCCCCCTATAATGTAGCCTAACAAGAAAAGGTACGAGGAAGTGAAGGAGGGCAAGCTGACTGAGTGAGCTTGTGCATTTTGCTTCTGAAGACTGGGTATAAATGTCTTCATAGGCCCTCCTAGACAGGAAGGGCCATCCACTACCCAGCCTGATGGAGAAGAGCAAGACAACATCTACCCTGTCCGAGGAAACTGTATCTGAGACAAGTAACCCTGGCCCTACTTCTATGTTTCCACACTCTGCCACCTAGTAGCATCCTAGCCTTCCATTCTAATTTGAACCTGAGCCAGGAGACTTCCTTTTTACTTTTTGACCCGTTTTCTCCCCACTCATCACAAAGAAGACAGTGCCTCTCAGTGAGAGGTGAAAAGAGATAGATCTGTGAAGGGAAAGGTAAATGACAAAGAGCTAAGAGCATGGAAGCTGAACCAGGTCACAATTGTCAATTCCCCCAAGGCCGGAGGCTAAGCCCCTAGCCTGATCTCCCTGCAAAAGGTCAAAGGTAGAAGCCTGGGAATAAGAGCCTCTCACAGGCGTAGAGACATGCCATAGAAATAGCAGCTATTTGTCAGGATTCTCACACCCAGAGAGACCCCAAGGGCAGGGCCAGGCTCACAACCAGCATCAGTAGGAAGTTCTCCTAAGCCACTAAGCACACTTCTGACGAGCTGCAAAGCCGGCAGGAAGAACTGGGGAGCTGAAAGAAAGCCATAAAGAGAATCCCTCTCTGAGGGTAGTGAGAAAAAGAGAGGCAGACCATTTCCAGAGAAAACCAGGCCTAGAGACAAAGACGACACCAGGAAGAGGTTTGGTAGAAAAGACAGGTAAGGATTCTTGAACCTTTTGTTCACCACCTTATGATCTCCAGTTATGGGGTTTGGGGGTGAGGGGCTAGAGATAGGAAGCTCACCCTAACCTCTCGACCCCAAACCCAGGGTACTGCAAAGCTAGGTTGCAGGGTGACTTCATTGTAAAATCGAGGAAAGGTTTCGGAAGGGGCCGCTACCCAGGAACTCCTATACCCCGGCTCCCTGAGAGATTCTGTTGCCCCTTAGATGAAGGTGGGGGATGAGCGGCGGAGACAGGTGATCCCTGGGTGGGGACCTTTTTCAGGCTGATGAGCAGCCAACGGCTTGCTCTGTGACTGTTTACCCTCCTGCTTTCCATTCTCTCTCTCTGAACATACACAAAGCACCGGAGAGGCCTCAGCCCCGCTGGTACCTGGCTCCGTGGGGAGCTCTGGCGGGCACGCTCCGGGTTGCGGGGGAGCCCATTGGGCACCCGGTCCACACCCGGCCGGCCGCCTCTCCCAGAAAAGCCAGGAGGGCGATGGCTGAGGGGAAGGTGGGCTAATGGCACCGGGGCCCGCCGGGCAGTAGAAAAAAACAAGGGGCAGAGGGCGCAGCAGTGGGGGCGGGGGCTGGGCTCAGAGGCTGGGGGTGCGGGGAGAGGGAAGCTGGGGGAGGGGCGCGGGAGCGCAGGAGGGCGCGCGGGGGGCTGCTCGGGAGGCCGCGGGGGAGGGGCTGGGGCGCCTGGAGGGTAGGCAGGATCCCGGGGCTGCAGGGCCGCGGTCCCTTTGTCCCGCCCCCGGTCCCCGCGCGGCCCGGCCCGGCCCGCGTACCTTCTTGTAGTTCTTGCCGAGCCACAGCCGCACGTTGTCGAACTGGGTCACGGTGTCCGCGGCCTCGTAGTACTTCACGTTGGGGCCGCCGTCCTTCTTCCGCACCGCCATCTTCTCCGGCTCGGGCCCCGCCGCCGCCCGCCCCACTCAGCTCAGCTCCCGCCTCCTCCGCCTCCTCCTCCGCCCGCCTCCCGCCGCCTCCCGCCGCCGCGGCCGCCGCCTCCCGCCGCCTGGGCCGGCCCCGGTCCGCGCTGCGCCACCTGCCGGCAGGCCGGGCGCGGCGGCGGAGCTCCAGGCGCGGGCCGACCCTGGCGGCCTCCCCGGCAGCGGCGGCGGGAGCCTCCGGGGAGAAGGACGCTTCCTGGAGGGGGCGCCATTCTCCTGAGATCGCTCTTACCAGACGCGAAGCCCTTTCCCTCTTTTTGCCTCAGCTCGGGAGTGTCACCTCGCTATCCCACTCCAGGCGGCCGCCAGTCGCTGGAGCAGCCCCAACCCGTAGACCCGAGTGGCCCTCACCTTGCGCATTCCTAACCCGACGAAGCCCCTCGTCCCCCAAAACCCCAAACCCCTTTCCCCAATAAGTTCCTTCCTTCCATCCATTCACAGCAGCTCCCCATTTAAACTTTTCAGAGTCTCCCTCACCCCTCGCGCCTTGTCTACCCAGCACTCCCCTCACTTGTTAACCCAAAAGTCCCCTAGTCGCCACACTGGCGGCCCAGTGCCTTCCCTCAACTGCTTCCTCCGCAGGCCTCGCTGTCGCCTCCTAAGTAGGTGTGAGCTCCTACTCGAGACCCCGACTCTTCGCTAGGCAGGAGACCCTCCCTCCCTGGGTCACCCGGTCCATCCGACTCTTTTTCTTTGGGTGGCGTAGATAGGAGGTAAGGAACCGAGGGGTGGGGAGTCCTCAGGTGTGTGTGTGTCGGGGCCGGTACCCTGCTTCCGGTTCCCGCACGCATTCCCGGATTGCAGTGCGGACCCCTTCTGTAAGCGCGCGATGAAGTGCGGTTCTGGAAGTCACGGTGGCCGAGTGGTTAAGGCGTTGGACTCGAAATCCAATGGGGTTTCCCCGCACAGGTTCGAATCCTGTTCGTGACGGGTTTTTTGTTTTTTGTTTTTTTTTTTTCTCTCTCTTCTTATTATTATTAAAAGGGAGTCTCGCTCTGTTGCTCAGGCTGGAGTGCAGTGGCGCGATCTCGGCTCACCGCAACCTCCGCTTCCCGGGTTCAAGCAATTCTCCTGCCTTAGCTTCCCGAGTAGCTGGGACCACAGGCATGCGTCACCACACCTGGCTAATTTTTGTATTTTTAGTAGAGACAGGTTCACCATATTGGCCAGGCTGGTCTCAAACTCCTGACCTCAGGTTATCTGCCCGCCTCGGCCTCCCAAAGTGCTGGGATTACAGGCGTCGACTTTTTTAACCCCTTTCACAACACATAAAGGTAACCCCAGTTCTCACACGTTTCTTTCGTGCACTTTCTCTCTCCAAAAGGGAAGCTGCCAAAAGGTCTTAACCCCTGGATTTGGGAGGATGGGAGTGATCTTGGGAAGTTTAATTATGCACGACTGTATTGGCTGCTAGACTGTGAGGCATTTTCAGAATTTTGTAACTTCAGGCTTCCTGGGAGAGCTTTGGCACATGTCTCATTCTTTTGAGGGCATAGGGAAGGATTCGGTTGAAGGTTACATTTTGGGAATGTGAGTGGCTGTTTTGCAATATTAGTCAAACTTAGAGTTTCCTCTAAATTTCATGACCAGAAGTCACACCTTGTAGGTCTGATTACACCGAAGACCCAGGAAACAGGATTCTCTCATCTGGATTTCCTTGAGGTGTACAGGGCTAGAAGGGAGTAGTCTATTGAAACATCATTGCAGATCCAGTTAGAGCCAAGGTATGGGAAGATAATTCTCACTTTTTATTGAGTGCTTATTATGTGCCAGATACTGTTTTAAATTATCTATGTGTATTAACCAAGCAAGGAAATTAATCTCATCTTTAACCTTTAACCCTCCTATACTCATCTCACCCCATTTTTCCTATCCCCTAATTTCTGATTGTGGGGAGGATCTAGGCTGCTTGTTGAGGATTTTGTTGTTTGTTTTGGGGGGTTGTTTTTGTGACAGGGTCCCGCTCTGTCGCCCAGGCTGGAGTGCATTGGTGCGATCTCAGTTCACTGCAACCTCAAACTCCCAGGCCCAAGCAATCCTCCCTCCTCAGTAGCTGGGACTACAGGCATGCACCACCACGCCCAGCTAACTTTTTGTATTTTTAGTAGAGACAGCGTTCCGGGATTTCGCCATGTTGCCCAGACTGGTCTCAAACTCCAGGACTCAAGCAATCCGCCTGCCTCAGCCTCCCAAAGTGGTGGGATTACAGGTGTGAGCCACTGTGCCTGGCCAAGGATGTTCTTTTTGTATTTCTTGCACAGCCTTTTGTCCAAAAGGAATCCCAAAGGGCAGGGGGCTCTAGGGTAATACATAGAGCTTTCTACACATTTATACCTTAGAGTTTCCCACCTTCATACCACTGCTCAGGCTGTTATTTCCAGCATGACCCCCACATTGCCTCCCTGTCCCTCACCATTAACACTTTCCAAAATTCTTTAGGCCCCTCCTCTTTGATGCTCTTGATCACTCCAGCTACCTGTCAGTCTACCACCACCACCATTCTCTAAATTGCATGCAAGGACTTCTCCCTTGATATGCTAACATAAAAATAAAATAAAAACAGGGGTGGGTGTGGTGGCTCACGCCTGTAATCCCAGCACTTTGGGAGGCTGAGGCAGGCGGATCACGAGGTCAGGAGTTCAAGACCAGCCTGGCCAATGTAGTGAAACCCCATCTCTACTAAAAATGCAAAAATTAGCTGGGTGTGGTTGGCGGGCGCCTGTAATCCCAGCTACTTGGGAGGCTGAGGCAGGAGAAATCACTTGAACCCAAGAGGCAGAGGTTGCAGTGAGCCAAGATCGTGCCACTGCACTCCAGCTTGGGCGATGCAGCAAGACTCTATCTCAAATAAAATAAAATAAAAATAAAATAGAAACATGTTCCATTTATTTTACCTTCTAAATATGTCTCAAATATGCTCACTTTTCTCAGGGGTGAGTGCAGGCTGAGCTAGAGCCTTCATTTGGAAGGTAGTGGTATTTGTGAGCACCATACGAGGTAATATATAGAAAGCTGCACTAAAGCATCCACACTGCAGTCCGGGACCTTAAACCCTTCTATGGCTGCTTTCTGTGTTGCAGGATATGACCCCTTTTCTCTCACCACTCTTCCATATTCACTACATTCTGTCCACTGGCATTCTTTTAGTTCTTCCTGGTAGTTATTTAGCCTTGCTCATGGTGTTCTCTGCCTGGAATAATCTTTCTCTTCCACACTTTCTACTCATTCTCCACCTAAATGTTGGTTCTCCTGTGGAGTTTTCTGTGACCACTTGTTGCCTACCACATCCTATGCTCTCAACTTATTATGTGAAGTCTTTCTTCCCCTGTGGCATATAAACACATTAAACACAGATAAGCCAGTCAGTTTTTAAAATTTTTTTGCATAAATGGGTGTTTTTTACAGTAGTTATGTGTACATGTTTTAATCTTTAGACTGGTATATAAGCTTCTTGAGAGTTAGGGCTGTGTATTTTATTTATTTGTATCTTCTCTACAAGGCCTTATAGATGTGATCAACTATGTGTTGAATGAATTTATAAAATCTCATAGGCTCATGATTCTCCTTCCTACCAAATCCCAATTTGCACAGGTTCTCATATTTAAATATCTGGAGAGCCAAGACCAGAATTGACCAGCAGAGGGCAACCAACAACTACGTTGTGAAGGGAAGAAGGCTCCATGGTTTACAAAATGGAGGATCTGGACCAAGAAGGGAAATATGGCAGAGGTAGTTTGCTACTTGAAGTTCATCCCTTTTACTCTCAAATGCTTCTCTTGTAACTTTTGTGGGTGAGAGGCCAAGGCTTCAAACCTTCATATACAATAGATCATTTTAAATTTCTACCATCCCCATGTACCCACCCCATCTCCCCAATTCCTTCACACTTCCTCTTCCACTCCAACAAATCCTATCTATTCTTTTACCTTTCTTTACCTTGCATGATCTGGCCCCCTCTCTCTCACCATTCTTACATATTTACATATCACCCACTGGCATTCTTTAGTTCCTGCTACAGTATGGGGCCTTGCACATTTTCCCTGAAGTAACCTTCTCCACTTAAGCCTGTAGTCCCACTCATTTAAACCTCCTAAGGAACCTTCCATAAATATCCTTCCATAACACCTTAAAATTCCTCTACTCCACTGGATCAATCCTTCATGAATTCAGAACAAACAAAACTCCACCTTCATTTGACACTTTCAAATTTCCACATTGTTTTCTACTTCCTTTTATTTTTCGAATAAAATGTATACCTTTCTGCCTCCAGTTCCATACTATCAGATACCCTGTCATCTGGTTTCTGCCTCCTGAAGTGTTTTGGTTTTTTTTTTCTTTTTTACTTTTTTTTTTTTTTGAGACAGAGTCTTGCTCTCTCACCTAGGCTGGAGTGCAGTGGCACAAGCTCGGCTCACTGCAACCACCACCTCCCAGGTTCAAGCAATTATCCTGCCTCAGCCTCCCAAGTAGCTGGTATTACAGGTCCCTGTCACCATGCGCCTGGCTAATTTTTTTTTTTTTTTTTTTTTTTTTTTGTATTTTTAGTAGGGACGGGGTTTTGCTATGTTGACCAGGCTGGTTTTGAACTCCTGACCTCAAGTGATCCACCTGCCTCAGCCTCCCCAAGTGCTGAGATTACAGGTGTGAGCCACCGCGCCTGGCCTCCTGAAGTTTTTTAGACGTTAATAGAAACCACTGGACAAATTTAATAATCTCTTCTCAGTCTCCATCCTTTCTGTGTTTGAAACAACATTGATTTCTTACTGGCCTTCAGAAACACTTATTGTTTTTCTCCTTCTCAGTATACTGCTTCTCCACCTCATTTGCTTTCTTCTTCCTCCTGTGGAATTTCCACCAAAGCTTCATTCTCCCGAGACAAAATCTCAGAGCCACCTTTCCAGGTATGTCCTCAGCTAAACCATGGTCCTTTATCTCCAGCTGTTCACATCTCTGCACAGCTGACCTAGTGTCACCTAATATGCAAACAAACTTCTCTTCCTCTCCCACAATCATCGTTCTGAACTTTTCCCACTTTTGTTGATACCACTCTTCACTCAATTCCTTCATTTCCAGCTCTAAGAATTAATTATCTGAAGTTTGTTTTCTCCCAAGCCCATCACACTGATTCATCAGTTGCTTCCCCAAGCACATCATCTTAATTCATGCCTGTTACAATGGCCTTCAAGGTGCCCTAGTTTCACCACACTGAAATCCACCCTATATTAGTGTGATTACACTGCTTTCATCATATTATTCCCCTGTCCAGGAACCTCAGTTCCCCATCTAAACAAACACATGATCCTATTATCAACATACCCTGCCTAAATTGCCCGTTTTTCTTGCCCTTACATCTTTCCACTAAGATACCTTCCATCTAATCTGGCTGGTCATCTCCGTGTGACAGCCCAACCCCTGCCATCCCTCATGAAGTTCCTTCTCTTTACTAACTAGGTAGTCTCACCATATAATGATCTTTTCAGCAATAAATTCTTAGATCTTAAAAGTATTATTATTTTGCCTGGACACGGTGGCTCACGCCTGTAATTCCAGCACTTTGGGAGGCCAAGGCGGGTGGATCACCTGAGGTCAGGAGTTTGAGACCAGCCTGGCCAACATGGTGAAACCCCGTCTCTACTAAAAATAAAAAAATTATCCGGGCATAGTGGCGCATGCCTGTAATCCTAGCTACTCAGGAGGCTGAGGCACGAGAATCGCTTGAACCCCGGAGGCAGAGGTTGCAGTGAGCCGTGATCGCACCACTGCACTCCAGCCTGGGCGACAGAGTGAGACTTTGTCTCAAAAAAAAAATTAGTCTCACTTTGTCGCCCAGGCTGGAGTGCAGTGGTGCGATCATGGCTCACTGTATAACCTCTGCCTCCCAGGGTCAAGGGATTCTCCTGCCTCAGCCTCCTGAGTAGCTAGGATTATAGGCGCACGCCACCACACCGGCTTATTTTTGCATTGTAGAGACAGGGTTTTACCATGCTGCCAGGCTGGTCATGAACTCCTGACCTCAAGTGATCCGCTCGCCTCGGCTTCCCAAAGTGCTGGGATTACAGGCATGAGCCACTGGGCCTGGACTTAAAATTATTTTTATGTAACTAACTTTTTTTTTTTTTTTTGAGACAGAGTCTCACTCTGTCTCCAGGCTGGAGTGCCATGGTGCGATCTCGGCTCACTGCAACCTCCGCCTCCTGGATTCAAGTGATTCTCCTGTCTCAGCCTCCGGAGTAGCTGGGACTGTAGGCACATGCTACCACGCCCAGCTAATTTTTGTATTTTTAGTAGAGATGAGGTTTTACTATGTTGGCCAGGATGGTCTCACTCTCTTAACCTCGTGATCCACCTGCCTCAGCCTCCCAAAGTGCTGGGATTACAGGCGTGAGCCACCGCGCCGGCTGGTAATGTTTTCTTTTTTTTTTTTTTGAGACAGAGTCTTGCTCTGTCACCCAGGCTGGAGTGCAGTGGCGCGATCTTGGCTCACTGCAAGCTCCACCTCCCGGGTTCACGCCATTCTCCTGCCTCAGCCTCCCCAGCAGCTGGGACTACAGGCGCATGCCGCCACGCCCGGCTAATTTTTTTGTATTTTTAGTAGAGATGGGGTTTCACCGTGTTAGCCAGGATGGTCTCAATCTCCTGACCTTGTGATCCGCCCGCCTTGGCCTCCCAAAGTGCTGGGATTACAGGCGTGAGCCACCGCGCCCGGCCAGTAATGTTTTTTAAAGCTAAAGTTGGGGAAGAACTATATATAAGATTTGAGATAGGATCTTGCTCTGTTGCCAAGGCTGGAGTGTGATGGCACGATCTTGGCTCACTGTGACCTCCATCTCCCGGGCTCATGTGATCCTCCCACCTCAGTTTCCCCAGTAGCTGGGGACTACAGGCATGCACCACCACACCCAATGAACTTTTAAATTTTTTATAAAGACACAGTTTCACCATATTGCCCAGGCTGGTCTTGAACTCTTGGGCTCAAGCAATCCACCCACCTTGGCCTCCCAAAGTGCTGGGATTACAGGCATGAACCACTGCACCCAGCAATAACTTAGTATTATCCTCTTTCAAGTTGTCGACTTGTTCCAAATTCTAAGAGGCTTGGGTCTCTGCAGTTTTTTTTTTTTTTTTTTTGAGACGGAGTTTTGCTCTTGTTGCCCAGGCTGGAGTGCAATGGCGCGATCTTGGCTCACCGCAACCTCTGCCTCCCAGGTTCAAGCAATTCTCCTGCCTCAGCCTCCTGAGTAGCTGGGATTACAGGCATGTGCCACCACACCCGGCTAATTTTATATTTTTAGTAGAGATGGGGTTTCTCCATGTTGGTCAGGCTGGTTTTGAACTCCCGACCTCCAGTGATCTGCCCGCCTCGGCCTTCCAAAGTGCTGGGATTACAGGCATGAGCCACTGTGCCCAGCGGTTCTCTGCAGTTTATCCAGTAAAGCAAATCATTTTAAGACTTGGGCTGAAATGACCTCATCCTACACTTGCATCAGGGATGCTCTCATGGCAGAAAACATTTCCAGAACTCCTTCACAGCTAGTTTATGAGCCACATTTAAGTGATTCATTACTTCAAAATTACTTTTAAAAAATTAGCCAACTTTGTTATGCATCTATTTGCCAGATTTTGTTCCAGATTTTATCTGGAATTCCTCATTCCAGATAGCTAAGAAGTCCCATTCTTAGCCTTCTTCCTGTTCTTAAGTGTTTGCATGCATTCCTAGCATTTCTTGATCTCTTCTGGGCAGATAACTACTCCATACACATCTTTAGCTCTAGCTTCTTGTTTTGTTTTGTTTTTTTTGAGACGGAGTCTCACTCTTGTTGCCCAGGCTGGAGTGCAATGGCGGTGATCTCATCTCACTGCAACCTCTGCCTCCTGGGTTCAAGTGATTCTCCTGCCTCAGCCTCCCAAGTCGCTGGGATTATAGGTATGCACCACCACGCCCAGCTAATTTTTATTATTTTTAGTAGAGATGGGGTTTCGCCATGTTGGCCAGGCTGGTCTCGAACTCCTGGCCTCAGGTGATCCACCCACCTCAGCCTCCCAAAGTGCTGGGATCACAGGTGTGAGCCATTGCACCTGGCCCCTAGCTTCTTGTTCTTAAGCTCCAGACCATGTTTCCATTTCCTGACTAAACACATCTATGTGGGGGCACTCCCAACCCAATGTTCCCCAGATGAACTCATTTCTTCACCCCCAAAACCTGCTCATCCTCTTCTACTCCCTATTTAGGCTAATGATACCATGTTCTCATCCATAGTCTGGAAATCTCCATCTTTATCTGTGACTCATTTTTGGTTACTTGTCCATGTTTTTTGTTTGTTTGTTTGTTTTTGTTTTTGAGAAGAGTCTCACTCTGTCGCCCAGGCTGGAGTGGAATGGTGCGATCTCGGCTCACTGCAACCTTCGCCTCCCAGGTTCAAGCAATTCTGCCTCAGCCTCCCAAGTAGCTGGGATTACAGGTGTGCACAAGCACGCCCAGCTAATATTTGTATTTTTAGTAGAGATGGGGTTTCACCATATTGGCCAGGCTGGTCTCAAACTCCTGACCTCAGGTGATCCACCCACCTCGGCATCCCAAAGTGCCGAGATTACAGGTATGACCCACTGCGCCTGGCCTGTTGTTGTTTTTTAAGAGATGGGTCTTACTCTGTTGGCTCACCATAGCCTCTGGGCTCAAGCAATCCTCCTGCCTCAGTCTTCCAAGTAGCTAGTACTACAGTCATGCACTACCATGCCCAGCAATAGTGTCTTTTTATTAAAAGTTGTTAGGATGACTAAATTAATGTTTAATGTTTACAGTAGTGCCTCACAGTAAATAATCTGGCCATTACATTTCTTTATTGCCAGTGTCCAATCCTGTTCAGAACTTAACCCTGATGATTCCTTTACGAAGCCTTCCTTCCCACATTCCACCAGATATGTAGTTGGCCCCTTTCCTCCTCATTGTCCCATTGTACTTAGTCCCTATCTATTAGCAACATACTATTCTATATTTCCCATTATTTGTTGTTCTAGTGTGTGTCACCTACAATGCTGCAAGTTCCTTTAAAGTCTATTCTTATTTTGTTTCTGAGACAGGGTCTCATTCTTGGCACTCAGGCTAGAGTGCAGCGGTGCAAACACAGCTCATTGCAGCCTCAATCTCCCAGGCTCAAGAGATCCTCCCACCTTAGCCTCCCAAGTAGCTGGGACCACAGGCATGTGCCACTATGCCATTTTTTTTTTTTCCATAGAGACAGGGTCTTGCCATGTTGCCCAAGCTGTTCACAAACTCCTGGGCTCAAGGAATCCTCCCACCTTGGACCCCAAAGTGCTGAGATTACAGGCGTGAGGCACTGGCCCCTTTAAAGTCTTATTTCTCAATTATTTATACATCTTAAATGCTTGGTACTATGTCTAACACATGACAGGTACACCATAAATGTTGGCTGAATCTAATCAGTTACTAAAACCTGTCAATTTTTCTTCCCAAATGTCATTCTCTCTTTCCTGCAGTATTTCAAGCCCTTATCTTCTGCTTCCTTGAATTACTACAAAGCTCACTAACACTGCCGACACCAGTTTCTTACATTCTTCCCATTCTTGCATTCTCTCAGTTTCTTGCATTCTTTCCAGAGTAATGGGTTGGAAGTCATTCCTCTTCTCAAAAACTTACCGGTAAAGTCCAAATTCCCTAGCATGCATTCAAGGCCTTCCAATAATTGGCCCCAAATTACTTCTAGTCTTATCTTCCATTATTTCCCTTCATTATTCGTCTTCCAATAAACTCTATGCTCCAGATTACATTAGTCTCTGCCTTCTTCAACATTTTCTTCACCCCCTTTTTTTTTTTTTTTGAGACAGTTTCACTCTTGTTGCTCAGGCTGGAGTGCAATGGTGCAATCTCGGCTCACCTCAACCTCTGCCTCCCAGGTTCAAGTGATTCTCCTGCCTTAGCCTTCCGAGTAGCTGGGATTACATGCACCACCACGCCCAGCTAAAGTTTTTTGTATTTTTACTAGAGATGGGGTTTCTCCATGTTGGTCAGGCTGGTCTCGAACTCCTGACCTCAGGTGATCCACCCGCCTCAGCCTCCCAAAGTGCTGGGATTACAGGTGTGAGCCACTGCACCCAGCCCTCTTACTTGTTTTTATTCATGCTGGGATCTCAACTTAGAGTGCATATTGGTGGACCTTACTTTTTGTTTTTTGCCCACAAGCATTTTAAGCAGATGAGGTCTCAGGACAGGGCGGTGGCAGTGAGCCAACATCACACCACTGCACTCCAGCCTGGGTAACAGAGTGGGACCCTGCCTCAAAAAAAAGGAGACGGGATCTCAGTCTCTCACCCAGGCTGGAGTGCAGTGATGCAATCACAGGTCTCTGTATCCTTCAATTCCTGGGCTCAAGGGATCCTCCCACCTCAGCCTCTCAAGCAGCTGGGACTACAGGCACATGCCACCACATTTGGCTAATTTTTTAAAAATTCTTTTTGTAGAGACGAAGGCTCACTGTATTTTGTAGGCTGGTCTTGAACTCTTGGGCTCAAATGGTCCTCCCACCTCAGCCTCCCAAAGTGCTAGGATTACAGGCATGAGCCACTGTGCCTGGCCCACAAGCTTTTTCTTTTTTTTTTAAATTTGAGCCAGCACTTAAAAGCTGTGAAATTTAGCATAGCCAGGCACGATGGCTCACACCTGTAATCCCAGCACTTTGGGAGGCCGAGGCAGGTAGACCACCTGAGGTCAGGAGTTCGAGACCAGCCTGGCCAATGTGGTGAAACCCTGTCTCGACTAAAAATACAAAAACTAAGTGGGCATGGTGGTGGGTGCCTGTAATCCCAGCTACTCGGGAGGCTGAGGCAGGAGAATCACTTGAACCAGGGAGGCGGAGGTTGCAGTGAGCACCATTGCACTCCAGCCTGGGCAACAAGAGCAAAACTCGGTCTCAAAAAAAAAAAAAAAAAAAGATCAGGCTAATGATGGGGCAATAGGGCATATCTCCTAATGTTACAAAATGAAGAACTTCTCTCTCCTGTGATGTGTTCTATTCCCCAGAACTGTCTAACTTGAATCTCTCAAGGCCCTATCTAATTTTGTTTAGTAAAACAGGGGCTAGGCCAGGCGCGGTGGCTCATGCCTGTAATCCAAGCACTTTGGGAGGCCAAGGCGGGTGGATCAGTTGAGGTCAGGAGTTCAAGACCAGCCGGCCCAACATAGTAAAACCCTGTCTCTACTAAAAATACAAAAATTAGCCGGGCATGGTGGCACGTGCCTGTAGTCCCAGCTACTTGGGAGGCTGATGAGGCAAGAGAATCACTTGAGCCCAGGAGGTGGAGGTTGCAGTGAGCTGAGATCGTGCCACTGCACTCCTGCCTGGGGGACAAAGCGAGACCCCATCTGAAAAGAAAAAAAGCAGTCAAGTTCAAACGACCATTCTCCAGAAAACTGGCTCAATCTTTTCTTTTCTTTGAGACGGAGTCTTGCTCTGTCTCCCAGGCTGGAGTGCAGTGGCACGATCTCGGCTCACTGCAAGCTCCGCCTCCTGGGTTCACACAATTCTCCTGCCTCAGCCTCCCGAGTAGCTGGGACTACAGGCGCCCGCCACCACGCCCAGCTAATTTTTTTTTTGTATTTTTAGCAGAGACGGGGTTTCACCATGTTAGCCAGGATGGTCTCGATCTCATGACCTCGTGATCCGCCCGCCTCGGCCTCCCAAAGTGCTGGGATTACAGGCATGAGCCACCGCGCCCGGCCAATCTTTTCAACAAATTAGGGTTACACAAAAAAAGGTTGTTTCATGAACCCAGATAAAGAGGGTAAAAGAGAAATAACCTGATGTAATTCGTGGTCCTGGATTGGACCCAGGTTTAGACACAAATTAGCTACAAAAGGACTTTTCAGACAGGTGCAATGGCTCACACTTGTAATCCCAACACTTTGGGAGGCTGAGGTGGGCAGATCACTTGAGCTCAGGAGTTTGAGACCAACCTGGGCAACATGGTGAAACCCTGTCTCTACAAAATATACAAGAAACAAATCAGCTGGGCATGGTGGTGCACATCTGTGGTCCCAGCTGCTTGGGAGGCTGAGATGGGAGGACTGCTTGAGCCCAGCAGGAGGTCAAGGCTATAGTGAGCTGTAGTGAGTCGTGATTGTGCCACTGCACTCTAGCCTAGGTGACAAGAGTGAGATCCTGTGTCAAAAAAAAAAAAAAGACTTTTCTTGGGACAATTAGGGTAATGTAAACATGGGTTTGTAGTAGATTATTCATTATACATTGTTAATTGTAAACACTTGTTATTTAGGTAAAGTCAAAAATATTTTTATTTTTCCAATGTATATACTGAAGTAAAAAATTAAGACAATGAAGCCAGGTGCAGTGGCTCACACTTGTAATC